>NC_138240.1:19052276-19623747 GCF_964197995.2 Scardinius erythrophthalmus
TGTGAAAAGTGTCAATTGCGTGAGTCTCACGCTCAAAGCGTGAGAGTTGGCAGCCCTGTGATATCACCAACACAGCATGTATTTTATTTTCATGTATGGGATGGGAAGTATTTCAGAGTATGTTGTCTTGAAAGAAATCAAGCATCACTGACAAAGGCTCAAAATAGACCATGACTTTCTAAAAGATCTTTTAAATGCAGATTGTTTGTGTTTTTGTTTTACTTTTAGGACTGGAGAACATCTGGCAATGAGATGTCACGACTTTTTTCTGTTTGTTAAATGCTTAGTTAGGGTTGGGATCTCTGCAAAGGAATACCTTCTCACAACATAGCGACACTTTATAGTTAACTTAATGAATTACTAACGTAATGATAGCAGTAACACCAAAACGTACTTTGCAAGATTAAGCGCTGTTTTATATGGATTAATGTTAAGGCAAAACAATAACTAACAAAACAGCATCAGGCATAAGAGACATCAGGATTCAAATTGTCCTTAAAAGATATTGATTTCTTGCAAGAAATGTTCCCAGTCTACCCACAGTTCAGCTGCAGGCAGAGTGAGCCTCAGAGCGGAGGTTGGCCAGCATTTTTATAGTGTTATCTCTTGTCACCCACCACAGCACAAGGAACAGAAGGGACCCCCCCTTGACCCCTCCACAGAACAGGAATTCTCTCACCTCTGAAGTCCCACACACACCCTGCAGCTGTACTAACATCATAAAAGAAACTCAAAATACAGACAAAGAATGTATGGCATTTATTTGTTAAATCATTGAAAATAAAATATAGAGAAAAGATACATTTTTTTTTTCTATAACAATTAACCCTTTCATGCATAGTGGTCACTACAGTGGACAGCTATAAAAAAAAATCTTAAATTTGCACGGGTTTTGATGGCATAGTTGCACATCATCCTCTTCAGTGGACCCACCCTGGTGCATCATCCTATATAAATTTAAACCAAGTGGCAAGCCGTTGTGTTTCGATTCCCCCCCCCCCCCCCCCCTCCAAACCAAGATGGCAAATGGTCAGTCAGAAATGCCAAGTTGCTCCTTAAGTTGCTTATTATTATAATAATAATATTATATATGTAAGACAATTACAAAGGATTTTTTTTTTCTAGGAAATGTATATGAGAATTTTGAGTGAGGAAACCGACAGAAAGCGGCCACTCATTCAGTTTCCGAGATGCCAGGCCACAGTTGGAGATTTCGAGACACTGTGTCCACAGAAGAAAAGTTTTCCATGGCTGAATGACGACGTTAGAATTTTAATTTGACAACATTTTTGAGACATATTTGTAATAGCTCTAATTAGTCCCGGTTTCCAGAAAACGTCAAAAAAAAAAAAAAGCTGCAAAAGGGCCAAATTTCATCCCAAAATTTCACTGTATGCGAGTCTCTATTTGACCCAATGGAATAAATGCTTTGTGGGATCTCCATATCTCAGCTCTGGAAGGCTCTAGAGCAGGGGTGGGCAAACTACGGCCCGTTAGGCTGTTTAATCCGGCCCGTCGAGTATTTAAAAAATTGTCTAAAGATCGCATTCATTTTGCCTTTTTCTTGCAATACTTTGCGTTATGCGTTGCATATATTTGACAATCGGAATATCAGATATTTCATGCCATAGCTAGCAAATGTAAAAAAGGAAAAATTACATAAAAGCAGATCATCATTCATTCAGCGCTGTTGTGGCTGCGGTGTGTCACGTAACAAGCTAGACGCGTCACCATGGAAACCAAACAGACAGCGCATAGACTTGGTGCACGTTAATGTTTATTTTTTTTTTTTTTTAAACTCACAGAGAAAAAAATGTTCGGTAACCGCTTGCACACATGTTTAGTTTTTCCTTTGATTTGTCTGCTATTTAGTTTTGCTACTCTGGATTTGTGGATGTATCCTCTTTTATCGCCCGGCTTTCGACTAACGTTACGCTCCCCTGTCTGCCATGTACAACCCGGTTTTGTTCATTAAATGTTCTGATCTGCCTTTGCTTTTTATGTTTTATTTTATTATACTTAAAATAAATTTGTATAATCGTTTATTTCGTTTTTTTTTTTCCACAAATGTATGACTTTTGGAAGTGCAAATTGATTGCCATGCAGTTTTAATAAAGTTGAATTAACGTAACCTTCTGTCATTTTTACTCTTCTAAGTGTACACTTAGGTTTTTTGTTTCTAATTTACGGTTAGGCCCATTAAATAATAATAAGGATAAAACATATTTAAAAAGTATAGGCTATAATTATCAAACATCTGACTAATTAAAAATTAACCTCAAAACATAACATATGCTAAATGGGGGATATCTAGCATAAAAAAAATGTATTGTCAGAATGTCGTCTCTCAGTTGTTGAATTTCGCGCAGACGTTGCCACAACGTAAATGTGTTTGCTCAGCCCGATCTCATGAAAGTTCGAATACCACGAATTGTATTTGTAGTTCTTATGAAACGCAGTTTTCGCGTGCATATGATACGCACTTAAAGGGATAGTTCGCCCAAAAATTAAAATACGGTCATCATTTACTCACCCTCAAGTTGTTTCAAACCTGTATGAATTTCTTTTTTCTGCTGAACACAAAAGAATATATTTTGAAAAATGTCGGTAACCAAACAGTTGATGGACCCCATTGACTTCCATAGTATTTTTTTTTCCTACTATGGAAGTAAATGGGGTCCATCAACTGTTTGGTTACTGACATTTTTCAAAATATCTTTCAAATTATTTCAAATATTTTTTAAAAATTGCACTCCGCACCCCTAATCCTAACTAATGGGTTTACAGTGCGCAGCATATGCACGCAAAAAATATATATTTTTGGCGTATAAATGGTACGAGAAATTTAATTCGTGGTATATATACGCACTTTCATGAGATCGTGTTTCATAATCTGCTACTGGGCCGGCCCTCTGTCAAATTTTAAAACCCAGTGTGGCCCTTGAGCCAAAAAGTTTGCCCACCCCTGCTCTAGAGCCTCCAATCATGCACTCCTGTCTGCACCTCAGCACCCTCTATCCGAATCCAGAGTTTCAAGAAGATCAGATAAACTTTATTTTTCGACCCAAAATATCTATAAGGTAATGTGATTATAATGTATGTGACTTGTAATGCATTACTTAACTCGTAACATCAAAAAGTAATCTGATTTCATAATGTACGTTATTGTAATGCGTTTCTTTACTCGTAACATCAAAAGTGATCTTATTATGTAATGCATTCTCTATTTGTCCCAATGGAATAAATGCTTTGTGGGATCTCCATATCTCAGCTCTGGAAGGCTCTAGAGCGTCCAATCATGCATTCATGTCTATGTCTCAGCACCCTCTAACAGAATCTAAGATTTCGAGAATATACAAGAAACTTTATTTTTATTTATAAAAGGGTATAAACCATATAGTTTTTTTGGGTCGAAAAATAAAGTTTCTCGGATATTCTCGAAACCGTGGATTCTGTTAGAGGGTGCTGAGACATATACATGAATGCATGATTGGAGAAATTTTGGGACTCAGGCGAGCCCTCCATATGTGTCCAATGGCAGCTTATTTATATGGTCGTTTGTACACGAACCTCCTATAGGGTTGCACTTCTTATATTATTCAACAACATTTTATTGAAATCTACTATTTCTTTTAGATTCTTGACACGAGGATTGCACAGCTCTGTAAAGCACATGGTGGAACTGCTTTACAGGTGCACACGTTCGTTCTCTGGTGGCAATCCTTCACTATCAAGAAACATGTGGATGACAGTCACATTTCTTGTCTGAAGGTAAATGAAAATCTATGAAATAAATTTCAGGGGCAGGGGACACATTTACTTACTTATTTACTTAAAAATATTTTAAAGGACCTTGTTGAGAATGACACAGTCCTTATTCCAAGAATTGTTGGTGGACAGAGCCCCGAAAAGGGAAACCACTTCATTTTGTGGGTATGTATGGATAAAAAAAATACATTTTTTTGTAAATGTCAAAATTCTTATCTTTATTTACTAATGTACATTTAGAAATTTCTTTTTTCTTTTGTACAAAAGCAATGCCTTCCGAAATACTTGGGACTTGGGAAAATGGACTGTTGAGTACCCAGAACAGTGGAGGCTGGCTGACTCTAACAACTGTGGGGTTTTGGTTTGTACAGTAAGTTAAATGAATGCTTTAATTTATTTATTTTATTTTATTTTTATCTACATTACTTTAACAACTGTGTTTATTGCATTAGATGGCAGAAATGGAGGTGAGGGACAAATGGACCTCTATGAAAAACGAGGTGATACAGGGAGACGATCTGTGACGTATGATCTATATGACGTATAAAAGGTATGTGTAAAATGTGTGTCCTCATTCATATAAATCAACTTAAAAGTTTAATAAATCAAGTAGATCGATGATTTCTAAAATATAGGACAGTCGAGGAGGTGGAAAAAAAAGGAATTTGTTCTCTTGTCAGTGATACTGAAATTCAGGTACATATAAGACTTTACAAAATTTAAAATGGCTAGATATTGTTTGGTATACTAAATATTTTTTTCAGGAGTTGTTTCAAGGAATTGTGAAACGCTCACTGAAACCCACGTGGAACAAATGGTGGCAAATGAAGACTGGAAAAATGGCAAAACCTAGAGCTTTCATCCAGCCTTGTCAGCACATGTTGAGGAACTTCTAGGACACATCGACAACATTGTGTTTGAGCAAAAGAAGGACAAAAAGCTTGAACATTTCGACCTTTTAATGTGTGAATTGATTCCTGAGGTAAGCATTTTATGGGATCGTGTTGGTACAAATAAGTACTTGCATTTTTTATATCACCAAAAAAACACATCATTTTCTGATAATATGTTGGGAGAAACTGATGGCTGATTTTTATATGTTTTGGTGAACTATCTCATTAAACTAACCCATTAAGTAATTACTTTTTTTTGCTTGCATACCAAAGCAAAAACAGTGAGTGATGTTCCATAGCACTAAAGACTGCAAGTGTACAGTTGCACATGATGTGTTGCAGCATGTTTGTGTGTTTTTGCAGAGTTCCCTCAAGTCAGTCCATCCATGACACCCAGGTTCAACGAACTAACTGCGTCTGCTGCGTTGCACCTTTGGGCTTGCATACCAAAGCAAAAACAGTGAGTGATGTTCCATAGCACTAAAGACTGTGCAAGTGTACAGTTGCACATGACGTGTTGCAGCATGTTTGTGTGTTTTTGCAGAGTTCCCTCAAATCAGTCCATCCATGACACCCAGGTTCAACGAGCTAACTGCGTCTGCTGCGTTGCACCTTTGGGATTGCATACCAAAGCAAAAACAGTGAGTGATGTTCCATAGCACTAAAGACTGCAAGTGTACAGTTGCACATGACGTGTTGCAGCATGTTTGTGTGTTTTGCAGAGTTCCCTCAAGTCAGTCCATGACACCTAGTCCAGCCTCCTCGCCTACCAGGTCACGACCCCACCATCTAAAGGGGAAATTGACTGACTGCATCAAGGCCTTAGGATGGTTCCACAAAGAATTGACTGCACATACAACATGAATTTACTTCAAACTAAAGATTTGACTTTTCATGCAGCAAAAGACACTGCATCTATTTGTGTCTCATTAGCTCTCAAAAAACTTTAACCTTACAGTTCATTAAATATTTTAACACAGCTAACTCAACATTAATTGTTTTTAACTCTTCACAATGTATAGCCAGAGGACTATCACTAAAGTGTTTAGGAAAGTTAAGACATACTAGAGTATGTTTGTTTAAAGCTGCACATGTGTATTTGTTTAAAGTATGTTGTGTATTTTAAAAAGCTCTATAAATGTCCTAAAACGATGTGCATTTTGCTTGTAGTTTTGTGTTAATAAAAATTTTATATATTACATTTCATAATTCAGTTGAATTCATTATGTATTGTATTGTGTAATTTAATTAAATTTTTATATCTCTCATTCTAATCTTCTAATTCTCTAATTTTATTACATTAAATGTTATTGTGTTGTATGATGTTCTGTATTAAGAATTAATTATAACATAAATCATATGCATTAGTACACAAATGACATGCTTGTAATAAAAAAGCATATTATGCCCTATTGCTTAATAACAAATAACTTCGTCAAAAAACATACTTAAAAATGTTATTTCTTTCAAATAAAAGATTATTATATGAATTAAGGGGTTTGATTAATTACATTAAGATTGTGATTCCATAATGTTATTATACTGTTCTTTAGTCAAGGCTAGACAACCAATTAATATTTATACCCACAAAACATAGCTAGCATTCTGTAATTTATTTAACTGTCTAAACTGTTAATAAGAAAAATAGTAATATACAAAAATAAACATTATTTTATGGATCTTTTAATAAATAAAAGTGTAAAAAATAATGACAATTATAATTGCATTACGAATTGCTGTGAATATGGTAAGGCAGTATCAGTGCAGTATAAGCTCATAGCACGATCATCGGATAACGTCATAGATATAAACACTAGACTAGATGTCGCCTTGGGGTTCTAAACATGCGTCAAAACCGCCGCCATCTTTGAACAGGGGTCTTGCCATAGGAAGTAGCTAGGTAACGCTGCTATCTCCGCCTGTACTTCGAATTCATGGATGATACCGGACTTTTGTGCTGCGTATGGATGTTCACACGAACGAAATCTAAACCAGACAGCATGGGATTACATTTACTCTGTGGATGGTAGTAAAGTTTTTTTTTTTATAAGTTAAGTGTACATTTCTCTGCTTGGAGGAAGAAAATGAACTGTGATTCTCGCACAGCTAATGAACTGTGAATGTGCTGTAGCCTACTCTTTAGATATTATTTGAAATAACCCTTGTGTTTAAAATGTACAATATGCAGGAGTTGATCCTCAATACCCACTTTTGGCTGTGATGTGCTGTGTTGTTCCTAACTTTTCATTTTTTACCGATTGTACTCAAACCTTTTAATGAAAAAAACAAAACAAAAAAAAAAAACAGTGTGGCGCTTGTAACCTGTAAGTACAGTCCTAATAGTATGCTGGTCTTCTCCCTGTCAATCTTCAAACAGTACATCCATGATTATTATACATAGAATTCCGCAAATCTTATGTAGGCCTATGTGTGCGTTTTGCACAAGGACAGTGGGCTCAAGGGCTTGTTTCTTTTCCTTGCAAACTGGGGATGGAGGTGTGGAAGGTCACTGAAATTTGTGAAAATGTCAACTGTTTAAAGCCTTTCTTTAAAGTGAACTTCGTTTTGTATAAATTGTATCTTAATTTTAATAAATTTTATTCATCAACAAATTGCCTGTTAATATAATCATGGAGGCGTCCGCGCGGTCACTTACTTATTGCACGTTAACTGGAGCGCATCTCATCCTAACTTAACGAAACTCAGCCTATGCCTCACACAGACATGAGAAATACATCAAATACACAAAGCTTGAATAGTCTTTAAATGAAATAATTTAAAACGAAAGAAAAAAGCTAGGCTACTCTCTGATTATGTAATTTATTATGTGCATTTCTCTCTATAGGCGCGTTCACTACGGAGATGGCCAGGGCCGGAGTGGGGCCATTTTTCAGCCCGGGAGTTTCAGGCCCAAGACCGGCCCACTTTTTCCATGGTGGAATTCCAAATTAGCACTTTTTCTAAATTGGATAAATGAAGCAACAGTTCAGCTCTTACTATTGTGTAGTTTGTATTAATACCATGGGTTAACAAATAATGTAAAAGTTAAATAATAATTCACTTAGACTTTATAAGAAGCAATTACAACTTTATTTCACACATTTCTGACTTTATATTTCGCAATTCTGACTTTATAACACGACTTTATATCACAATTCTGACTCTATATCTTGCAGTTCTGACTTTATAAGCAACTGCAACTTTATTTCACGCAGTCCTGAATTTATATCTTGCAATTCTGACTTTATAAGAAGCAATTGCGACTTTATTTCACACAATTCTGACTTTATATCTTGCAATTCTGACTTTATAACACACAATTGCTACTTTATATCACGCAATTCTGACTTTATATCTCGCAATTCTGACTTTATAACACGCAATTGCGACTTTATTTCACGCAATTTTGACTTTCTATCTCGCAACTCTGAGAAATAAAGTCAGAATTGCGAGATGTAAACTCTTTTGTATGATTTGTAACCAGGCACTAAAGCGATTACCCATAAAACGTGCTTTGAACCAATCGGATTGCTTGGGTCCTCAGCCCGGACCCGAGTGACCGGATACTATACCACACCGGTACTCCTGCAATCCATTGACAGTATGCAACATTTACACGTCACTACCCAGAACGCATTGAGACGTAAATAACTATGGCGGCCTACGAGTGAACGGATTTTCGTCTTTTTTTAATAAAAATAAAACCATTTGAAGTGTTTTTGTATCACCTTTTTATAGCTGACGCCTACGTTAATCTTATAAGGCCAACACGCCGCACTAGTCGGGGTTCCTTTTAAAACCGCATCTAACCCGTTTTCCGACAGCAGCACTAATTCAAATTCGCACCCGACCCGAACCGCTTAACCCTCTGGGTTAATCATAATAACTCCAAAACTATAGCAAGGAGAGTCAAAAGGTAGGTATCGTTTGAAAGAACTCTTTTTAAATTTTTTTAAAATATAAATTACATTACATTTGGACATTGTCCTGCCAAGAAACAGCGGATAAAAGACAATATATATATATATATATAATTTTTATTATGATTTTGCATATCTTTCTTATTTGTCATGGAATAACTCAGGAAGGAAATAAGGTAGGAGGAAAATTCTTTTTTAGTGAAGTCCCCCTACATGTTAGCTGCATCTGGATAAAAAAAATAAAAAAAATTTGGATAAAGGAATCAAAAGTTACAGCATTTGGAAAAGAGACAGCCTTTTTGTACAGTCTTTGATACCCCCTCATGGGCAATTTTTTCTCCATGAAGAATATCTTGTCATAAAAGCAATAGATTATGTTAATTTTGGGCTCATTTTAATTGTAATAATATGCTGTAAAAAATGAAGTGCCATTTTCAATTATCTGAGAATGTTTCATGAGCTGTATGATGTTTTTGACACATTGCAGTACATTATTTTATAGATTATAAAAAAAAGAAATTCTATTTATCAGCAAATAACTCAGCAATACTTAAGAGTTTTTCAAAGTGGATACATTCACTGTAAAGTTCAGACTCTAAGCTTTCAAATGACATCAACTTTGTGTTAATCAAGGCAAGATTTTTTTAAAATATGGTAAAGAATATTTTCGCAGCTAGGTGGCGCCTGCTGTTGGTACACTCGGTTTTAGAGGGATTACTCAGCACTCGTTAGGAGTTAATAAATGTTTGTGTTGTTCCATTCAGTGGTTGCTTAGTAATCATTTTTTTTCTTTCCGAATGGGAATAAATCAAATAAATAAATAAAAAAGCTATAGGCCGCCTATAGGCGGTTATAGGACATGACACAAATTAATACATTTTGAAGCCACTAGATGGCGCTCTTCTCACTTGAATTTTTTTTTTTAGGCCTGCACTCTATTTTGATGTGAAATGTTGCATTTATTGAAAAATAAAATAAAATAAAATAAATAAAAATATATATATTAATTCTAATTGAAAAAATAGCGCATACAAAATATGTAATTAATGCAAAGTATCATAAAAAAAAATAATAATAATCAGAAAACATTATAGAACAAACATATATTTGATTGGTTATCCTGGGAAAAAGTAAAGTACAATTTTAAGGCTTCGTCCGTTTTCGGGCGGGAGGAAGAGTGTGACTATTTTACGAAGAAGCCCAGAGGGTTAAAATAGAACCGCTACCCGACCCGCACCCGAAATAAAATCAGTTTAGACTATCACATTATAGACACAATTACAAAAATGTTTATTGCCAGGTCATACAGAAGTTATTACAGGACAATTAACACAAGGACAACTTCAGCCGAAGCTGTCAAAAGGCCGGTACATGAAGAACATGGCTAACTTTACCACAAAACTGAGTAGCTTTATAACATTTTACCAATCGAACAGACGCGGCTACAACACTATATCTGCCATGCAATTCGTCTAGCCTAGGCTACATCTGACAATTTTGGGTTCAAACACGACCTGCACACCACACATACTTAACAGTGTTAAATTTGAAAAATACTGTTCGGTAGAACTGCTTTGTTACCACATTTATCTGCGTGCTTCCTCAGTGATGAAGTTCCACATTTGCGGCTATCCAACACGAAAATGCATGCTGCAAAGCCTTTCACAATATTTTCTTCAGATAACTCCAAATTTCTCCCACACACTGGACTGTATTTTTGATGACGTATTGTCGACAACTTTACAATCTCCACTAGCTAGAAATTCTCATTTTGCTGACATGTTTTTAAAAAAAGGTGCTATGTTTTAGCAAACAAGACAGTGATTCAGGTAAGATAAAGTTAGATTTGGTGATGTAGGCCTACACACCCAACTCAGAAACCAAAAAAAAAAACTTGAGATTCCTTGCCTACTGCTCTCAGAAATCGCAGAATTTAAAGTTATAATAGGCTACTGTGCACACATAAAATAAATAAATTTAATATTGTTAAATATTAAAATTGTTTTCCTGTTGGGATCATTCTGCATACAGCAGCATTCTGCATACACCTTGACAACAGATCACATTTATTTCATAAGATGAATTACTGAGATGAGGTTAAAAAAACCCACTGGGGGTCTGTGTGGGTTTTCTGTGTTTCTGGTTTCCGGAAGGGTCTAATGGATTGTTACCTTAAAAACAGTTATTTTGTGTGGTGGAACAAGCAATGGTATATAGAAATATGTTTAACACCTTAATTGAATCTTTATTTTTATTATATTATTATTTCATTAACTAATTATGTTAACTCAACTAATTTAATGTAGAAGAGATGGACACTAATCTCTAATTAAATAATGTAAACTAAGTAGGCCTAAATGTATTGATTAGAGTTTCCCCTGACTAAAGATTTTCCACTGTTGATATGGAATATGCAAGTGTCAGAAAAAAGAAAAGCTTATACTGCTACAATGGGGTTTAATAGATATGCTATGTATATGCTGAGGGAGAAACTGCAAATTTAACATTTTTCTCTCTCCTGACTTTTCTTTTCTAAGGCTATATCCTAGAAAAATCCAGGAAACTCAATAGAATCATATTAGTTAGGGAAAGTTAGGATTTTTTTTTGCCAATCTGCAAAAAATTTTCTTACCAATAGCTTTTTTTACCATGTGTTCCTATAAGTGTCTAGTAACACCTCCCAATTTATCCACGGCCAAATCCTCGGGGAAACGCCTGGAGAGGTGATCAAAGTTGTGGTGCCCAGACGTCCTGGGTAAAAATAATGACAATTTTTAAAAAATAACAATTTTTTTTTATTTTTTATTTTTTTATTACCTTTTGAGATGTCTAACTAGGGGTTTTTAGGGGTGCCGAATCTATCCCAGCCATTAGTTTTGAGTAAAAATGACTCCAAGTCCATACAAAAACCACATAAAAATGGTTTTATTGAACAATTACAAAACAAAACTTACTAAATCGGTTTAAGGCCAGACACTACAGGTGAATAGAGTCAAATTTTTAACTAGCAGATATCACCATGAAACTTTCCCAGTTGATTACCTATATTAAGATGAGAAAAAAATGTATTACAAGTTTTCTGTAATTTAATGTTTAAATATGCAAATTAGGCAATATCTAATTAAATATGCGCTAATTTGCATATCTTTTAAAATAACAAAATCTGAGTATTGGATAAAGCCAGGTTAAAAATTATTTTTTCATTGTGTTCACATATTAGATGGGAAAAAAAATTACTGAGGGATTTATGGATATCTACTTTTGTTATCCTGTAAATCAGAATATAGTGTCAATAGCCTTAAAAAAAGGATTTTTGCCATGTTTTTTGGAATAAAATGTTATATAAATCAGGCTAGGAATAATATATTTACAAATCCCTCTGTATATGTCTTCATAATATAACTAGGTACAAGACTGGAGAGTTCGGTGTATATAGGTGCTACTGAAGTGCAGATTTCGGACTTGGAGAATGAGAGAAAAGTCATTTTGAGAAAACGGGCTTTAAAGATTTATCATCAGCCAATGAGATTGCGCATTCAGCCCTTTTACTTTCACAATTGGTTGCTGATAAAAAGGAAATGACCATATTTGGATCTGACAGTTGGATCCAAATATGGTCATTTCCTTTTTATCAGCAACCAATCATGAATGATAAATCTTTAAAGCCGTTTTCTCAAAATGACTTTTCTCTCATTCTCCAAGTCCGAAATCTGCACTTCAGTAGCACACCAAACTCTCCAGTCTTGTACCTAGTTATATTATGAAGACATATACAGAGGGATTTGTAAATATATTATTCCTAGCCTGATTTATATAACATTTTATTCCAAAAAACATGGCAAAAATCCTTTTTTTAAGGCTATTGACAGTATATTCTGATTTACAGGATAACAAAAGTAGATATCCATAAATCCCTCAGTAATTTTTTTCCCATCTAATATGTGAACACAATAAAAAAAAAATTAACCTGGCTTTATCCAATACTCAGATTTTGCTTTTTTAAAAGATATGCAAATTAGCGCATATTTAATTAGATATTGCCTAATTTGCATATTTAAACATTAAATTACAGAAAACTTGTAATACATTTTTTTCTCATCTTAATATAGGTAATCAACTAAGTTTCATGGTGATATCTGCTAGTTAAAAATTTGACTCTATTCACCTGTAGTGTCTGGCCTTAAACCGATTTAGTAAGTTTTGTTTTGTAATTGTTCAATAAAACCATTTTTATGTGGTTTTTGTATGGACTTGGAATCATTTTTACTCAAAACTAATGGCTGGGATAGATTCGGCACCCCTAAAAACCCCTAGTTAGACATCTCAAAAGGTAATATTGAAAAAAAAAAAAATAATAATCATTATTTTTACCCAGGACGTCTGGGCACCCCAACTTTGATCGCCTCTCCACTCCAGGCGTTTCCCCGAGGATTTGGCCGTGGATAAATTGGGAGGTGTTACTAGACACCTATAGGAACACATGGTAAAAAAAGCTATTGGTAAGAATTTTTTTTGCAGATTGGCAAAAAAAATTCCTAACTTTCCCTAACTATATGCTCATTTCAAAATCAAAAATGTAATAAAATTTAATGATTTACTCAGTTTACCTATAGGTTTAATCAATGAAAGCCAAGATGTCTGAGATGTAGGCTACGCCGAATTCATGAAAATATGAAATAATAACCCCCTTAATTGCAATAATTATTTAATTTAAAATAATAACACTATAACAACATGCCACTTTGCCTACATGTCAAGCAGTAAGCGCGTTCCACACTGCGCATTTGCTTGCCCAACGCCTCGATTCACACTGTGTTGTAGGCTACACTTTTTGCATTTGCCACAGTAAAGTGACATATTTCTGACTAATTGACTTTAAAAGATCCTGGATATCATCCATATTGTCAGAATATTGCAGATGTGACTCACACAAATATCAGCGAGAGCAGTGATGTTTACATAATTACAGGTTTTTTTTTATTCGTTTTGGTATAGCCAACATATTCAAATCTCTTAGTACAAAAACCAAAATGATCACACTGGTAACACAGTTAGTCATTCTTTCAAAACATGATCGCATGCTTTATTCAGCTGATCTCTGATACCTCTAACCAAGTTTCAAAAATATATTAGACGTTATGATTTCGACCAAATGCGTCGGCGCAGTATATGTTGACGAGTCAACCGCATTTCAATGTTGAATCGATGTTTTATTTTAGACGTAATAACGTTCTGATGTACCGACCAAATAGTGAACGTTGATTCAACGTTGAAATTTGATCGACGACTGATACTAACCTTTACAACTAAAAATCAACGTTGAATCGACATCGGTCTGCTATGCATGAGGAAATGGCTGGGAAGATAAGGGGAGCGAGGACTGTGTGTTCTGCAAAGAGAGTTGGGGGTAAATAAATAATTTTGCAATGTGCTGCTGTTGCTGCTGGTCAAGCAAATGTTTGTGCTTTGTTTCTGTTTGATATAATTGTAAATCTATTAAAATACTGGTATTGTGGCCACATAACTCCTCCCCGAACTCCCCGCTGCTCTGTATCTTGCTCTCTCATTGGCTTTCGGTCATCGCCGATGTAGTTTTCAGTCAGAACACTTTTCACACAGCAGGATTTTGAATCGCCGACAGGTCCAGATATTTAGCATGCCAAATATCTCACGGACGTCGGCGACTCGTCAGCGATTCTCTCAGATCGCGTCTTTGCTCATTCACACTGCGTGATTGTCACTCGCGTGAACGAGCACCGATTTGACTGTGATTTCGGCCATTTGTCTGCGATTTCTCAAAACCTGTCGGCGAGCTAAAATCGGTTGCAGTCAATCTAGCGCTCTGGGCCAGTATCGGCACGATACCGATGACGTGGATCCCTAATGGTGTCCATGAAGATGAGAAAAAATAAATCTAGCTTACACATTTACCAAAATTATTATACGCCTGTTTAACCAAAGCTAATTTGTGTGGGTTTCTCCCATCCCCATACAATGTCACTTTTCTGTCTTTTACGGTCCTGACGAGAACGTTGGTCTCCTCGACTGTGAACCGCTCCTGGTGTGCACCTGGCAAATCCGCCAAGCGCGCCTGCTCTTAAAGGGAATGTGAGATGATGCTTTGATTGGTTTATTTCACGTTACGTCCAAACCACACCTATGAGTAATGTAGCTACTTCAGACCAACCCATTTTAGATTTGTTTCTATCCCGCTGGTATAATAGTGACGAGATCCGCAAAGGGTCCCAAAAGATCCCACAAAGTTACTTGCGTTTCGCGTTTGATACTTGCATTTCAGATTGTTAAAATAGGGCCCTAGGTCTTATTTACATTAATACACACATTTCAACTGGAAATCTTCAGAAGACCCGACAGCTTCAACGTCTGGTCAACGTTCGGAATCAGTTCTTGCTCAAAGTCCCAGACTCTTTTGTCTACAAACAGTTGGTCTTTGGTAAGATGCCCCTGCAGTGGGACTCTCACATGAACAATCCTACATACATCAAATGGTACATGGTAACAATCTCCAATTTCTTTCAAAGTGGAATGCACTGAGGTTTGCTGCACCTTCCTTGGGTTGACAATCATCTTTGTGGGATTGTAAATGTTCTTTCGATCAGGTTCTCTGTAAATGTGCTCCATGATATTGACACCAGGAATATTATTCCATTCTGCTCGTTTGAACTTCCCACTGTCCTCAAACTGTGTTTTGGGGAATATGTGGTTCTCTATGAGGAACACCCCAACATTGGGATGATTAGACTGAAGATCCTCCATAAGAGATGGCAAATTGGTGTGTTTGTACGGCATGATGATCTCATCAATATCGTTCAGGAGAACGTACCTGGATTGATACATGTGCCTGTTAATGCACTCGTTGAGTGTTACTAACTGACCATAATAATGGACATCACCGTTGTGTGTCTTGATGTCCCAGCCTGAGGACGGGTGTAGAAACTTGTCGATAGGCCATGAAACAATCTCCAATATCCCCTCTGTTTCATAATGTTTTAAGAGCTTTTCCAGGTCTGGACCACATTTTGTTTTATAGATGACCACATGCTGTACACCCAGAAGCTTGTACATCTCCATAGTTTGAGCAAACTGCAGTACATTGTTGTAGTCACCAAAAAGGTTGGAGATGCAAATCGTGAAGTTAAACTTGAAAGTCTCTCTTGCCACCTTATTTCGAATTGGCAGATACTCCATCTTGGGGTCAACTGAATCTTTCTCGTCAGCTGTTATGAGGACGTGTGTTGAATTTTGCATGTGTTTACCTTTACAAATCACATCTGAGGCACCATACGGAAAGCTAAAATGGTCTGTGTGTATCTGGACATCTGCCTGAACAGTTCTGCAGTCATGTTCAGTGCTGCAGTAAACACAGTAAAGTGGCTGAAGACTGTTTCTGTTGATTATGCTGATGACTCGAATGACCCCGTCCAGTCTGTGGTCGATAAACGCAGACACCATGAAATGCTTTGAGCCATTGATGGGCGTTATCGAATTTGAAGCCTCCAGGATTTTGAATTTGTTATTTGTTGGAGTTGTGTAGTCTATGTAATTTGTAAGATTGTCCTTGTACACCAAAACCAGCATGCCAAAAACAGTTACAATAAATGATAGTGAAAGAAGTGCCTTCAATCTGTATTTTTCCATCTGTAGAAAAAAGCAAAAAAAGTGTCAAAAAAATGCAAAATGTTAAAAACAAATAAACAAACAAACAAAAACTCAGGCTACAGGAGGAGGAGCATCACAATGGGGCGTCAATGAAGCAACATCTATTTTAAGTTTTATTTTCACCAAAAATTACCATATTGTTCATTTCATAGGTGCATCAGACTGGTTTCTTAACTTAAACAGGGGTTAAAGTGGAAAATAGAATGAATTAAAGCTGCAAGCAGCGATGAAAGGGCCCTCGCACCCCTGCCACCGCCACCCGGCGCCTTTAGGAAATGCCTTAAGATTACACTCACCAAATTTGAAGAGGATCAGATCAAAACTGTAGGAGGAGTATGTTAAAGTACAACATCAGGAAATTACGAAAAATGTCCAAAATCTAGGAGGAAGTTCAAAATAGATCACTTCCTGTTGTGTTTAGGGCTATGCTCCAAGAGACTTTTCTGTAGGTATTGGGTCAATACATGCATGTACCAAATTTCATACCTGTACGTGAAACCAGGAGCCGGGGCAAAATGTGGGGGCAATAATTTACCGAATTTGCCCCCCCCCCCAATTCTGAAAACCATATCACACGTAAATTTTCACCACTTCTGAAGCGTGTGCAAAGTTTCATGAGTTTTCGAGCATGTTTAGGCCCTCTAAAAAGCGATTCACTTTGGAGAATAATAATAATAATAATAATAATAATAATAAACGGAGCAAAAACAATAGGGTCCTCTCACCATCGGTGCTCGGGCCCTAAAAATAGATTAATCCTTAAGCGTTGAGCAGTTAGTAATTTTCTCTGTTCCCATTGTTCTTTGGTTAACTTTACTAACAGAGAGAATTGCTGTCACTTTAATACCCGCCGCTGCTGACAGGGTCTCACACGTCTCATTCTCTACTCTTTACTTCCAGAATATTGTATTTAACTCATTTGACTGTTCTTGTGAAGATACTCGACAAAACTGACATTTTGGTACAATTTGGTACACACTCTCATAAAGGTGTGTGTTATGGTTCGTTCAAGCGTGAAAGAGAACTCGATGGCGCGCGTCTTTCTCTGTGTGTGTGTGTGTGTGTGTGTGTGTTTCAGGAGGACATTCACTGACAGCGCGTTCTCTTTTATCTTCTCGCGCATTGATAGTTTAAAACATTTGCGTGAAGGAGAGCATGATCATATAACCCAAAGAATGACAGAAAGAACGGATGCTGCGATAAATATTTAAACACGTTAAAGCTGGACAAATATTAAATCGCATGCGTTTACGTTGACAGCACTAACGTTAGGCTACTTGTCATACATTGCTGACAGAAAATGCTGCGGTTTAAAGTGGACTCGTTTTCATGGTAGGCCTACACAGAATGTTTTTTTTTTGTAAGCTACACAGAATATTTAATTAAATATTAAAATTAAATATTTTGCCAAGTCTGAAGTTACCAAGCAGCATGTTAACGTTAGCTCAGTTATCAACAGGTGTAGACAGAAAATATGATTATCCTGACCTGAGCTAATTTACTGAATCAACCAACTCACATCTCCTCTCTTTCTTTTCATCCATGATGACATTAAAGTCACCTGTTGTAGTTTCTGACAAAACTACAACAGGGGGGGGGGACAACGGGATTTTGGAAAGTGTCCCCATAGGAAATTACGCCCGTGGGTAGGACATCATTCCCAAGCATCATGAACTAGCGCTCCTTTCACCGACAACGCTAACGTGACGTAAAATCTCAATCACACGGTGTTGCCAGGCCCCGTCCTGCTCTGTTTCTGATAGGCTTGTAACGTTAGTAAGAGCTGCGTTCCTTTCATATGATTGGTAGGTGAAATCACTTGACTCGAAAATATTTAACCGCATGCAAGTTCCACTTTTTTTTTTTTTCTTCCTCACGGCCGCACGCCGGAGATCCGGCACGGTGCCGGAATACTTTAAGCCCTGCTTAAATACACGAAGAATATGAATAAACAAAGGTATAAAGACATGCACGTGTTTCCTTGTTGAATTCAACTCTCTTATTTCATCCCTCAGACTAATAAACAACAAAAAAAGCACAACATGATGCTTTATGACAATTAAAGAAATGATTTAACCTTAATATAGTGCTTCTCTCTATCTTTTTGTTATTGTAAATGTTTTTTCTTATAGATTCGACCATGTTTTTTCCCCTGGTTATGTTTGTATATGTTGTACAAATAAATAAATAAATAAAAGCTTGGGATTTCACTTTCATGGGTCATCAAACCGGATTTTCATATTCAAACACAACTGAACTAACCACTCTTATGAGATTAAAGTATAGTGTCATGGTCTTGCATTGTACTATCAACAATAAACAAGTACAACAAAAAAAATCTCACATAAAACAACTGATGAAGACTGATGATAAAATAACTTCCTGAAGACACTGTTCTCTCATTATGGATTCTACAGTGGTTTATGTCATTGTTACTTCCAGGGTACGTTAATCTACAATTCAAGAGGTACACTTACAGACGACTGTATTTTTTTTTATAGATCAAAAATGTGTAGGTGGTTTAACTGTACTATTGCAAAAAAAAAAAAAAAAAAGTGGCCCAAGTAATTTATTATTATGATTATTATTAGTTAAAAAAATGTAATAAACTGTAAAGCAATTAT
The DNA here is from genome assembly GCF_964197995.2 of Scardinius erythrophthalmus. NCBI lineage: Eukaryota > Metazoa > Chordata > Actinopteri > Cypriniformes > Leuciscidae > Scardinius > Scardinius erythrophthalmus. Next base: position 19,071,162 of record NC_138240.1, read on the forward strand.
GTTTAAAATAGTTCGTATCTGTAAACAGGAAGCTATTTTGTTGTCATGTGACAAGAAAACCAGAGGCTGAGAAGAAAGACAAAGACAGGAAATCCAGAGTGCTCACACTGAAGTTGAATTTGCTCAGCGAGTTTAGATTTAGGTCTGGATTTCCAGGCTAATAGAATATCCCATCTTAATAATCATCTCAAAATTCAACTCTAACTCAAGTATTTTTTACTTGATGGTTAGGCTAATGCCACATTTTAGCTTCATTCATTTTACAGAAAACTATATAGACGTTGGTTTAAAACCAAAATGAATACAAACAGTGGGCTACATTTACAAAATGTATATGTCTCAGTAACACTTTACAATAAGGTTTCATCATTTAACATTATTTAATATGAACTAACAATTAACAACACTTCTACAGCATTTATTAAACTTAGTTAATGTTAATTAACTACAAGTGTTTTACAAATCAAAAATGTTATTTGTTAACATTAACTGTGAACTAACATGAACATGGACATTTGTATTAACAGCAAGAAAAGTTAAATGCTGTAAAAATAGTTTGTTTCAGGTTATAATTCATGTTTCCTGGTGCATTTATTATGAGACCATTGTAAAGTGTTGCCGATTTCTCTTTAAAAGGATTTTATCATCTCACACTTCATTAATCAAAATATCTTTATAACATAAAAATAAAAAATAAACAGCTGGCGGGTGGCCGGGGGTGGCCAGGGGTGGTCTAGCTAACTAAGCTAAGCTAACCCTTGGTCTAAGCTTAACCACAACTTTGGCCACCCCTCTCACAACTGTTGTTTCTGTCTCTTTTTTATTTACAAAAATTGCGTTTTTTGAAACGCTGAACCGTCTCTTTAAGACCACAAAAAAACGTGAGACTTTTCAGATGCACACTACAACTTCACCTCAGCGCCAGGCGCAAGCCAAACGCGCAAGTGCCAAATGAGCTTCAGCAGAACATCAGACAGTGATATGCACATAGTAGGCTAAATATAGAGTCAGTCTTTCTCAACTGGTGGGTTGCAAGACCGTTTTGAGTAAGTTGAATAGTGTGCAGTCAACAACAAACGTAATTCTCTTTTTTTCTGATGCTACTTTTATTTTAGAAGATGTGTGTGAAAGCTTGTGACACTTCTGTCAGATGCTGAGAAAAGGGCGTTGTCCTTATTCAGTTGGCTATCTTCAGTAAGATGAAATGTTGTCAGGCCAAATGTCAGCAAAACTAACTAACTTTTCTGTCATACGGCTGACGTTGTAGCCTACTGTGCTTGCGGTACGCACATCACGCGCAAATGCGGCGTGCTGTAGCCGTAGTTGTCGTCAATTAACTCATGTAAGAATCAAAAAGGCGATTAAAGCTGTCAAAACTGCATGCATTGCTATATATGAGTCACATGTGTCTGGATTAAAATATTCTGCTATGTGAGATCACAATATAAGGCATAATGTTTTAATGTCCAAATAAATATGAGCACTGTGCATTTGTACTAGACGATAGGCATTCATTTTGCGTTAATTTGTAAAGGACAAAGAAAAATGGATAATTTTTAAATCCATAAAATAACTAATTTTACATTCTGTCAACATTACATTATGAAAAACATAACATTTTACATTATGTGCTGTTGACTTCCGCCTTGTTCACATTCTTGCACATGGGGATTCAAAAGAGAACTTTTGTTTTCCTTTTTAATTTCGGTATGATAGAACTGTTGCAATTATTTATTTTGACAACTAATATAGAAAGTTAAACTTTTTTTTTACAAACTCAGAATTGGTTGAAGAGTTCATTGATTATATAAAACGCATTGAAAGTTGAATAATCTTTGGACTACAGTATTTATCTGCATGTTATCTCATCCATGCAGATGCAACAATATAGAACAAGCTATTGGATATTTTGAGAACCAGAACCAAGCTAACTGAGCAAGTTGAACTTTAGCGATAGTGTGTGCCCTTTTATTACTATTTAATTAATTTTAATATGAGGTGGTGGGTAATAAAAAATTCACACAGTATTCCATGATTCCTAATTCACTACTATCTCAATTACAATTAAGTACAAATTAACTTTATTCAGTTGTGTATGCACTAAAACAGTCCAATACATTATCAAATGATTTTTTTATGATAAAATTAAGATTTCCCACCCCATATCATATTTTTGCCACCCCAGACTGGTTGCTGGCCCTTGCGTGACCACCCCTATGAAAAAATCCTGGCTCCGCCACTGTTTCAATACACTGTAAACATTAGTTGCATCCTTAATCTCACCTAAGTCAACAAAATTCCAGAATTTTCCCTGGTGATGATAATTACTCAATTAAAATAGACAAATAGACAAAATAGTAACAGTACCTTTACGATATGGAAACGTTGTCGTGCAGCGGATGTCTTCTGTACAGAGAATGAACAAGATGGAAACACAAAATAGGTTCCTGTGATAAAGATCCACGTAACTCTTGTACTGCACGTAATTTTAAGCCAAAGAGTAATTTTAAGCCAAAGAGCATTTAGGAATCTGTTACTCGTATTTGATGCAACAGCCCTTCAGTTCCTTAGATTGAAAAGTATACGATGCCCCTGCCTCACCGTTGATTCCTGATGGTTATTTCCTTTAATGTGTAACATATGTACTAATGTGTATATATGTGTTGACACTAACAATTTTCTGTCTTATATGGTCAAGAACAAAATGAGAAACTGTACACTCACCCCAGGGGTGCGAAACCACAGAAGCCAGATGTCTGATCTTGTTGCTGTTTCTGGTGGGGCTGCCTTGTTTCAATATACAATGAAAAGAGGAACTTGGCTTCGCTCATCTAAGTTAACTGTAGAAAAGGAAGACATATTTTCTGTATAGGTTAAGGCTGATTTATACTTCTTCTGCGTCGGACCTACGCCGGAGCCTCTACGCTGTAGGCAACGCGTTGGTTTTCATTTATACTTCTGCGTCGTTGTCCTCGTTCACGCGCGCAGAGGGAGCATGTGAAACCCGAGGGAGCGGTCCTAGCAGACCAATCACAGCGCTTGCGTCCGCGTAGAGTTGACGCGTTGTTACATTTTTGGAGAGGTGCACGTCAGGGTACGCCGAAAGGTACGCGCGCTACACACAGCCTACGACGTAGCTACGGTGTAAGTTCGACGCAGAAGTATAAATTGGGCTTATAGAGGACAATGACTTGAGTCGCCCCCTGTCGTTCCACAGAATAGCACAACGCGTCGAGTATAAACGCCTCGTCCGTTTGGGGAGGTGCGCGCGCAGTCTTCTTCGGAGACTCGAGCTGTGGAGCCAGGCAAAAGTATAAACAAGGCTTCAGACAGCAGGCTAGCGATGACCGTGGTGGAATGAAAAATGTAGTAAGGCAGTGAGGGAAAGAAATAAAAGCAATGAAGAAAGCCAGACAATCTGTATTGTTTACTGATTACATTATTTTTAAGAAAGCTCAGACTATGGTAAGGAGAGAAATAAGAAAAGAATGTTCTGGAGAGAATATTGCAATAGAATAGGGGAAGACATTGAAATATGATGTTTGGAACATGATTAGGAAGATGGGAGGGATCCAGAGAAATATTAATATTCCAGTTTTAGTAGGAAACGGGAAAATAGCGATAAAAGATAGTGATAAAGCAGAGATGTTAGTGGAAGCATTTGTAAAGGTGCAATGATAATATTACAGATAATATGAAGAAGTATAGGCCAGGCGCGTCGTTAGGCATGGGCATCCGGGGCTTCAGCCCCGGATGTTTTTTTTATAGCCCCGGATCTCAAAAAATTGAATTTATTGATAATTATTATTATTTTTTAATAATTTTGTATTTATTTTAAAAAAATTGACCGGGTCTTTTAATATATCATTCGGAATCAATCATGTATTAAAGACGATTAAAATGTGTTCAAGCAGATCAAAGTTACTATGGTTACTCTCACACAGAGACGCACCACGTGAGCGATTTAGCTATCCAAGTTCATCTCCAGGATTTGCGCGCAACAGCAAACAATCTCACAGCAATTAAAAAAATAATAAAAAATAACGCAGTCAGCACCGCCGCACAGTCTTCTGTCAGACCAGATGTTGTCAGGCTATATGTCAGTAAAACTGAGAAAAACTAACTTACTGTCGTGTCAGCCGTTTGCTCGCGGCGCGCACTCTTCAATCACGCGCAAATGCGGCGCGCCCTGTATCACGCAAAATAAACTACTAGCATGTAACGTCGTGTTCTGTCGTCAATTAAGTATTGAAATAACCAAAAGGGAGATTAAAGCTGCGTCAAAACTCTATGTCGGGGCTTTTGTATTCCTTTGTAGGCTACATAAGTTACACATTTTGGCGTAGCCCTACTCATTTTTCATTTTTAATATTCTAATATTTTATCAATATTGCAAAGTCATCAAAACTGACGAAATATTTTGTGACCAAAAATGTGAAAAATAGGCCTACATCTAGCCTAAATGATCGTTCATGACATTCTTTTAACTATAAGCAGCCCAATTTGTCTAGATCTGTATTATTTCATTTGTATAATGAGCTTAAATATTGCTGCGCAGTCGTGTGATTTAGGCTGCTTGATTAACATTATTACAATGTATTCCTATTTAACTCTGATATGTAGCCTATATATAAGGTCCTCGAATGTGTTTGAATATTTCACCAGCATCAGTCTTTTCACAGTTTGTATCACTCCGCTTGTCCGTGTTTGCGCAACTTGCATCATTAAGCCAGTAGGTGGTGACAAGTGACTGTCTTTATGAGTGAACAATTGAAATTTGATTTAACTGATTTAATAGTGGCAAAAACATTGATTAACTCAAGAAAGAAACAAGTTGCTGAAACCAAACTTTAATGCTAAAAAGTTTACATCTATTCAAAATAATCCTTGAAAGATTTCTCATTTAAGGCCATTCCTGTTTGGAATATGTGATTGTGTATTGTCAACTATAAGCAGAAACATTTTGCATTTCCATTTTCTAGTGTGGATCATTCATTTCAACATTTATCCTCATTCTCATTTTTAAGAATCTGTTATCTGCTTGACAAATAATTTATGTATACTGCCCACTGACATGCTTTTAAAGCTATAATTGTTATCAAAAAATGTTGGCCTTCAAACACCTTAAAATGCACATATGTAGGTCCGAGAAATCCAAATTTTCTCGGGAGAGCATACCCCCGAACCCCCCTAACTACTTCACATTTTAATGTGTGTGTCTGTGTGGTAATATGGGCTGGTGTGGCAACAGTGCCAGGACTGAATTTTTTAACCAGTCTGCCCCCTGCATATAGGCCTAAAATATACATTATTCTCTGTATCGAATCATGTTATCTTATTACCCACACCAGCCCCTGATGTTTCAGGCTCAGCCCCTGATGTTTTTAAAACCTAGAAACGCCCCTGGTATAGGCAGGGACGGACTGGGGCTAAAAAACAGCCCTGGACTTTCTCCTAAATTGGCCCATCATCCGGCCATTCGCCTCTAGCCGTGTGCGACAGACACTAGCCAGGATGTCCTGATACTATATGCCACAATACTGTAGCCTATCAGACAAGGTATTCACAGCAAGTAACATCTCAAAACAAATGATACAATGCCATAAAATACAAATAATGAAATGTCACTGGCTACAGTAACCCCAAATTACACAAACTTGTAATTATAAAACATATAGTTACTATATACCAGGGTCCAACCTTTTTGTGTGCGAGGGCTACCTCAAGGGATAACATGGTGAAGCTTTTTTACTTTTCACCATCATATGGGAAATAATAAAATATCTTGATATTCTGGTTCAGACTTACAAGCATAAAAAAAAAAAATCCTGAAAAATTATGAAAATATTTATTGATTTTGTTGATTTTCTATAAACCTATTGTATGTGTTATCAAAAACAGTAGCCCAAACATTTAGTATAAATATAAATAAAAAAATAAAAAATAAACTGCCATAACTTCTAAACAAAACATTACTGCATTAGGCCTACATTTAATACATTTATACATGACTATATTAATATAACAGCATTTTAAATATGAATACAGGCACATTTCTGCCAAAAAAGTTTGTTTTACTAAAGTTAATTGGTGTGAAATGTCTTCTAGCTGGTTTGTTCTCGGAACAATGTTTCGCCTGTTTTTTTTTTTTTTTTTTTTTTTTTGCGTCAATATGTTGAGAATATCAGCGCTGTTTCATCTGGCTTTTTACAAGCTTAAATCACATAGTCATTTGTGGGTTTATAATAGAGATAGAGAATTCTGCGGTGAATTGAAATGCTTCTCAGTGGATCGCGCAGCTCTGTGTAATAGCCTAATGTTCGCATGATCGAGATCAGCCCGCACAGCTGCTTTGTCTGCGATCGCTGTTTTTTGGGCCGAGCTAATAATGCGCTGCTCAGATCAAACAAGTTTTGTTCCGCTTTTTGAGCATTTGCCATTTGATGTTTCTCATACGCAACGCAAATGACAGCGTATAATCAAAGAGAGTTGGGTAATTTTGTAGAGGCAAAAGTTCAAATTGAAACGTTTAGTTGAAAAGGTCGCAAAATTATACCATTTATTCGAAGTCTGGAACCCCGACAGCAAGTTGGGGCTATTTATAGAATGTGTTTAGCGGGCAACTCACAGGCACCACGGTGGAGACCACTGCTATTTAATTATGTAAGCAAATTTAAAAGTGCAGCCTTATAAAACTAACTTTCTGTCAGTGGCTATAGGTCGACTCTTCTTCCTCAGTTGTTGTTTTTTACACGTAGCATATAAGTGATCATATTAGTGCCCCTGCTGTTGGCTGTTCATATTGCTTTATTAGACTTTTTTTCTTTTTTTTTTTTTTTGTGCCGACGGCCCTCAGTTGAGTAGGGTATAAACGGTGGTCGGAGCCAGCTGCAAGTGGGTGGAGCTTTAGCCGCAAGTGGGCTGTACAAACTTCCAGAGGATTTTGATTGGTTTATTTAGTATCACCTGTGTTGTAGTAGCTATTGGTTTATGCTCCACAGTTGGTGGCGGTAATGTGTAAGTTTTGTTGCGATCCATCAGAAAACAAAGAAGAAAACCGTGGCCGTTGAGATGAAGGGGTAAGCTTGTTGTACAGTTTTTAGTTTTGTAAAAAAGCATTATAAGTTCTGATAAAGACCATTTCATAATGGCGTTTGTACACTGTTTTTAGTCTTGATGTAGGCTATTAAAAAAAGAATAAGGGTAAAGTGTATCCAAATAAATTTCTGTAGTTTTTTTAGTAGCACACAAATTACAAAATCTGTAACGTGCATGACAAGATCTTTTCTGCATTCCATTTCTACAATTTGCTCTCCAGATTATGGATTGTGAAGACCATAATAAGGTATTGTGGCAGTGTAATTTTTGTACGTTTTAGGACTGCATTGATTTTCAAATTGTAAATGTCTTAAACGTTTTGTAAATGGATTTGATAATAGAATACAACTCCTAATTTAACCCTTGTGCATCAATTTAAAAAAGTTACTCATAGGTCCAAAGAGGACAAAAATGTCCATGTCAAAAAACTGTCATAAAAAGTTCACAGCTTGGAAGCACAGACTTAACTTTGGTATCATTAAGAATACCCTTGGCAGATTATTGCTGAAGTTCAATTTTTTTTATAAGTAAATCCAAAAAAAAGTTATATAGGTTTAAGTTTATGAAAATTATTTCTGAATATTATTTTATATACAATATATATTTTATGAAACAAGTTGAACTCTAAAACGGCTAGAAAATCAAAGCCATAAATCTAAATAAGTTGTGTTCCAAATTTGAGGTTGATATCTCAAAAAATAAGCTTTCAGTAAGATTTTGTTTGGGCGCAGTATACCAGACTTTCCCCATTGGATGCCAGCAAAACTCCACTGGTGAACACAGTGATTGGATTTTCGATTTGCAGTTGAGTTTTTCTCTCTCAAATATTACAAGCACACAAACACACTTTTTATTTTATTACACACATACAAACCACACTTAGACATCCATACCAACAAACCCACACAATTATCGTTGCATAAAGTTGGCTCTATAATATGCCAAAGCAGAAAACAGGAATAAAGCGAGTATTTGCTTTATAGGCCTAACCTGAAAAAATGGCACCATCTGATAAAAATTTGTAAAAATGTCAATTTTGAAGCCTTGCCAACAGAATGAAAGCCTATTAAAAAAGATTGCATCATTTTATAGTTAAACGGCACAGGGATTAAAAAATGCAGTTTTAATGGCTGAGAGAAAGTATTTTGTGTAACTAGTGCAAAATAGATTTTTTAAAGGAAATGGTGATGAAATAGTAAAATTCAAATAAAAATACACACCTGTGCCAAATTTTATGCAGTTAGCATTAACACAGGCAAAGTGATAAAAAAAAAAAAAACTGAAAAGGACAAAAATGTCCTCAAGGATGCACAAGTTGTACAATGCATGCAATTCTTTTAAAACTTGTTTTCATTGTAGTTATGCTTTTTTTCTGCGTAATCCACAATGTAATGTAATGTAATTGAAACATTTGTTTTAATATCATAATTATTTTATAAAATGTATTACTCAACAGTCAGTGAAATAAATGTGAAACGCATGTTTTTGTGCTTCTTATGGCTAGAAAGTAAATATTGACATTAAAAAATAAAATGCATAACAAGAACATCATTGATAATGTTAAATGTTATGTTCTTATTTTTTTTTTTCACCTCAGGTGTTGCATGCTGGAAAAATAAGTCGTCTCATTACAAACAGCTCTTCTGGAGGATGTACTCAATCTCCACTTGTTTGGAGTGAGTGTGGGTTTGAGTACAAATGCTGCACACCTGGTACATTTTGTGTAAATTGGTGATGAATAAACTAGTTAGTCTAAAGGAACCCTAGTTCTTATTGTGCTTCTTGTGTATCCACCAGGTTATGCTGGGAAGGGAAAGCGAGGCGAGCTCCAGGGCATTTATTCAGAAACCTTCCATCCTGGATTTTGCAGTTTTCACTGCTTGCAGATCAGTTCTAATGAGCTGATATAGTGTCCTCCTTACAAATAACAAAAAAAGACTAAAAATAATCAAATAAAATAAACACTTTTGCAATCAATTCTGAGTGACTTGTACATGATTTTATTCATTAAAAAAAAATATTTATCCACCCTGAGATATAAATGTAATGTATGTGTAACACGTTCAGAAGAACATTAGTCTGCTATTTAAAAAAATTATGCAGTAAAGATGGATGGTAACTTTGTTTTTGTTTTTTTTTTACATTAGCCAAATGTTTTTCATGTATTTACACATTCACTTCACTGAGTCCAGTTGCATTACATTTTAATATGTTAATTTACTTGATACTGTTGAATTGTAGAATATGTAGCTAATATTCAGAAAAATGCTTGAATAAGGCCTACAGCCTGATGAATTTAAAACACCGTCACTTTAAGTATGGTAAAAGGTGTAAAGACGTGACTTCATCATTGACAGTGAGTGGTATTGGACACACACAATAATAACAAAGCTGTAAGAAATCAGACCATGATGAGGAATGTAATATTTTATCGTTTATTTTCATTACTGTCGCTACTTCCTGCCATACTCATTCACCGCCGTCCTCGGCAATGACAGCTTGGGGATTTCCGCATAAGCTCCTCCCACTTACGGCGTAAACTCCTCCTACTTGCACATTTCTGAAATCCCTCCTACTTGCGGCATACGCTCCTCCCACCTGCAGGTCTCCGGGCTGCAGCGATACATACATGGCCTCAGTTGGACGGCCGTTCTGGACTTTTCCAGAACGCACAGATTGTCAGTCCGTCCCTAAATATATAGGGAACAGAAAGTGAAAGAGAATGAGCATATATGAAAAGAAGATTCCATCAGGAAGTAGGTTAGACTCAACATTTACTTTATATGAGTTAAAGAGAGCACTTGTAGGGGTTAAACATACTTCCCCAGGAAAGGATGAAATCTGTTATGAGATGATTAAGCAATTGTCAGATGTATCATTGAATATAATTTTAAGACTTTTTAATACAATTTGGGATTCAGGGAATATTCCTGTGAATTGGAAACATGGAGTAATAGTTCCAGTCGCTAAACCTGGAAAAGACCATTCCCAGCCAGTTAGTTATAGACCTATTGCTTTGACATCCAATTTATGCAAACTTATGGAACGAATGGTTATGAATAGGTTGACGTATGAAATGGAGAGTAAAAGTATTCTGTCAGCATGTCAAAGCGGATTTAGAAAAGGGCGAAATACGATGGACTCAATTCTGAGTTTGGAGGCGGAAATTCAAAAAGCTCAAATTAATAAAGAAATGTTGGTGGGAGTCTTTTTCGATGTTGAAAAGGCTTATGATATGTAGTGGAAAGAAGGGCTGTTAATGAAATTGGAAAGTTTGGGATTTGAGGGAAAAATGTATAACTGGATTTCAAGTTATTTGTTTGGAAGAACGATTCAAGTTAGAGTGGGGTCTGCATATTCTAGGATTCTCTCAATTGAGAATGGAACAGTGAGCAGCCCTATTCTTTTTAACTTAATGATTAATGATATATTTAGTAATATTGAGACTGGAATAGGAAGATCATTGTATGCAGACGACGGGGCATTGTGGAAAAGGGGCCGCAATATAGTATTTGTAGAAAATAAAATGCAAAAAGCAGTGAAGGAGGTGGAGAAATGGGCAAATAGTTGGGGTTTTCGGTTTTCTGTGGTTAAAACACAAGTAATTTGTTTTTCAAATAAGAAAAATAATCCATGTTAAATATTAAAATGTATGGCAATCAGCTGGAACAAGTTAAAGTAGTGAGATTTCTGGGTATGTGGATGGATTATAAATTAAATTTTGGAGTTCATATTCAGAAATTGATAGAAAAGTGTAAAAAAGGAATAAATGTTTTAAGATGTTTGTCAGGTGCGGATTGGGGGGCAAGTTGCCAGTCACTGAAAAGAATTTATTATGCAGTGATCAGGTCAAATATAGACTATGGAAGTATGGTATACAGTTCTGCGAATAAAACTTTACTTAAAAAAATACAAGTAATACATAATCAGGCCTTGCGAATTTCAGGGTTCCTACACAATTTTAATTTTAAAATTCCATACTTTTCCAGACTTAAATTTCCAGACTTCCCTACAGATTTTTCCGACTATATTTAACTTGTTCTGATAAATTGTTTTAAAATTCAACTGCTAACAAGGAAGTTATATTCTAAAGATTTAGTACTGGCATTTTTGCCTTTTATTAGGATAGGAAAGTATAGCTAGACAGGAAGTAAGGTGGGAGAGAGAGGGGGCCAGGATCGGGAAAAGACCATGAGCCAGGACTCGAACTAGGGTCTCCCAGAGCACAACAGCGCTACATGCCGACGCACTTACCCACAATGCTATCGGCGCCGACAAGTATGTTATACTCTGAGTCAAAACCTCTATGTAGGCTATCATGTTAAATTTGAAAATTGTAGCTACTGTTGCTCGTACAAGTCAATTTAACACCAAACCCAGTCAAGTTTAAAGCACAGCATTTTATTAAAACTTCAATACTAAAACAGTGCAATGTTATATATATATTTGTAATTTTGTACATTTAAATAACTGTAAATCCCCTACAGAAACAGAAGGGATGTTCATGTACAATCAGGGTTTTTCCTGGCTCAAAATGAGGCGGAAAAATCCTAATAATGTATTTTAATAAGATATTTAAATTAGTATTTTTCATAGATCATCATACCTGTTACCTGTAGGGGGGTCCGGGGGCATGCCCCCCCGAAAGAAAATTTTGTACATTTTAAAGATAAATTCATTAATCTGGTGCACTTTGAGTCACCCAAATCCACTGACAAGCGTTATTGTCGAGCCCTAATATGTTTCCTTGATTTGTTTTCCCTGAAGAGAATTACGTTGTTGAAAACGAAAGTAAAAGAGTCACGCACATTCATTGCGTTTTACTGTGATGAGAGTTCCGTGTCTTTATTAAACTCAACACGTTATAATGATTTATCGGTCATCCACCCTCGATTAATTGGAATGGAATGTTTTTATTACTTGGCCCGCCCGACCTGCGGATTATCCGCGCAGCACTATACATTTTGAGAATGGACACAAGCGGTAACCGCATCAGATCCGTCACGCTGGGAAAAGTGTATCTGACCATGACTGTCTTTCCGAGTTTTGTCGAGAGCCGGAGGCGGCACGAAATTTAACGGAGGCGGCCGCCTCATAATTCTCTATGCAGGAAAAACCCTAGAGCTAAAGTAAATTGATCATGTCACTCCCTTATCTGTTGCTGGTTTGAGTGATGCGGATACGCGCACTCGTTCATTTAACGAAGGTCAAAGTACAACTGTTTTTGGAAAAAGACAAACTTGTGTAATAGGAATAATGTTACACGCATATTGAATTGATTCCCTGGTAATAATAGATCACTTAACAACAAAATACAATCTAATCTTAATGACTGTGTGGTCCTTTGATATTTTGCTTATTTGATTGTGTGACGCGGATGCGCGTGCTCATTCAACGGCCCAGATTTGATAGGCTACTCTAGTAAATATCGAAATTTTGCGAAATGGAAATACACAACTTTAATTTATAACACTGATACACTAGAAAATATCAAATATAATAGTAACGTTAAAGAGAAACAACACTCACGCCGCGTCACGTGAAAACGCAATAACCAATATGCAATATATAAAATATAAAATATATATAAAACGCAAGTTTTTTTTAACTTTAAAAGTTTTTAAAGTTTTTTTTAAGCAGGTTTAAAATTGCCCCATTGAAGTCAACAGGGTGCAAATTTTAAAAAGAGGACAACACGGTGTAGGCAACACCGATTTTTGTCGTTCTCAAAAAAATGAGCTCAATGTTAAAATTGACCTGAGTTCTCCTTTAAAATTGCCGCCTCCCCCATGTTGGGGATGTCAAATGATTTGACACAAAGTTCGCAAAATAGCTTTCTTTGAAAATGTAAAATCTTTGGCTAACCAGGCTTTATATTTAGGATTGGCAAGCCAGCCCTCGGAAAACTTGCATTTTCATATTTTGTTTGCCGTGAAGTCCACACTCAAATGTAAAAATCAAGGACAACGTTCCAGGTGTTTTTAAGTCAAGCAGTTTGAGGTAGGGGGGCTGTGATGGCAACTGCCGCCTAACAACGTAGCAACTAATCACTGCAGACCTAGACTCCAGCAGATCAAGTGTAAAAACGATCTTTTGGCAGCGCTGGCAGATTGATCCAAACGCCATGAAAAAAACGATTGTATATATTTTATATAATTATATAGGCCTACATTTAGAAATTCTTAGTTCTATATTTAGAAAACGAAATGGGGACAATAGTCTGGAAACATAAATATTTTTCCATACTCTGATTTATTTTTTTCATACTTTTCCAGACCTGGAAATTACTCAAATCAAATTCCATACTTTTCCATACTTTTCCAAACCCCGTAGGAACCCTGAAATTTGTTGTGGAGCATTTAGATCCTCTCCGGTAGTATCACTACAAGTTGAATTAGGAGAATTACCGTTGGAACAACGTAGACTTCAATTGAGGATGAGATACTGGTCTGGTGTATGTGGACATCTTGAAAGTCATCCAGTAAAAATACTTCTGAAGGAATGTTGGGAGTATGAATACAAAGAAATAGCAAACTTTGGTTGGGTAGTTGGGAAAGAGGCAAACAGCTTGGGATTGAAAGAATATTTAATAGCCCCTTCTGTTCCAATACCAGCAATTCCCCCTTGGATGTATCCTATGCCATTAATTGACTTACAAATACATAAAGAAATAAATAAACCAATAAGCATACCAACTGAGTTAGTTGTTAAACAGTATGTAAATCGAGAGTATTATTCAGTATTACAGGTGTTTACAGATGGGTCAAAGGAACCAGAGTCTGGTAGAACTGCAGCAGCAGTATTCATTCCTACATTTAATATTAAAATTGCAAAAAGATTATCGGATCATGTGTCAGTATTTACTACTGAATTACTAGCTATCATAGTAGCACTACAGTGGATTGAAGAAGTTCAACCAGCAAGAACTGTGATATGTACTGATTCAATGGCTGCTCTCACTAGCCTCTATTATTCTCAATATATATGATGCCACTTGGAAATATTATAAACATGGAATTAGTTTTCATCGTTATGCTGATGACACTCAAATCTATATTTCATCACGGCCGGATGAAAACGCTAAATTATCCAAATTGACAGAGTGTGTTAAAGATATAAAAGATTGGATGACGTGTAATTTTCTTTTATTAAATCCAGACAAGACAGAGGTAATACTTGTCGGTTCAAAAAACCGCCCACAAAACCTCTTACAATACAACTTTAACATCGTAGGATGTCCTGTTACTTTATCCTCTACAGTAAAAGACCTGGGTGTTATACTCGACTGTAACCTGTCTTTTGAAAATCATATTTCATATGTTACAAAAACAGCCTTTTTCCACCTTAGAAACATTGCTAAGCTACGTAATATCCTATCAGTTTCCGATGCAGAAAAGCTAGTTCATGCATTCATGACCTCGAGACTAGATTACTGTAATGCTTTATTAGCTGGTTGTCCTGCATCCTCAATAAACAAGCTACAGTTAGTCCAAAATGCAGCTGCTAGAGTTCTTACTAGATCAAGAAAATATGATCATATAACACCGATTTTATCATCACTGCATTGGTTACCTATAAAGTTCCGTATTATTTACAAGGTATTGCTACTGACTTATGAAGCCCTAAACGGCTTAGCTCCAGTCAATTTAACGGATCTTCTATCGCCCTATAATCCATCGCGCTCTTTAAGATCAATAAATTCGAGGCTTTTGGTCATACCTAGGATATCCAGATCAACCAAAGGAGGGAGAGCATTTTCACATTTAGCTCCAAAACTCTGGAATAGCCTTCCTGATACTGTTCGTTGCTCAGACTCGCTCTCCCAGTTTAAAACTAGATTAAAGACGCATATTTTCGGCCAGGCTAATAAAGCAATATGAACAGCCATGAGCAGGGGCACTAATATGATCACTTATATGCTACGTGTAAAAAACAACAACTGAGGAAGAAGAGTCGGCCTATAGCCACTGACAGAAAGTTAGTTTTATAAGGCTGCACTTTTAAATTTGCTTACATAATATTTGCGCACGGACGCAGTGTCCGGTGAGACGAAGGAGAGCTCCAGCCAGGTAGCACCCCACAGTGCTGAAGATCTCTACGCACTTGAGCCGCCTCAGAGCCAGAGGATAGATCGAGCGAGTTCCCCTTCGGTTATCCCCATCCATTCGTCAAGAAAAGAGAGGATCAAGTGGCCCACATCGTCTGACAGCATTGCATGGACGCAGTTTGATGATGACCTCAATGGTATCCTGGAAGCCATTCTGGCTGGTCCTGTGCACAGGAAGATTGAGTCACTCACAGCCATAACGTGCAATCTGGCGAAGGAGAGATTTGGCCTCATAGAGCAGAGGAGTCAGCCCCAGTCACCACGGCAACCAAATAGGAGGGAAAGAGATTCGTCGCTTAAGAAGCGAAATAAAGATCCTTAAC
This sequence comes from Scardinius erythrophthalmus, assembly GCF_964197995.2. NCBI lineage: Eukaryota > Metazoa > Chordata > Actinopteri > Cypriniformes > Leuciscidae > Scardinius > Scardinius erythrophthalmus. Next base: position 19,086,690 of record NC_138240.1, read on the forward strand.
AAGCAGTTCAAAATCGGGCCACCGGCTGAAAGAGAGGGTATTAAGGACTTAACAAGCAAGTTGCGGGATCAGATGTGCAAACTCCGGAGGGCAGAATATCTACGGCAACAGAGGAAAAAGAAAGCAAAGAGGCGAATGCAGTTTCTCAAAGACCCGTTCAACTTCACTAGAACTCTTCTTGGTCAACGAAAATCTGGCACACTATCCAGCTCAAAATCAGAGGTAGAGGAGTTTCTGTGAGAGGCACACAGTGACCCCTTCAGGGGCGGGGGTCTCGGACAAAACCATAGCATCAGGAAGCATGAAGAACCATCAGTGGAGCTAAATACGAAGGAGCCAACCTGGCAGGAAATGCAGGATATTATCCAGAAAGCCAAGGCTTCAGCAGCCCCAGGTCCGAGCGGCATACCATACAAGGTATACAAGCAATGTCCACAACTTCTCAAAAGGTTGTGGAGGATCCTGAGGAAGATCTGGGCAAAAGGTTCAGTCCCACCAAGCTGGAAGTTAGCAGAGGGCTGTTTTGTTCCTAAGGAAGAGGGTTCCTCCTCAATCGCCCAATTTAGGACAATCTCTTTACTGAGTGTGGAATGCAAGATATTCTTCTCTGTGCTTGCAAAAAGATTGACCTCCTATATGATTCAGAATCAATATATCAATACTTCCATACAGAAAGGAGGCGTTCCAGGCTTTTCAGGGTGCCTGGAGCATACTTCAATGATCAGCCAACTGATCCGAGAGGCAAAACAGAAGAAAAGCGACCTGACAGTCATCTGGTTAGATCTTGCAAATGCCTACGGATCAGTTCCACATGACCTCATTCAAGAAGGACTGGACCACTATCATATCCCGATGGCTGTCCGTGACATGATTTCCAGCTACCTAGGAGGGATTAAGCTTAGATTTACAGCAGGGCAGTTTACAACCAACTGGCAAGATCTTCAAAAGGGGATTCCTACTGGGTGCACCATCTCCCCTATCTTGTTTGTTATGGGAATGAACCTTCTGGTTGCAGCAGCAGAAGGAGTAACCCGCGGTCCCATACTAGAGTCAGGCATCTCCCAGCCAGTGCTTCGTGCGTTCATGGACGATATCACAATAACAACTGGTACACACGTCCAAGCAAGATGGGTCTTGGAAACCCTTGGCGCTGTAGCTACGTGGGCAAGGATGTCTTTCAAGGCCAGTAAGTCCAGGAGTCTGGTAATCAGGAAGGGCAAGTCCACTGGGAGGTTCAGTCTTCATGTCCAGGGTGAGGCCATTCCATCAATTGAAGAGAATCCAGTAAAGTGTTTGGGAAAGTGGTTCGACGTGTCCCTCTCAGATCGGGCCAATGCCAAAATCACGGTGGAGCAGACCGAGGAATGGCTAAAGAAGATCGACAAGTCAAGACTCCCTGGTAAATTCAAGACCTGGCTGTACCAGCATGGTCTTCTGCCCAGGCTTCTTTGGCTCTTTACTATCTATGAGTTCGCCATGACAGCTGTGGAGGGGATTGAGAGGAAAACTAACAAGCACCTGCGAAGGTGGTTGGGGATTCCCCCAAGTTTTTCCTCAGTGGGCCTCTACATACGCTCAGGACAACTGCAACTTCCCTTGTCCTCCATCGTAGAAGAGTTTAAAGTGGCAAAGTGCAGAGTCCTTCTTAGCCTCAGAGACTCCAAAGACGAACTGGTGAGGCAAGTAGGGGTCATGACCAGGTCTGGATGCAAATGGGCAGCCAGCACAGCTGTAGAGCAGGCGGAGAGTGCTCTGAGGCTGCGAGATATCCTCGGAAGCCCTTGCGTCGGACGGAGAGGACTCGGCTCTGCACATTTCCAGCAATGGAGAAGCGCAGGTGTAAAGAGCAGGCAGGAGATGGTTCAGGCTGAGGTGCGGGCCCGTGAGGAGGAAAGGCGGATGGCAAGGGCAGTGGAACAAGGATCCCAGGGCGCATGGACAAAATGGGACCTTCCCAAGCGCAAGATCACCTGGCAAGAGTTGTGGCGGCTGGAGCCCTACAGAATTTCCTTCCTACTGCGATCTGTCTATGACACCCTTCCTTCTCCAGCACACTTACATGTATGGGGACTGAGGGAAGATCCTAACTGCAAGCTCTGTGGGCAAAAGGGAACACTGGCACATATACTATCAGGGTGTAAAACAGCTCTCACCCAAGGTCGGTATCGATGGCATCATGACAAAGTGTTACTGGCCCTTGCTGACATATTGGAGCAGGAGAGATGCAGAAAGAGGCCTGCCGGTATGGGCTTGAAGAGGGCGATCACCTTTATTAAGGAGGGAGAAAGGCCTTTTTCAACCAAATCATCAAAACCCAATCTCCTTCAAAACGCCAGGTCCTGGGAGATGAGGGTGGATGTGGGAAAAAGGCTGCAATTCCCAGAGGTGGTGCTCACAGCCCTCCGTCCAGACATTGTCCTGTGGTCAACAGAGGGCAAGAAAATAATTCTAGTTGAGCTGACGGTGCCTTGGGAGGAGGGATGTGAGGTTGCCCACGAGAGGAAGGCCTTGAAGTACCAGTCCCTTCTTCAGGACTGCAAGGACAAGGGATGGCAGGCGTGGCTGTTCCCGGTGGAGGTCGGCTGCAGAGGTTTCCCTGCCAAATCAACCTGGCGGTTACTATCAGCTCTGGGGATGGACGAAAGGAGAAAGAAACAAGCAGCACGTCGGATGGGGGAGGAGGCAGAACGTGCCTCCTGCTGGATATGGAACAGGAGGGAGGAGGAAAGCTGGAAGCCAGGAGCAGATGGGCAGTGACTTGGCCATCACTGCCGGCCCACCAACTGGAGGGTGTGGTTGAGGGCCGAAACACCCAGTGAAGGTTGTGTACCACCTGACGACATCTGCTCCTGGCAGAAGGCTACAGTTACCCTTAAGGTAACTGAAGAATGCACCTACAAGAGTATGTCACAAGAATAGCAGTGGTCTCCACCGTGGTGCCTGTGAGTTGCCCGCTAAACACATTGTATAAATAGCCCCAACTTGCTGTCGGGGTTCCAGACTTCGAATAAATGGTATAATTTTGCGACCTTTTCAACTAAACGTTTCAATTTGAACTTTTGCCTCTACAAAATTACCCAACTCTCTTTGATTATACGCTGTCAAATTGCGTTGCGTATGAGAAACATCAAATGGCAAATGCTCAAAAAGCGAAACAAAACTTGTTTGATCTGAGCAGCACATTATTAGCTCGGCCCAAAAAACAGCGATCGCAGACAAAGCAGCTGTGCGGGCTGATCTCGATCATGCGAACATTAGGCTATTACACAGAGCTGCGCGATCCACTGAGAAGCATTTCAATTCACAGCAGAATTCTCTATCTCTATTATAAACCCACAAATGACTATGTGATTTAAGCTTGTAAAAAGCCAGATGAAACAGCGCTGATATTCTCAACATATTGACGCAAAAAAAAAAAAGGCGAAACATTGTTCCGAGAACAAACCAGCTAGAAGACATTTCACACCAAAACTTATGAATTAACTTTAGTAAAACAAACTTTTTTGGCAGAAATGTGCCTGTGTAGTACCCTCACCGCCTGATGAGGGGAGATATATGTATAAATTAATACAGGACACGGAGCTGCTGCTGCTTCACTTATCAGAGTCTGTATTTTTTTTATACAATGTAAAACAGTTCAATCACTCTTATGTCAATCAATGACAGTGCATCACTTCAATAGTAATCACAAAATATAGAACAGAATTACATATACAGTACAGTATTTTTCCTTTACTGCTGTGTCTACAGATTAAGCATTATGTAGCTAGGCTACTATGAGATATTCACTGATAACATTTATGACATTTTCCATGTGAATGAATCCTAAAAATGTGTTCATGTTTGCCAGAATTATTCTTTCTGATACACTTTTTAGTACAGACACTCATTTTCACAGTTATTTGGCACTTACAACTTACTCATTGTATTATTTCAGCAAAACACATGTTATTTGTGGACTTTACTACGGTGGCCGAGAGAGCTCAACGCGCTGCAAATGAAGAAAACACATGCAAACAGAAAAAAACGCATGCAAACAGAAAAAAAACGCATGCAAACAGAAAAAAAACGCATGCAAACAGAAAAAAACGCATGCAAACAGAAAAAAACACATGCAAATAGAAAAAAACCACCAGCGAATAAGAAAACATCTTCATCAGTTTTACAACTCACGTGCGTCCCAATACTCACAACACAACCAAATACGGAAACGCGCTGCAATTACAGAAACGCGCTGCAAAAGTTCACAACAAAACCAAATACAGAAACGCGCTGCAAATAGAACAGAACACAACGGAAATGTTTCCGGGGAACCCAATAAGTGACGGACGGACGGCTAGGACGTGCTTATGGCTTAGGCTACAGCTGTCTACTTTTATTATTATTATTTTTTTTTTTTTTTTTTTTTTGCAAAACATACAAAGATGACACGTTTATGACATACAACTTTGTATACAATATACAAAATGTATTTGCGATATGTTCAATATCATAAGAATACTAAAAAGAACAATGAGCTGAAGACTAAAATAAATAAATAAAAAGATAGAGAAAAAGAACGAGGAAAAGACATTAATCTATACATCAGTTACATTGAACACATTTTGTCATGTTATGTTATAATAAGTTTCATAAGAAATGGTCCAAATATGAGACGGCAAGTTTTAAAGTTGAGACACTCACACAAAGATATAACACATATTTTAAAAACTTTGTTGTATAAAATGTATATTTATTTGCAACAGTTATGTTAACAGCATATATTTCTGGTAAGAACAGCTATTCAGCTGATGGACACGCGCTGCGTTGTCATGGGAACATCCCAGGTGAAAATAATGAGGAAATTACGTTGTCTTTCGTTGCTCCCTTCATCAACATAATGGCACACGAGTGCCCCGCTCACTCCAAAGTGCCCAATTCAAGGGCTCTGCCGTCTGCCCTTTTAAGAGAGTAACGTTAGGGCATAGGTAAAGCCAGAGCCCGCGTCTCTCTGGTAAAGCTCGCGAGCCGTCCGTCCGTCACTTATTGGGTTCCCCGGAAACATTTCCGTTGTGTTCTGTTCTATTTGCAGCGCGTTTCTGTATTTGGTTTTGTTGTGAACTTTTGCAGCGCGTTTCTGTAATTGCAGCGCGTTTCCATATTTGGTTGTGTTGTGAGTATTGGGACGCACGTGAGTTGTAAAACTGATGAAGATGTTTTCTTATTCGCTGGTGGGGTTTTTTTTCTATTTGCATGTGTTTTTTTCTATTTGCATGTGTTTTTTTCTGTTTGCATGCGTTTTTTTCTGTTTGCATGCGTTTTTTTCTGTTTGCATGTGTTTTCTTCATTTGCAGCGCGTTGAGCTCTCTCGGCCACCGTACTTTACTCTAATATTGCGTATTTTCTCTGAGACCGCATGGTCTCCATCACATGTCCGACATAACAGTAAACTTAAACACTTTAAACAACGTAGTTAACATTTCTTAAACTCTTACATGTCAAAAAACATACTCTCATTGCTTTTATGTAATTCCTGGGTTTCCCGCAGCACTTTGGAACTAAGGCGGCCGCCTAAGCAACACACGCCTGCCGCCTTAATTACGTCGTCAAAAAAAAAAAAAAAAAAAAAAAAAAAATGTTACATCGCTTTTAAAAAGCTAGTGCTTAAATTAGCGTCAATTCATCCTTCGCAGGGAGTTTGATTGACAGGCGATCTGAGTCTGACCAATCAAAATCCACCATTTTTGTCCGACAAAGCAGTCAGGAGAGTTAGATTAACGTCGGTGGATTTGACCTTGGCTTTAACTGAGGCAATCTGTCACGACCGTTTAAAGAGCCACAAAACGGTAGGCCTATTTATTGTTTAGTTTTCTTTGACTGCCCAAATTTGAAAGTTGAGACTTTGTTTCATATTAAACATTACCTGCTCGGTCCTGTCTGTCTGTCAACGCGTTGTCAGTGTCCTCTATTTTTCACTGCTTGAGAACATGGGTTGAATCCGAAAGTAAAAAAAAAAAAAAACTAATTAAAAATCTAAATATGACTAAAACTAAATACATTTTTTAAATAACACACCAGGTCTCCGCATTTCAAGCCCGAAAGAGAACTCGATACTGACGCGCGTCTTTTCTGTGGGTCGTGTCGTGTGTGTGTGTGTCTGTGTATTAGGCAGGACTACAGCGCGGTCTGTCTTGTCGCGCTTGAATGGTTTAAAACAGGGTTTATACAGAGATTCTTAAATTGAATTTACTACCTTTTTACACCTATTTTACTACCATCACAATATTTTTACTACCAACACGGCTTTAAACTTCAACTGTAGCAGTTAAGTAAAGTGACAAGTAAAGACATGAAATATCTTTCCAAAATGAATTAATCACAATTTAATGAGGCAATTATAACTTAATTTCAACACTGGGAGGGAGAGATAGAGAACCAGAGATATTTTATAAAATATTTTTTTTTCCAAAACGCTATTAATCCATCTATTAATCCATCCAGATTTTTTTTCCAAAACGCTATAAATCCATCCATATTTTTTCAAAACGCTATTAATCCATCCATATTTTTTTCCCAAAAAAATTGATGGTTTGTCTTTTTAAAAAGTATTTTGTCTTTTATTTCGTGTTTGCATTTGAGGAAAAAAAACATGTAGCCTAACCGTTCGTTCTCCATTAATGATGCTTTTAAAACTTTCACAGAGACATCAAACAGAAAACACAAAGCCTCTCTTTGAAACGAATTTCGTTTTGTATTAATTTTATCTTAATTTTAATCCATGTTTCATTATTTTGTATAATCACAACACGTTCAGACATGAACCGAAACTCAGCGTATAGGTAGTCTAGGCTACTCGCCTCACAGACCTAAACAAATTAGAAATATCCTATATCTATTATCTAGCCTACAGAAAGCTTGACATTTCTACTTTTAAACAGAACCATTCAAAACTAAATAAAATAGGCTATAGGCTAATCCGTAAGAAATGAATTTTTCTCCGGCGCGTTCACTACTGCGAAGATCGCGAGTCAGTAGCCGCGTTTCCATTACCCTTCAAATTGCGCAAATTGAAATTGCGAATTAAAAATACGCTCAATGGAAACACGTCAATTTCGCAAAAACTCCCGTTTATCGCAAAAAAGTTTTTACGCTCTCATGAGGTGTTTTTTCAGGCAATTCGAAAAAGGAATATTTTGCAAAACTGCAATGGAAACAGTTTTTGCGCATTTACAGTCACCTGACTTAGAAGACGCGGTGTGTTTGAGGTCTATAGCTACGCAAATAGGCCTAATAATTATTTTATATTATTTTATTTTAACATTAATAGGCTATATTTAGAAGACGCTTTTATGCAAAAAAGAACAAAGCTGAGTGTGGAGCGCGCACTGCACAACCGTTCATTTTCGTTTTTCAATTACGGGTTAAAAAAGGAAAAATGAATGGACACAAAATAGCCTGGATCGTTAGATACATGGATCGTTTGGACAGAATACGAGACAGAGTTCTTTATTAAATTCATTAAAAAAATAAATAATTAGACTATAGGAATACTGGATTCTAAATCTCAAAGAAATGCCACAATCAAAACCTCGGAGCAGAAATGAAGGCGAAACACCCAGAAACTCCATGTGTCGTTCGCATTATAAGGGTCTTTCCCTGCCATTAATGCTTGGATAACACGCCACGTGTTAATAATAATGTTCCATTAATAATAATAATAATGTCTAATGCGGTGGCTGTGATAAATAACCAACGTCCGTTGCCGTGATTTTTGGAATGACTTATCGCGAGAGAAAAAATTGACGTTTTAGTCGCATAACATCGGTTAATGGGAACGCCGTCATTTCGCAATAGTTTTTTATCGATATTTAGATAATAGCGCAAAACATTTGCGCAAATCTGTAATGGAAACGCGGCTAGTGTCAACTTCATCTTTGCAGCTGACACAGAAACACTAATATATATATTTTTTACAACGTTTAGGTGCCGTTTATATGAACGCGTCACCACTGCATGAGAGAGAGAAAGAGGGAGAAAGAGAGAGAGAGACACACACACGCAAGGTCTCTCCCTCTCTGCCGTGCGCTCGCTAAACTGTTTGCATGCGCGCTTTTGCTCGCTCGCTCGCTCTAGATTCGCAGGAGATTTGAACTAATTTCCAGGCATCATAACATTACAAAAGGCAATTGTAATATTTTTTTATTACTATTTTGGTATGATGAACATTCACCCGCCAGTGTGGCGGATAGCCTTTTGAGATTTACTCGCCAAACGGAAAAATCTAACCGCACTTGGCGTTTGGCGGGTGTTAATTTCGGACCCTGGCTGTGGGCCAGTAAAAACTGGGCCGTAGTTTGGACACCCATGATATAGACCCAGTTAGATGGGGCTTCGAAAATTTACTACCTCGTCAGATGACGTTTACTACTTTTTACTACTTTTTACTGGTCTTAATTTGGCATAATTTAATTTAGGCTACTACCTTTTACAACCCCGCAGAAACCCTGTAAAAGCATTCACATTAATAAGAGCGTGATCATACAACGCTATAGTCAACGTGGTGACAGAAAAAAACGGATAGCCTACTGCGTAATTAATTTTAACGCTTTAAACTTTTTTTTTTTTTTTTTTTGCGGTGCCACAGTGAGCAAGTGATGAAACCGGTGTTGCGACTGAACACCGTGTAACACAGGTAACACCGACTATCGTAGCAAGCCTACCGCAAGCCTTCTAATCTTACCTTCTTATACTGTCTCTTACTCATGCTTTTCATATAATCAACATAGATGAAATAAAAAATATATAATAATTTAAAAATAAATATGAAACTAAATCGTTCTTTAATGACTGGGCTACAACATAGGAGAAATGTAATGTTGAAGCGAAGGTGAAGGTGAATATTGTTTCGTGGCCACGAATTAATAATACCTCAGCACGTTATCTTGTGGCCACGTTGTAATTCGTTAAATCAAAATGAGGGAGGGAATTAGTTCAACGTGTCCACGATTTATTAAAACGGGGGAGCAAATAAGTCGTCGTAACAACGAATTATTTAGACCAGTCTTCTGAAGTGCACTGACAAGTCTGTTCATCCAATGAAACCGAATGCCCCATGTTAACATAGGCGTGGTTTCTGAGCTTGACACTTAAATATGTTAAACTTATTTGAAATTGCGTCAAATACGCAGGAATATACACTTCAAAAACAAATCGCTTTATTATGCATACCATGTGTATACAACTGGTGAAACATATGTTTTTAATCATGGATCCGTGAAAAATGGCTGCGACGAATCTGTAGCCGTCTAACATCTGCTGGAAATCCAGGTAAAACTATCTGCGTGCACGCGCGTTCCCCAGTTAACATGATCCCCATTTGATCCGTAACACCGGCGACACACTGGCTGCGTGCGTGTCCGCTTTTATTTCGGGTCCCATGTTAGGGTTAGAGATTAGGCTTGTTTGAGATGCGCCTTGCCTCGCCTGCAATGTAGCCGAGAGTAGGCGGCTGCAGTGAGAGGAGGAGTGAAAAAAGCGCAGGCAAGACGGACAGTTCTCTCTTCTCGCAGTGGATCTGACACCTGTGAGATCAAAGATGGATATCGCGGGATTCACCGGATTCACGCTTGTGCACAGTGTTGCTAATAAACTGGATAGAATTTAAGTTCTGTTGCTTTTATGAAAATAAATAGAATGAACAAGACACCCAAAGTAGCCTACTTATTTAATTCCATTCCAAATACATGTTTATCAGTCTTTTTTTCTTTAATACAGACTTGTTTTTTTTTTAAATAAAAAATACATTGCATAACCCATAGAGATCGCACTGTTAGTTAGTTTGGGAATATTCACACATAATTTATACACATAAAACATGATATCAGAGTTTTAAAATCAAACATTTTAAAAGAGAACAAATACATCACGGTTGTTTAAACCAATGAGCATTAAGCTGTGTCGTCAGCAAGTCGTTTCCCATCATGCTTTTGATCAGCGCAGTCGGTGGAGAGCAACTGCGCGCGACTGCAGAATCCGACAGGTGCGCCTTGCGCTCGCGAGAGATTTTTGACATACGTCAGCATGACATCAGAGCAAGGCGGACCGCACTCGGACACATTTCTAACCGGCATGCATCTCGCGCTGATCACCGGTGATCGATTCTGCGCAGATTTTGCTCATCTCAAACAAGCCTATTGCATAGGCTGCCTGCGGGACACGCGCGTCACAGATAGGTTTGTGCCGCGCAGAAAACGCGTGCATGCTAGAAGTAGAATCGACGCCTATTTTTCACGCGACACGCAAGCGTTTTGGAAGCGTTTCCAGGCAAAATAGAATAAGAAAATTTATTTGTATGTCATTTTGAGATGAACATATTAATAAATGACATTTTGATGTTTGAAAGTTTAGGTTTTGACAAATGCAGATATAAATGCAATTAAAAAAAATATATTATTTTGATTTTCTAATATTGCACCTGTCAATAGGCTACAGAACGGAATATTCTGTAACCTATTTTGCCGTCAATACTGTCGACGTTGTCTTTGCTGCTATATATTTATGTTTAATATAGGCCTTCCACAACTCTCTCCCCATATGTCGAATAATCACCAATGAGGCTTATGTATGTCACCTAGCAGCAGCAGCTCCGCGTCAGACACATTTCTGGTGTGCGGAGACATAGAGAACGCCACGCAACAGAAACGCCAAGTAAATCTTTCTTTTGTCCCAGTTATTATGACAACCTCTAACTGCACAAACAATCCCGGTCTTCCTCGAAGCCATAACGATGAGTTAGTTGTTATGAATACATATTTGATTAACCGCTACGGTGAAAAGTGAGTTAGCTCGCCAGTGACCGGAAGTGCCTGACCGGAAGTCTCGCACAAAATACCGTCAACTGGCTGCGTCCGTATTTCCGTTAAAAATAAGGTGAATAGAAAAGGCACTTTAGATTTTGTTGTAAAAAACTAAACATGCACAATGATGCTTGGCCTATTTGGGGTGTGATCAATCTCAATTCTTTCTCTGGTGGTCCATCATCTGTGCCCTGGCTTTTGTGGGACATTTGTCCATCTTGGAGGCTGAGGAGAAATTTCCGCAAGGACCTGTCATTGACATATGGTGCTGCAAGGATCCTGTAAAGGACAAAAAAAAAAAGGTCAAACACGACATCATGGCATTACACTATCCAACTTTTGCTTATTTTTAAAACTTTTTTTAGCACTGAGCTTTGACAGGAGGATAGAAAAACAGTTAAAGAAGAGTAGCAAGCCATAGGGGAGTCATCTACGTAAGTCATCCTAATTCATAAATGGTGTTAATAAATAACTTTTTTTGTGAACAACAATATTGTCTCTTTCTTCTAAATGGCCCTTGAAATTTTAGAAAAGGGATCAAATGTGTTTGTCTTCATAAAATGTAGGACACCATTCTGTAGCTGTAGTGCCAATGGTGACCAATAGTAAATAGTACAGCAGATATTTAATCGAGGATCCATATGATTATACGGTATGTCTATTGGGCTAAATATGGTTAATATCTAAATGTAACTTTATATAAATTCACAACAACATATATCACTCAGTCTCCTATATATAAAAACCTACGGTGAATATAACTATTCTACAGAAGGTCATATGTCAAGTCAAGTCATCTTCATTTATATAGCGCTTTTAACAATGTAGATTGTTTCAAAGCAGCTTTACAGAGATAAGCGTATAATTTAAGGTAACAGAGATTGTTTTGGCTTTATAGCGGTTCTTTAATAAAGTTATTTTCCAGCTAAAGTTAGTTTTGATTGATTTGCTTCCGTCACAACGATCATTTGTTATTAAATTAGGGGCCGCTAAGACGACACCATTCTCTCTACACAGACTTTAAACGCGAACCTGTGAGAAACGCTGATGGCGTTCACATGCGCATTTAGAATTGGTTCTATAGTTATGTGTGTTTGAATATGTGTACGCAGGTTTGGAATTCCCTACAAGCCAAGCCTAAACAAAGTACTTGTCTTTCCTTATAAATTTTGATAAGAATTTTATTTTATTTTGTCACTTCGGGGTAGGAACGTGAAACGAATTTTCCCGACAACGCCGGTTTTTACTTATCTGTAGAGTGGTAAAGGGATCCTCCATAGGGAGAGACTAGTTGGCACTTCAGCACTGTGGTGTCATTGGGTCCAGGCGAAAGTCCTTCATCAGATCTGGGTACGGCCTGGATCCGGCAGGCTACGGGAAAACCTCGGGATAAACACAGACACTAAAATTAGCGTAGATGCCATTCTTCTCATGATGTAACGAGTACATCAGGATTTATGGGAAGTGTTCCCGGTTCCGGCTGACCTAATCTATGCAGCCTAACATTACAGAATTATAGAAGTCTATAATGTATTATGTGAATGCTAGGTCAAAGAGATGTGTCTTTAATCTGGCTTTGAACTGACAGAGTGTGTCTGCTTCCCGGACAGTGTTAGGAAGACTGTTCCAAAATTTTGGTGCTAAATAGGAAAAGGATCTACCGCCAGCAGTCGATTTTGATATTCTAGGTATTATTAACTGGCCGGAATTTTGAGATCGCAATAGACGTGAAGGACTATAATGCGTTAAGAGCTCGCTCAATTACTGCGAAGCTAAACCATTTAGTGCTTTGTAAGTAATCAGCAATATTTTAAAATGCATGCAATGTTTAATAGGCAGCCAATGCAGTGTTGACAGAACCGGGCTAATATGGTCATACTTCCTGGTTCTGGTAAGAACTCGAGCTGCTGCGTTTTTGGACCAGCTGTAGTTTGTTTATTAAGCGTGCAGGGCAACCACCCAGTAGAGCATTACAATAATCTAGCCTTGAGGTCATGAACGCATGAACTAATGAAAGATTGGTATCAAAGAGCACACCCAGGTTCCTAACTGACGACGAAGACATAACAGAGCAGCCATCAAGTGTTAGACAGTATTCTAGGTTATTACGTGAGGAAGTTTTTTGTCCAATAATTAGAATCTCTGTTTTTTCAGAATTTAGAAGTAGGACATTAGGAGTCATCCAATTTTTTATATCAGCTATGCATTCCGTTAATTTTGTGAATTGATAAGTTTCGTTAGGTTTTGAAGAAATATACAGCTGAGTATCGTCAGCATAACAGTGGAAGCTAATTCCATGTTTCCTAATGATATCTCCTAATGATAGCATGTACAGAGTGAACAGCAGCGGTCCTAGTACTGAGCCTTGTGGTACGCCATACTGAACTTGTGATCGATGAGACATCTCTTCATTTACTGCTACAAACTGATAACAGTCAGATAAGTATGATTTAAACCATGCTAGTGCAATTCCACTAATGCCAACATAATGTTCGAATCTATTTAAAAGAATGTTGTGGTCAATGGTGTCAAATGCAGCACTAAGATCGAGTAACACTAATAGAGAGATACAACCACGATCGGATGATAAGAGCAATTCATTTGTGACTCTAACGAGAGCCGTCTCGGTACTATGGTACGGTCTAAATCCGGACTGGAAATCCTCGCAGATATCATTTCTTTCAATAAAGGAACACAGTTGTGAGGATACTGCCTTTTCTAATATCTTTGACAGAAAAGGTAGATTCGAGATCGGCCTGTAATTGACTAATTGTGTAGGATCAAGTTGCGTTTTTTTAACAAGCGGTTCAATCATAGCCAGCTTAAAGGTTTTTGGTACGTATCCTAGAGACAAAGATGAATTAATGATATTAAGAAGAGGATCTATGACCTCTGGAAGCATCTCTTTCAGTAGCTTAGTCGGTATAGGGTCTAACATACATGTTGTCGATTTAGATGATTTAATGAGTTTAGTAAATTCTTCCTCTCCTATAGCAACGAATGAATCAAATTTTTCCTCAGGGAGACTACAATGCACTGCCTGATGCGATACTGTAGTAGACGGTTGCATTGTTATAATTTTGTCCCTGATATTATCAATCTTATAAGTGAAGAAGTTCATAAAATCATTACTGCTGTCTGTGTTGCTTGGAAACTTCGGTGCTTGAAGCTTTCTTTTGCGTTAGTTTAGCCACCGTTTCAAATAAATACCTAGGATTATGTTTATTTTCTTCTAATAGGGTTGAAAAATAAGCAGATCTAGCAGCTTTTAAAGCCTCTCTGTAAGTAATCAAGCTCTCCTTCCATGAAATGCGAAATACCTCTAGTTTTGTTTTCTTCCAGTTGCGCTCCATTTTTCTGGCTGCTCTCTTAAGGGCCCGAGTGTGCTCGTTGTACCACGGCGTTGGACTATTTTCTTTAATCTTCTTTTAGTGCAACGGAGCAACTGTGTCTAAAGTTCTGGAAAAGATAGAGTTAACAGTTTCTGTTGCAATATCAAGTTCTTCTAAGCTATCTGGGATGCTTAGATGATGAAACTGATCAGGAAGATTATTAATAAAGCAATCTTTAGTGGCAGAAGTAATCTAACATATTTGAATGCTTTGCAGCCTTGGCTAAATGTAATTTACACGAGACTAGATAATGATCTGAGATGTCATCGCTCTGCTGCAGAATTTTAACGGCATCAACATCTATTCCGTGTGATAATATTAGATCTAGAGTATGATTACGACGATGAGTAGGTCCTGAAACGTGTTGTCTAACTCCAATTGAGTTTACAATGTCTTTAAATGCCAAACCCAATGCATCTTTTTCATTATCGATGTGTATATTAAAATCACCAACAATTAGTACTTTATCTGCAGTCAATATTAATTCTGATAGAAAGTCCGCAAATTTTTTGATAAAGTCTGTATGGTGCCCTGGTGGCCTGTATACAGTAGCCAGCATAAATCTCAAGCGTGATTTATCGTTTATACTATATATTTTTACATTAAGCACCAATGCTTCAAAAGAATTATATTTAAAACTTGATTTCTTAGTGGTTTTGAAAATATTACTATAAATAACAGCAACTCCTCCCCCTTTGCGTTTCAGACGAGGCTCATGTTTATAACAGTAATCTTGCGGGGTGGACTCATTTAAAGTAATGTAATCGTTTGGTTTTAGCCAGGTTTCTGTCAAACACAGCACATCTAGGTTATTATCTGAAATCATATCATTAACAACGATTGCTTTTGAAGTAAGCGATCGAATATTCAGCAACCCAAGCTTTAGCATTTGCTCATCTGTATTATAGCTGTTTTTTATTTGTTGAAAATCAATTAAATTTTTAACCTTAGATGGGTTTAAACATTTTTTGGATTTCCAAGTTCGGGGAACAGACACAGTCTCTATATGATGATAGCTAGGTGAAAGAGGCTCTATGTGATGGGATTTATCTGTCATTGGTGACGCGAGGCCGCTAGCAGACAGTCGGTTTAGCCAGTCTGTCTGTTTCCTGACCTGAGCCCCAGATTGTCATGTTTGAGCTCTAAGACTATGTGCCATATTACTAGAGAAAAGAGCAGCACCATCCCAGGAGGGATGAATACCATCTCTTTTCAACAGGTCAGGTTTGCCCCAAAAACTTTTCCAATTGTAAATGAATTCTATATTATCATTACTTTTTTCCATCTGATCCAACTGTGTGTATTTTTAATTTTTCAATTCACAAAAACAAATATCTTCTGTAGGCTGAGTGAACAGAGTGAAGCCCAACTGAATATTTTAATCTGTAGTGCAGATCATTCCACTGTCTATTGATACACTGTCTACACTGTACGTTTATAATTAACAAAAAAAAACTAAATTAGTCAATGGATGCGACTGTTATTAATGTGTAAGTTTCAAGCGTCGATTTTATGATGTTATTTCGCCGTATATCCTCCCCTGCTGTACGCATCAGGAACCACAGGGGCGTAAAACTGCATGGCCCGTATATATACCGGCTCCAGGTCTGCAGCCTCCCCGACAGTGCAGCTCTTCAGTGCTATAAGCTACTTGAAGCTAAGCCATGTGTGAACACATTCCCACATTCCCTTTTTCCCGCAATAATATTTTAACAATTTATCTAACGAATAGCCTATAATATATATATATATATATATATATATATATATATATATATATATATACACACTGTATATAAATATATACAGTATGTATATGTATGTATGTATGTATATATATATATATATATATATATATGTATGTGTGTGTGTGTGTGTGTGTGTGACCGTGAATAGACTCATGGCCGATTCAACAGTAACAATATGATGCGTAAAGTTCAAGGGGCAAAATTTGGATTTCGTTAGTCCATGCCATAGGCTATCCTAAAGTCTGTAGGCTATGTTTGGTAGCTAGAATGGCACCGCAAAAAATCGGTTGATTGCGTTCATAAAAATATATTGGTAGCCTTGGTAATCCTGAAGATATTGATTATTTTGTTCAGGTGTGTTTTACTAGGGTTGGATCTAAACTCTGCAGGACAGCAGCTCTCTCCAGGACCAAACTTGCCTATGCCTACTTGTTTCTGCTTTTTCTTCTCCTGTGTTTTGATCAGGAGTTTCTGTAACCTTTTAGAATATGTGCCATAGCGCCCCTTACCGTATAACAGTGAAAACACGTAAAGCCGGAAAGAGTTAACAGTTCTTACACATTTTGCTTTTGCTCCAGTATGCCACTTGTGTTTGTTCACAGCAGGCTACAGCTGTTTAGACCATCTGGCTTTAATCAAAAGTTTTCCATAACTGTAAAGCCACTCGTCTTTGCTCTACAGTGTTGCTCAGTCACATGCCACTTTCATATGAGCTCAAAAAGGTGATGGGAGTGCATGATATATTTTTGATATAAAAAAGTCTCAGATTTACAATTCTGTCCATTTTACATACCGTAATCTGTATCATGTCTCATGTAAAATGGCATTTTCGGTTTTTGTCCGAAAGAGAAAAAAGGCTGAAAATATGAAGGCTTAAAAATTCTGACTTCTTTTAATATATAAACTCCTGTGGGAAACACTGAATCATAATATACATTTTTGACCAAATCATGCTGCCCTAGTAAGAAGGCATGTTGAATGTTACTTAAAAACGATACCTTTTTGCAGTCATTATAGGCCCTGTCCCAAATGGCGCACTTCATGTGGACTTTCGGTCTCGTGGACTTAAATTGCGTGTGCTCGTCGAGTCTACTAGTCCGTAGGTCGTCCCATTCAGCATTTTAACGCTCTGAAGTGTGCTCAGCAGCGCCCCCTTTGTACCCTTGAAGCGGTCTTCCATGAAGCCTGCATAGATGCAGGCTCCACACACTTTAACTACCCAGGAATCCTTGCGAAAGGCCAATCAGACAACGGATGGGAGGAGATTTCGCTCACGGACAATTGTTGACATGGCTGAGAAGAAAATATTACGTTTTTTATGACCTAGATGTACATTTTACCAGTTGTAACCTACAGTTTATACAAACATTATGGTCATCGACCAGTGGTTGATGTCTCAAACATAATAATGGCGCGTTGAATAATATGATCGCATTGTGATTCATTAAATAAATAGAACTGAATGTCAGGGCTTTACTGAGTCATATGTAAACATAGTATGAATATTTAAACCTGTAAATTCATCTGAAACTCATGCACATTTTCATTATGTGTTAAAATTGTAATCTTAGTTCAAATGGAGAACTATGTATTATTATGTACAACTGTATACATCATTTAAATAAGCCCAGGTGGCATGCACAATGTCAAAATATAGAACTGTAAAATTAGGCTGTGTAGTTGACATGGAGATAAGACGTCGGAGCGCAAAAATGTGATTTCTCCTGTCCAACAACAACCAGACCGTTATTTCCGGCGTGACGATCGTGTCTGTCCCAAAAATACCTCTCAATGCACCCTCGTGGACTCGAGCCAAGGGCCCTATAGGTCTGCACTACATGACGTCATCAAAGTGTGGACTCTGTCTCTGAGGAAGTCCACAAGTCCGGAGTGTGCCATTTGGGACAGGGCCATACTCCTAGTCTCCTTTACATGAAGAGGCAGTAGAGAGGAAGGGGCTGGTACCACAGGGGAAGACTCTGGGGCTGGCAAATCCAAAGTGGGTCCAGGGGGAGCACCTTGTGAAGTGTGGACTGGTGCAGTCATTAATGGAGTGCATCCTAGAACAAAATAACTTTTTATAGCTTTTGACGCAATCACTTAGAAAACTGTAAAAAAAAAAAAAAAAAAGTTTTTTTTTTTTCGCAGGGTTACCATTTTTAGAGTTTCCACAAGAACACTCTTAATCGCTTTTAATTTGGCCAAAATGTGTTGATTGAATCCAAGGTCATTCCTTGTCCTTGTCGATGTTGTTGCCTCCCTGCTTGATTCATAGAATTGTAAAACATTTGTTAGTACAGTCTCTATGTAGTTATTAAAGGGGTAGTTCAGTCAAAAAATAAAACTTGCTGAACTCAACATCAGGCCATCCAAGATGTAGATGAGTTTGTTTCATCATTGTAACAGATTTGGAGAAATTTAGCATTACGTAATTTACTCACCAATGGAACCCTCTGCAGTGAATGGGTGCTGTGAAAATAAGAGTCCTGTGAGAACTTTAATAGTATAGCTTTAATAAGAATCAATGTATAATTTATACAGTGAAGTCTATGTAGTGTTTTATTTTTAGATTTGTTCATTTCATTTCTTTCTTGAATGCTACTGTTAAATACACCTACTGTTACTGAAAAAATAAAGCAATGTTTATTTTATTTGTATAATATGTTAGGTATATGTAATGTGCATCTTTGTTCTTATTTTTTAATAACCAAGAAAATAATGACAGAGATTTTTATCTTCACCACTTGGCCTAAATGTCTACCATTCTTTTTTATTTTATATTTTGTTATCTTGTAATGCTTTGTTTTTTAAATAGGGACATTAGTTTGGCTGTAATGCCACTTGCAAAATAGTAAAAGCAACATGAAAAAGAATTTTGAAATAATCGTGAATTTCCTGAAAAAAATCATGATATGATATTTTTGTAATATCGCCCACCCCTAGGTTAATATAAAAAAAGGGTGTGACCAAATTGTAAGTCGGTGAGACCAACCGAGACAGTTATGCGCACCAGTGAGACCAGTGGGAGGAATGAGTCTAAAGCCCTGATATATTTAACTTATCCTTTTGACGTGTTTACTTGTTTACTGACCGACTGTAGATAAAAGAGAATTATATAATTACAAATATAACCTTCAAATTAACTGAAAGTGGCCATCATCTGGGTCTAAGCAACAATAGCTTATCAGGTCTCGACATTATATATTGTCACGTGCTTGTCCTTTGGACAAGTAAATCGGTCAATCACTTTTAGATGCTCATGATTCCACAAGCAGCCATTATCGGGGGCCAAGCGGAAAGAAGACACAAACCATGCCAACATGTCTGGGAGTGTCAGACCAACTGCAAACAATAAGCAATTTAAGACATTTAGAGATGATTTTAGGCAAAATGGGTGAATAAGCATACAGTCACTAAATATGATTTAATGGTTTATCACTTTCAACCAATAGAATATATTTTGCATATATGAAATTGATGTGGTGTGGTCAGAGTGAGGTGACAACAACACATACAAAGTTTGGTGTCAATATGTCAAGGAATTGCAGAGATACAGCATCAGAGTCATTTTGGCATCATGCCTCAACTTTGTCGCTGGTGTATACGAAAAAGTTAACATCTATCGACACGAAATTCATAACATTTTGTCAGCAGACAAACGGTCTAGGTGGAGTTAAAAAAAGTATGTATTGAATGAAAATCAAGATGGCAGACAGGAAGTTTGGCCAAATATGGCAAACTTGGTATCTATGTTCTCGGCATGACCCAGGAGATCTATTAAGACCAGTTTCATTGGAATAGGCTAATTAATTTCCTTATAACCTTTGACCAAAAGGTGGCGCTGCCCCGTAACATTTTGAGTACTTTCAGGGCATGGTGCCGAAGACACATACAGAGTTTCGTAATGGTACACCAATGCATTCGTAAAGTGTAGCATTTAATATCATGATATTATATAGTAATCACTGGCAATTTCCTTATTTTGTTCTTTTATAGTTCCACCACTTTTTTGTGTGTCCTCAAGAGTGCCCCCATACATAAGCGTGTGAAATTTGGGGAAAACATATTTCGTTTAGGAGTTATAGACATTTATATGTATGAAAACACAAAAAATGACCCACACCTGACTTTGATTAGATTTTTTTGCCACTTACTATCAATGTTTTGACATTTGTGCATTAACATATAGCCAGGGACCTATCTTTCCAAATCCTACGGTGGTTTACCGCGTTTTATAATGATACGTTCATGCGTTCATAAAATACAGCATTTTGGTACAAAATTCAAAATGGCCGATGCCTAAAATGGTCGATATGGAAAAATTAGATATCAATTGACTCGGCATGACGCCCCGAATCTAACGAGACCACTTTTATGATTTAAAAAAAGAAATAAAACGTTCATGAGTTATAAGCAAAAACAGCTATAAAAAAAAAAGCGCTGCGGAGATACAGCCTTACATCTGTTTTTGCAAGCGCTACGTAAAATTAGTTTGTGCAGTATTCGAGAACGATTTGACGAATCGACATGAATTCCATAACTTTTTGTCGACATGGTCTGAAGATGATCTGGTTCAATTTTCGTGAAAATCGGAGCAACGGCCTAGGAGGAGTTCAAAATGGCGGACAAATGTTCATGATGGAAAATGATGTCAATCGAATCGTCTTGAGCTAAGGAATCAGAGGAAATTTTTTCTTTTGTTTTTAGCCCTTAAGTTATTAGCATAAACATGAGTGAAATTTTGGACAGTTGGTGGCGCTGGGAGGACAGTCCAAACCACCGCTGAACAAGGATGGGAATGATGTCGGGTAATCCTCAGAGAAGACAACCCTTCTAACCAATGATGCCACTCTTCCAACGCTAGCTTGACCGCCATCAACTCTGTTACCAATGTCATGGTTACGTTCGGCGGATGATAAACGATGGGAGAAAAATGCACAAGGATGCATCTTGTTGTCCGAGGAAGAGTGCTGGGAAAGAACCGCACCTACCCCCATCCCTGACACATCGACCTCCACCAAGAACTGACGTGATGGATCAGAGGCTATGGGAATGGGAGCCGAAACATAGTGACTCTTGAGGTTGGAGAATGCAGTTTCGGCTGCACCAGACCACCTGAATGTCGTTCTGGAGCGGCTAGCTGGCTGAAATTGCAAATAAAACGTTGGTAAAAATTGGCTAACCCCAGAAACCTCTGTAAGGCCTTACGGGAATCTGGACTTGGCCAATTCACCACAGCCTTAGCATTGTCAGGATCCATGCGCATTCCCTCGGACGAGATGATGTAACCTAGACTGTGCATGAAACTTGCATTTCTCCGCCTTGACAAAAAGCCCATTCTCTAGTAACCTCTGGAGCACTCGTCTGACGTGCTGAACATGTTGCTGGAGAGAAGATGAAAATATCAGTATGTCATTCAGATAGACATGAATGAACTGATCTACCATGTCTCTCAGCACATCATTGATGAGTGCGTGGAAGACCGCAGGGGAGTTAGACAGAGCAAAAGGCATGAACAAATATTAAAAATGGCTCCTGGGGGTATTTAACGCGGTCTTCCACTCATCCCCCTCCCTTATGCGAACCAAATGATAAGCATTGCGTAAATCCAGTTTTGTGAAGATGGATGCTCCCTGCAACCTCTAGAAGGCTGAAGACATCAACGGCAAAGGATAAGTATTCTTTACCGTGATGTTGTTCAGCCCTCGGTAATCAATACAAGGTTGCAGAGAACCATCCTTCTTACCCACAAAAAAGAACCCTGCCCCCGCTGGAGAAGCGGAAGGGCGGATGAACCCGGTTGCTAGAGAATCAGAAATGTATTTCCCCATGGCCTCCCTTTCTGGAGCAGAAAGTGAGTATAACTTGCCCTTAGGCGGTGACGTACCTGGCAGTAACTCTATAGCACAGTCATAGGGACGGTGCGGAGGCAGAGAAGCAGCACGGGACCTACTGAACTTCCTTCAGGTCGAGGTACTCTGTGGGCACGTTCGACAAATTCACCGACGACTCCTGCAAAACAGAACTAGACACAGAAGAACAAGCAGACACAATACAGGACGCATAATACTCATTACTCCAGGCCGAGACTAAACTGTGGCCCCAGTCCACTAGGGGTGTGAACCTACACTGGTCTCACGGTTCGGTTCGATTACGATTATCATGTCATCGATTCAGTTCAATTCGATATCACGATGCATCGCGATGCACTGCATCCTTAATTTTCAATTTTTCTTCAAAAGTGATGTGTGCGTGCGTGTGCTCGCCTGTTCGGGAAGTCGCAGTGACAGAAACAGTGACATTCCAGTTTAAGTTTCAAGGGAGTAAAGCTTGTTTACGCCATTAAGAAAAGGAAAATCTGTCAAATAAATTTTGTTTTAAAGAATTGTTCATTTAAAAGCAGCACTTATTAAGCAGGGTATTATGTTACCATTAAAGATGCGCGCATCAACCGTCGCCGAGTCCGCTGTTGAAGGTGACGATCATCCATTTATAATCACGCGTAACAACACAGAATAATTGTTATTTGACCATAATAATTTGACCGGATACTTAAATCAGAGAAAATTATTGGGGCGGGTGGATGATTTGTTTTTGGCTGCAGATTCGGGTGACGTTGGAGCTCATCTGCTTACTCTAAAGCAGTCAGACTCTGCCAGGCGTTAACAGCTCGGGGTGAAAACGGCTAACGTGGTTTATCAAGTTAGTGGTATTACCTCCTGCATATTCTATTTGTGCGTGACATGAGCGCACACAGCATGTGTCTGCTGCAGGTCGTGCTTACCAGGTTGTTCATAAAAGCCAAAATGTGCCCAGATGTAGGCTTTTAAAGTAGTTGGAGCATTTTTAATTTTCTCGCACTCGCGTCTCACCTCCCTCTGCCATTGTATGCTACTGCGACAAAGCATGTATGCGACAAATGACGTCAGAAAAGCATCAGTACATTATAATCGGTTATGGTCTATTACTGAACCGATACCGAATCGTCCTCGTCTGCATTCGACACCCCTACAGTCCACCCTGGGACTATGCTTCACTAGCCAGGGATTGCCGAGTACTATGGGGATAATAGACTCTCATAAGCAAAAAGGAGATCTCCTCCGTATGGTTACCGGAAGTGATGAGTCTTATTAGTTCAGTGCAGATTGATGTTAGGGAGTTCTTGTCCGTTGAGTGCATTAACAGTAATATGGTGTGTAAGAGAAGTGATAGGAATTTGGAGTTGTTGAGCTAGATTCAGGTCCTTAAAATTATCTTTGGCCCCCGAGTCCAATAAGGCCTGGCAGTGGTGGAAACGGGTCGCACATTGCAGTCTTACTGGGAGGAGGGTTGAAGATGAGGGCTTATCCATGGAGAGCCCACCCAATAGTAGCCTCATACTTACTATCGGGCTTGATCTTTTACCGGACAATCGTTCAGAAAATGTCCTGCGCCTCTGCAATATAAACATAGTCCTCTGGTTCTCTCTCGTTGCCTCTCCTCCCAGGAATGCCGAGCTCTTCCCACCTGCATGGGCTCGTGATGGAAGACAGGACTGACTGTATCGCTGCTTGGTCGACGGCTGACTCTCGAGTCTCGCTGGAACCAAGGCATACGCGGCTCAGGTTGGTGGTAAAACGATGTAGAAGCAGGGGGAACAGGCAGTGGAGGTGGCACAGTGGGAACGCTTACTTGTTGGAGCTGTTGGGTGAGCTCGGACACCTGCGCTGCCAAGGCTTGCACCGCGCAACCTGTGGCAACCATCTGCTCCTCCAGCCGATCCTTACGAGACATGCTTCTGGACAGAAATTCTGTCAAATACGGTGCACTCACTGAATCCATAAAGGTCAGATTGTTCTGTCACATGGAATAAGACAGAGGATTCGATTGCGAGTGAAACAATTACCATTTATTTAAAGACACAGGTGAGAGTAGTTAAACAGGGTCAGACGAAGATGTGGTGCCTGGGACAGTCTGTGCCTTGGCAGCGCAGGGACTCAATGGGCAACCCAGATCCTCCGTGAAAGTGAGAGGAGCGATCGGGAGGTCCAAACCACCGCAGAACAAGTAACCTAACGATCTGACAAACACAAGACGAATGACAATGAGTATAAATAGACACAGATGATGAGTGGCAGCTGGCACTGATAATCAGCTGAGTGGTAATCAGCGGCCACACGCACACGCACACACATACACACAGAGCGAGAACAAGCCAGTGAATTCATGAACCGCAACACATAGTGACTGAACAAGCTTTTTGTTTGACAGGTTATGGGCTTGATCGCCTCAAGTGATATGTTGTTTTGTTTGGTTTTTGCTCTGTTGATGCAATCAAGCTTTTGTTAAAATGAAAATCAAGTAAAGCAAGTTGAGTTCCCTTAAAAGGATGGTTCTGTAATACAATAGAAAGCACATTTAACCTGAGCTACCCAACAGGCTCAATCAATGCTGATAATCTGTTGGAAAGTCTATTTTGAACTTCTGTTCAGGGATTTTCATCAATGAAAGATGGTGGTCTTAACACCCTTAAAGCATACCTGTCAACACTCCCGTTTTTCCCGGGTTTCTCCCTTTTTTAGCCCTATCTCCCGGACCCCTCCCGGTTTGTTATTTCTCCCGGGAAACTCCCGTAATTTGCATGGCCCAAACTCCTTTATGAATAATCGGACCAATATGTTTGTCTAATGTTGACCAGTTGCCAGATCTTGTATTAAATGCATTATATTCACACAATCCACACACCATATACAATTTCAACCCGTTTGTCACCTCAACCTGGCAACCTATAAACCAGTTGCGCAGTTGCAGAAAGTATAACCCGAAAGCCAGCCAATAGACATGGCAGGTGAAGGCAGGGCCGGATTAACCATTAGGGCAACTGGTCACTTGCCCAGGGGCACATGACATCTAAGGGGCTCTGACAGGTAGGAGGAAATACACAGAAATTTAATAAAGTTATCAAACACTTTACAGTCTTCACTGCATATTTAGTAAGTGCTTCGATTATGTTTATATCTCCATAATTGCTTATAGTAAAATATTACGAGTTCGATTTCCTATATCAAAAGTTGCATTAACTAGATACCCAGTTTAATGATTAAGAGTAGGGTCCGTAGCCTACGTTTGTCAACGTTTCTTGCTAGCCTGTAAGGTTATGTGTATGAAGCCAAATGATCTGCCAGCTAACAGCAGACTATGGATCCATACTAATTATTATTGTATTATTTAAAATTACTTTTAACATTTAAAAACAGACGTTTTCAAATTCCAAAGCTTGCAGAAGGTTCCTAATGGCAATACTGACTTAGGCTACAGCTTTCCTGGTAGCCTTGAGTGAATTAACTTGTCTAAGAAAATGATTCATAAAACGTATAAATATCAGTTGAGCCTATGTTTACTTTCGTCACTGACACAGACGAAAATGAAAAGACTAAGTTCAGCTTTAGGAGGGGAAGAAATAGGCCAGGATAAGAAGACTGAGAGAAAAAGAAATATGAAGATGAGGAGAGAGCAGGTATTGACAAATAATCTAATGACAAGGTTTTAAGTATATTTCTTATAATTTTTTGGCCTTCAAAAGTCCTAAATTGCACATATGTAGATCAGAAAAATCCAAATTTTCCCGGATTTTGAAAACCAAATGTTGACAGGTATGCCTTAAAGGCAGAGGTCAGCCCAAAACCTGAGGTGACAGTGAGCATGAGTTAGCGGGAAACCTGTTTTTTGTTCCCCAAAGAATCTTTCAGTAAAGAGTTCGTAAAATAACCATTCTTTCTTAGTATAAAGAACATTTTAATGATCTAAAGAACCTTTTTTTTCACCATAAAGAACCTTCTGTGCAATTGAAAGTTCTCTTACGAGAGGTCTCTCGTATTGCGTAAGGTTAGCTTACGCATCGGGAAAGTCTTCTTTCTTCGAGATCTGAAGCCAAAAAATTATCCTTAATTTTGTATACATTGTCAACGCAGTGCAGCAGCCGACAGACCTAGGCAGGCTGTATAAGCGTGCTCATTGGCTGCTCGGCGGCAACTGCTTAAGCCTATCGGTGAGCGCTCTGAACGCGGCAACCAATGAGGGCGCTTCGCGCCCTCCACACCCTTCTAACCGTCAGAATGGGTGTGGCCAGCGTGTATATATTCAGCGCTCATAGGCTAAAATTCAGATTTTCTTGTCTTCAGCGACGCTCTTCGCATCGCTGGATCTTGAGAGCCGCCGCCGTTGAAACCAGCGACCAGCAAGCTTAGGACAGCGCCTGAGGAAGCCGGCCGTCTTCGCCGCCTTCAGCCATCCGTGCCTGCTACGCTATCCGGCGACATATCCTTTACATTATTACTGTTTCTGTGTGTACTCTAAAAGAGCACGAGGCGTTTTTGTAAAAACGCCTCGTTTTTGCGGCTTGTGCCGCGCCCCGCTCAGCAACGGAGACCGCCACCTCTCTGCGCTCTCCGCCTGGGCCGCGGGCACGCCGCCACCGCACTCTCCGAGTGCGAAGAGCTTTCAATGTCGACCCTGCGGGCTCGACTTGAAGCTTTCGACCAAGCTGTCGCTCCGCCTGTCCCAGCCGGGCCGCGCAATAAGAAGCGCCGCTCGCAGCGACCACCGGAGTCTGTTGTGACTGAGGAGCTCGCCGGAACCTCTCCCTCGAGCTCTCTCTCGCCCTCTCCCTCCCGGCCGCTCAACCGCCGGCTCTGCCCGCGCCGCCGCCGCGTCAGGAGATGAGGCGAATGTGATAGATACCCGTACTCTCCCTCTGTTCGAGCCGTGCAATACGCCGCTCACAAGGGATGGCAGAAGCGGACGGTCTCGGAGCGAGTTTCCTCTCCCTCTGTTCGAGCCGCGCAAACTGAGCCGCTCACGAGGGATGGCAGAAGCGGACGGTCTCGGAGCGAGTTTCCTCTCCCTCTGTTCGAGCCGTGCAATACGCCGCTCACGAGGGATGGCAGGAGCGGACGGTCTCGGAGCGAGTTTCCTCTCCCTCTGTTCGAGCCGCGCAAACTGCGCCGCTCACAAGGGATGGCAGGAGCAGACGGTCTGAGCTCTCTTTACGTTACAAGAAAGCTACTCCGTCCTCGCGCGTCACCAGTGAAAGGGGAACAGAGTGTTTTCGTCCCGCCGTGGCCTGGACTATAACCTCCATTCTCACACATTTCTCAGTCCCCTCTTAAGTTCAGGCGACTGGAATTGTTACTATTGCAGTATACGAGCCTGTTATAAATACACGCTCGCCTGCAAGCAAACGCCGTCACAAGACATGATACTAATGTATTCTCCCCTGTGGCTCAGTGGCGGAATCCTAGACTGTCAAGCTAGAGACTGGGGTTCGGTCCCCGCTCTCGCGGCAGTTAAAGTTTATGCTGTTCGCTTCTCCGAGCTCGCGGCCAGTTTTTCTTACATACAGAAAACAAGCCTGCTCTCTCCCTCGTTGGGCCGCGCAGATTGCGCCGTTCAAGGGATGACAAAGCGGACGGTCACGAGCAGCGTTCAGCGTGCGCGCCTCACTCACCGGCGAAAAGATAAGAGAGTGTGTTAGTCTCGCTACGGCTGGACAACCGCCAATCCTCACACATTTCTCAGTCCCCTCTTAAGTTCAGGCGACTGGAAATATTACTATTGCAGTAAACGAGCCTGTTTTAAACACACGCTCGCCTGCAAACACATGAGGTCGCTTTTTATATGCTCGCGCTAACTGAAAGCTTATGTGTTTCCCCTGTGGCTCAGTGGCAGAATCATACGCTTTCATGCGAGAGATCCGCGTTCGATCCCAGCTCTCGGGGAAAATCAAATTTATGCTGCTTGCTTCTCCGAGCTCGCGGCCAGTCTTTCTTACTTACAGAAAGCGAACCCGCCTCTCGCACCACACCTTCTCAGGGTGCTCGAGTATTTTTGAGCGTCTAAACACGAGAGAAGAAAAGACGGTTGAATCCCGCAGCCCTGCGGCTGGACCACCGTCGAAGCTTAACGCTCTGTCAGTCCCCGTTGCCACGGCTACTGCAGCTGTTTACCCCGCAGTCAACGAGCCGGTATCTACCCGCTCGCCTGCGCGCATCCGCCGTTCTCACGGCAACCCAGAAAAATTTCAAAAGAGCATAATGTCTGGTTGCACGGCTGACGCCGTATGTGTTTCTAGTACAGTGAATGTGCCCACGTTCTGTGCTCACCCCTGTACACAAGCACTATACATCCCGTGTCTCTCACAGAGCCCACTCTCATGAAGCAGGCAAAAGCCGCTTTAGTGTTAAAAGTAGGTCACGTGTCCACTTCTCCGTGCCCACACCTACTCACTGCCCGCTCTGTCACACGACGGTCAGGTATATCAGTACACGGCCCGCCTGTCGACACAGCGCGCGCGCTGCATTCGACGCCTGGCCGCGTCCCTTCGGCCGGGCAGCACCGTACCTCTCAAAACATTTCAGAGGTTACTAGGTTGTATGGCCTCAGCCGCAGCAGTGCTTCGGCTGGGTCTTTTACGAATGCGCCCGCTACAACGCTGGCTGAATGCCCGAGTGCCTCACAGAGCATGGGCTTCCGGCGGTATCCGCATCAGAGTGACTCAGAGCTGCGTTTCAGCTCTGAAGCCCTGGTTAGCGGCCGACTGGTACCAGCGGGGAGTGACAATGGGAGCTATCTCACACCGCAAAGTTATCTCGACGGACGCTTCCACCTCAGGCTGGGGCGCTCTGTTCGAGGGCAAACCGGCTTTTGGCCTGTGGTCAGACCGGGAAAAATGCCTCCACATAAACTGTTTGGAGATTATAGCGGTCGAGAACGCGCTCAGGCGCTTCCTCCCATTCATATCACCATGTGCTAGTCCGCTCGGACAACACGTCCGTGGTATCCTATGTGAACCGACAGGGCGGTGTCAGATCCAGGAATCTGTGCAGGCTGACAAAACGCCTTCTCGTGTGGGCTTACCGCTCGCTGCGCTCGCTGAGAGCCGCGCACGTGCCGGGCCACCTGAATGTCGGTCCAGACAGACTGTCCAGGGACAACATTCCCCCGGGAGAATGGTCTCTGCACCCCCAGACAGTCCAGTTTCTCTGGCGCCTATTCGGCAGAGCGGAAATCGACCTCTTTGCGTCGAAAGACAATGCTCAATGCCCGAAGTTTTATTCGAAGAGCGAGGATGCGCTGTCCCAGACATGGCCCAGCCTCCCGCTGTATGCTTTTCCTCCGATCTCCCTGTTGCCACAGGTCATTTCGAGGATCAGAGAAACGCACCACTCAGTGCTGCTTATAGCCCCGCGATGGGAAAACCAAACTTGGTACCCAGAGCTAGTGAGGCTGTCGCACTCACCCCCATGGCCGATCCCGGTGAGAAAGAATCTCCTCTCCCAAGCCGGTGGATCGATCTGGCATCCCCATCTAGAGCGCTGGTCGCTGCATGCATGGGTGATCAACGGATACCCGTTGACCTGTCAGAAGGGGTCGTGAACACGATCACACAGTCGAGAGCCCCCTCCACGAGACGGCTCTACGCGTCTAAATGGTCGGTGTTTTCTAAATGGTGCGCTACTAAAAACTTGGATCCGCGCGCATGCGGGGTCCCGCGGGTGCTCTCCTTCTTACAAGAGCTGTTGGAAAAGGGCAGATCCCCTTCCACGCTCAAAGTATATGTGGCCGCTATTGCAGCGTTCGCTGAGACGACGCGCGGCCGGGCAATGGGAAGGAATGAGCTCATTATCCGCTTCCTCAGAGGAGCTAGACGGATGAATCCCCCGCGGCCCCCCTCGGTTCCCTCGTGGGATCTGTCCTTGGTCCTAGCGGCCCTAGAGGCTTTTCCCTTTGAACCGCTTGAATCCGTGGATCTAAAGTATCTGTCGCTTAAAACCATTTTTCTGATAGCTCTGTCTTCAGTCAAACGAGTGGGTGATTTGCACGCGCTATCTGTTAGCCCTGCATGTCTTGAGTTCGGGCCGAATGACTCGAAAGTCATTCTCAGACCGAGACACGGTTACATCCCCAAAGCGATTGGAACCCCGTTTAGGGCACAAGTTATGTCCCTCTCGGCTCTGCCAGCATCCGACAGTGGGGACAGTGATAACCTCCTATGCCCTGTCCGGGCGCTGAGAGTTTACATCACGCGCTCCGCCGCTTTCAGGCGTTCAGAGCAGCTCTTTGTTTCCTTCGGCGGACGCACCAAGGGTCTTGCCGCCTCGAAACAGAGCTTGTCCAGGTGGATAGTGGACGTGATAGCAGCAGCTTATGCCTCCAGACACCTGCAGTGCCCTCTGGGCTTCAGAGCCCACTCCACTAGAGGCATGGCCTCGTCGTGGGCCTGGTCCAGCGGAATTTCTAATCACGGTATTTGTATGGCAGCGGGCTGGGCCTCCCCATCAACATTCGTGAGGTTTTATAACCTGGAAGTTCCTGCCCTAACAGGCAAAAATACTGTCAGCATAAGTGACATGTATGCTCTGCCCATTTCTCGTGTGCAGTATACGTTCATATGCTGGCGCTATTCTGGTACTATACTCAGGGTGAAGTGTTTGACTCAGACCGGCTGATCCTATTTCCTATCCTATCCTATCCTGTTTCCTATTTCCCGTTACGCGCTGTTGTCGGTGCTGGCCCGCGCTGCTGGCCGCCCGTATTATTCTCTGTCGCGCGGGAATTTTTCCCTTCATGTGAGACCGACTATGTCGTTTTTCTCCTACCCTTATGAGTGCTTATGTACTGTATGGGCTCGCTCTGCCGGCCCTACTATTTGTACTGTTATATGTTTATAGACCGGCCGCGTCGCTCTATTTCATATGCTGCATGAAGTGCCTGTACTGCGCTGGCCCGTCTCTCCGACCGGCCACATTTCCCAGCAGAGTGTTTTCCCCGGTTTCCCTGGGATTCATGGGCTGGATGCTCGGCGCACACGGCGTTGACAAAGGGTTCCCGATGCGTAAGCTAACCTTACGCAATACGAGAGACCTCTCGTAAGAGAACGTACTCGGTTACTAATGTAACCTCGGTTCTCTCTAGAAGAGGGAACGAGTATTGCGTAACCTGCCGTGTCGCGCCACGAGCTTTTGCGCTTCAGACTGCGAAAACCAGAATTTTAGCCTATGAGCGCTGAATATATACACGCTGGCCACACCCATTCTGACGGTTAGAAGGGTGTGGAGGGCGCGAAGCGCCCTCATTGGTTGCCGCGTTCAGAGCGCTCACCGATAGGCTTAAGCAGTTGCCGCCGAGCAGCCAATGAGCACGCTTATACAGCCTGCCTAGGTCTGTCGGCTGCTGCACTGCGTTGACAATGTATACAAAATTAAGGATAATTTTTTGGCTTCAGATCTCGAAGAAAGAAGACTTTCCCGATGCGTAAGCTAACCTTGCGCAATACTCGTTCCCTCTTCTAGAGAGAACCGAGGTTACATTAGTAACCGAGTACGTTTTCATAGATGTTAAAGTTTCTTTATGGAACCACAGATGCCTTTATTTTTAAGAGTGTAGGGATCTGCAGGAAGCCGGGGGTCTGACTGTGAGCAGAGTCTGACTGAAAACTGGGTAAGAACAATATTTTCTTCTTGGGCAGATAAATAGCATTTTTCTAGACTGAGTTAATATTGGGGGAAATCAGCAGAATTCTGTTGAATGGATTTAAATACAACAGTTAAATATAAGGGTAAAATGAAGAATCCTGCTTGAGACTCTTGAACCTTGATGGGCTTGATGATCTCACACTGAAGTGAAAAAGGTAAATGTAATTTCATTCTGATTTCTAAATGGCAGGGTTTTTGCATGCAATAATAAACAACAAAATTAAAGACTAAAAAAAGACACATTTTTACAACAATGTCCACCAATGACCACATTATTCTCCACCCTGAAATGAGAATTAATGAGAACCACAGGGTAAATTAAAAAATATATGACAAACAAATAACACATACAGAAAGTAAAACAAATATACATGTCAAAGTCACAGACAAGTCACAAGTTGTTTGTAGCTCTAAATATTCAGGAAACACAGTCCCCATAACATCACAGCTGAAATGCAATACGTAACATTTAAATGTGAAATAAAAGCTCCCACACTTACTAGGATTCTGTAGACCATATCACAATGATAAAGATAATAGGGATTTTGGCATGCAAGTGTGAAATAAGTCAAACCATTATTTTTTTTTCATTAAGCATATATTTCCATAAAGACAAAACACCAAACACAAAAAGTATCGAGTTAATAAAAGGTCTATAGGTTCAGATTATAGACCATACAAAGATTCAGTGACATCATATTGTGAGAACTGAGCAGAACAGTCAAACATCCAAACTCCTCCATGAGCAGAGGACATAAAGATACAGAAATATATGTGAACTTTCAGATGGTAAGGTAACCATAATTCCAAAAACAAAGAGGAGGTAGCAACCACTGAGTAATACTTGTTGACAACATCAGTGCAGATGCGCTATCTAACATAGTTCAGTCAGTCACAGCTGAAATGGTTGCTTGCGTGATGCAAAACCTGTGAAAGCAGCATTCCATCTATTGTCTTTATCATATGTTGTAGTTGTTTTGGCTCTTGTGGTTAGCCAATGGTACTGTTTAAATATTTAAAGCCTGATTCAACTTTTTCAAGATAAGTGATTTACTGTTTTTTTAGTTGTCATGTCATGTAGATGTCATGCCTCAACGTATACTGATACCGAAGTGACACAAAAACCTGTTAGTCCAAGTTAGTCCAAACCATCCATGCATGTTTCAGAAATCTTACAGGATATCAAACAAATTATAATCTTCTTTTGCAATTTGCAATATACAAAGCATTCTACACTTTATATTCAGTGCCTTAATATCACATTTAAGGAGGAATAAGTCTCATTCCTGTGCCTTATAAAAATTTGTGACTGTGCAAAATACTAGACTTTGCAAAGAACTTTACAATTTATACACGCCTTTTGATGTATTCCATTTAAAGAAAGAAAGAAATAACCAAAAATTATAATACACTGAAGTTTTACATAATGTGAATACTGAACAACCACTCAAAACATCATTGTTGTTTCCCTAAAGAATACATTATCCACCATTCAACCCATCATCTGCTCTGACCAGAACAGTTGCTTCCCTTCAGTCTCCCGGGACTTTATTTTACAACATAATGTCTATAAAACCTAAACAGCAGGGTAAAACCTAAAACGTGGGTCCCGCCCACTTTATGATGTCAAGACATCACTAATTTTTTTCTCCATAGGTAAATCTGCTACAGAACCTTGAGTTGAACTACACCAAGTTAACACTGGCACTTATTTACTGATACCCGTGTGACATTACATTTATTGATTCACATTTGCCACTTAAATTACATTGTGTTACAATTCCCTTTATGTAACAAAGGTCAATTCATTGTTTCAAATAATGTACTCGTAAATATTAAAGTGCCCCTATTATTTTTCAAATATTACCTTTCATGTAGTGTGTAATATAGCTGTTTGTTAATGTAAAAGGTCTGCAAAGTTTTAAAGATCAAAGTGCATGACAAATAAAGTTATTGTCTCCCAAAAGAAAGAAACGATTCTGAACTGCTGAAACGAGTCTTCAGCAATTCCAGTCTCACTTCCTGCTACATACCTATGTAACAATGAAACAATTTTGCATAATGCATAACGCCGAGGAAGCCTCCGGAGCTGAAATTCAGATATGATAATAAGCATTTAATTTCCGACTTGTGCTGTAAGTGGTACACCAATCAGAACAGACTGGGATGTCTGACCAATCAGAGCAATGTAGGCTTGTTGAAAGGAGGAGTTAGTGAGAAGAAATCTTCGAATAAATCATTTTCAGATTCTTTAAGAAATAAGGTGATGTGCAATGTATACTATGAGAAAGTTAAAGTGTTTTTTGACCTTTGATGCATGTAAACCTTAATCTAGGAGACGTCCAAAACAAAATAAGAAACCTTTAAAATAGCATAATAGGGGCACTTTAAACAAATCTTTATTTTACCTACAGGAAAACGAGACAACTGTGATGTCTCTACAGTGCATCTATTTTTTTTATTTTCTCTTCTGTCATTAATATTTGATGTATGTAGTAGACAAGTTATGTGCCTTTGCTCATTGTCCAGGGATTTCACTTTTGCTCTATCATCTAACATAAATGGAACATAATTCTAGGAGATTTAACAATACAAAGGTCATAATTTTGGCACTTAATCACATGAAGACATTATATAACTATTAGACAAAGTTGTTTTATATATGTCATTTACAACATTTCACATGTACCTTAGGTTTGACAGGTAAAACTAACAATAAGGTTTCAATGTGTTAACAGCACTTATATATACTGTATAAAAAAAAAATATATGAACAAACATGAATTAACAATGAAAAGTATATTTATAAACAAACAATAACCTAGATGAATACATGCTATAAAAATTGTTGTTTATTGTTAGTTCATGAAACCTAATGCATTAACTGATGTTAACAAATTGAACCTTAGGTTACACTTTATTTTAAGGTGCCATTGTTTCAGTGAAAATATACATTTAATTACTGAGTAATATTAATTAACTAAATGTACTTACTATAGGGTTAGGGATATAATTTGGGTTTGGTTTAGGGTTAGTTGCATATAATTATGCATCATTTAAAGTTATTACTATAGTAATTACATGTAACGTTTACAAGGACACTGTAAAATAAAGTGTTACCAAACCTTAATGTAAAGCGGTACAGCTAAACTCAAGACAAGACCATCCTCTCGATACAGCCGTGTCTACAATGTTTGAATGAATTTTGGACTTTTTCACCAGATACAGCTGCCACATTTCCAAATATGTTAGGCCTTTCAGTCTTAACATGAACATCACCTTTGCACAAACTCTTCTACTCTAATGTCTTTCTCCATTAGGTTTGTTCCTCTCATTTGTTTCCCACTTTCCAAAAAGCAGCTATTCAAAGGACATGAGGTTTGCTGGTATCTGTGGAAAACAATGTGATATTCCTTGAATTGCTTGTTAATTACACAACTTTTTTTTTTTTTTTTAAATACGAGAACACGCTTACCTGCGGTCTTGTACTCCTGCAAGCCTCGGCTAGATGTCTGTGCCAGATAATCGCAGAGAAACGTGATCCAGTCTGGAACTTGTAAACATTACCTGATACCACAGAATAAAACAAATGAACTTGCATGAGTTTATTCAAATGAAGTTGTGAGACAATGCAAATCTGCCATTTATAGAGCCAAAAAGCCATTTCTTGAATACATTTTATTGTAGCAATGACTGGAAGATAATTCATCACTTTTGTATATTCTGTGTGTGATTGCTGTGCAAGTTTCCTCCCCAGACTAAAATGCATGTTTGAGCTGTTTTAACTGAAAGCAACTTGCACTGACATATCATAAAGTGGAGCAGCCAAGGGGCACGTGGAGATCCCCCCGGTGGAACGCGCGGTTGTGATGCAATTGTGTCCACAAAGTGCTGCAGCCTGACGGGTTATCCGCGTCTCCCATCCAAGGCCTGTAAATTCTCGTCTATGCTTCTGGCCAAGGCTTTCAGAGCCGCTGGACATGTCGCCTCCACCCTGCAAGCCATGGCCCTCCTGCAAGTCTACCAGGCCAAGGCACTCAAAGAGCTGTACGAGGGTAGTTCTGACTCCGGGTCAGGTACTGCGCACAGTGACGGACCTCGCCCCTCTCTGCACGGTTCCCTGTGCAGACTGTCCACACTTGTGGTCCAGGAACGCCATCTATGGCTGAACCTGGCAGATATGAGGGAGATTGACAAATATCAATTTCTCTACTCCCCGATCTCCCAGGCTGGCCTCTTTGGCGGCGCGGTCGAGAACTTTGCCCAGCAGTTCTCGGCTGGACAGATGCAGACAGAGACCATTAAGCACATCCTGCCCCGGCAGCCAGCTGCTGTCTCCCCCCTGCCACTGGCTGCAGCTCCCCCTCCTGCTCGTTGCCGAGGGCGCCCTAGCAGCTTCCACCTCCGCTCCCGCACGACCACATCAGCAGCCTCATGGTGACGGCCGCAGGATAGCGGCACAGCCCCTGCCAGATCCTCCAAGCGTCAGGTCAAGTGGCGCTCCCGAGATGGGTGACCTAGTGATGGAGGGAACAGCTCCTCAGGAGATGGTTACCACACCACTCCTGGTGAAGAATCTTTTGTTGAGTTTAATTTCTTTTTTCCTAAATTCTCAAAAAAGAGCAGTTTCCTCTATCTCTGGGTCCCAAAAGGGTGCGGACGGCAGTGTGCAACGCTATGCCTTGCCACTCTCATATCCCTTTCTATCGCCAGCTGGCAACAGTATGCAGTTTGAGGATGAGATGTCTTCTAACGCACAGCCAAACCATGGAGCTAGGACAGTGTTGCACTGCACACTCAGACACCACTCCGGGACGCTTTGCCTTGCGGGTCGGGCCCCTGTGCTGTACCTCGCTGCCCCACTGCAGGTACATCTGTGGTCCCTCTGACCCCACTTGTATGACCTCTGGAGGCCTGGCTAGCGCTTCCCAGACAGTCTCGCTGGCTCATTCAGACCATCAGACTCGGCTTTGTGATTTAGTTCTCCTGGCATCCCAAGTTCAAGGGCATCCAGTTCACCTCAGTGCTGAACAAGGATGCTTCTGTCCTGCCCCCTTCTAGAACAATGTGCATTTACATTAACATATTTAATGTCATGCAATTACAATGTTATTAGCTCACTATCTTAGCCTTTTTCAGTGCATTAGGTGAGGTAAACGGATAATATCAGTGATTCTTATCTATTTATCAAACACTAAAACTGGTACCGTCGTGGAGAGAAATTGGGTCTTTTTAATCTCTCTATTTAACCCGTGTGATGCCGCTGAACTCTTGTATGAGTTTCTAAAGTTTTTGAATTCCGAACATTGATATTTTATGTGCAACAATAGCATGCTCCGGCTCAGTGGCCTTAAACCTAATTTTAAATCTTTTTTTTTTTTCAAACAATATAATTTTTTTAAATAGTGATAGTGTACTGAGAATAACTCTTTCATCGTCTCATCTCTGTACAAGTCTTTCCATGTTGTTTTGATGCATTTTAAAAAGATGGATGACAGATAGCTTCAATCTTTCTGACAAACAACAAAAGATAATGTAAATTACAGTATGTACAATGTTTTCTAAACTTAATAATTGTAGTGTACAGTGTTTACTATAAGGGGGTATAATCCGCAGCTCAGTACTCACTACTCATGAGTACTTTTTTACTCAAAGTTTTTTTTTTGGACAAGTACTTTTTACTCTACTCACGCTACATTTTTTGGAATGTAATGATATTTACTTGAGTATATTTTTTCAGTACTCTTTCCACCACTGCAATCATCAGATCTAAACATCGATGGAACTTTATGGAAAAGTATAGAGAGCAAAAGCACAACCACATTTTGACTAACATTTGTATGTAGTATGAAGCAAAAAAAAAAAAAACGGTAACACTTTACAATAAAGTCTCATTTGTTAACATTAGTTAATGTATTAACTAACATGAACTAACAATGAGCAATACATTTATTACTGTATTTATTAATCTTTGTTCATGTTCTTTCCTGTAGCTCAAACAGTAGACCATTGGCACTTGCAACGCCAAGGTCATGTGTTCGATTCCCAGGGAAAGCAAGAACTGATAAGAACGTTAATATGTACCTTGAAAATGCAGTGCAAGTCACTTTGGATAAAAGCGTCTGCCAAATGCATAAAATGTAAAATGTAAATGTAATTCACAGTGCATTAACTAGTGTTAACAAATACAACATTCAATTTCAGTAATGTATAACTAAGATTAATAAATGCTGTAGAAGTATTGTACATTCTTAATTCTTGTTAACTAAAGAAGTTAACTAATGTTAACTAATAAAAAACCTTACGTTATATTTTTGAAGAATTATATTTTATGTGACATGTATTAAATGTTCTTTAGTGACTAGACGAGTAAAAAGTACCTCTTTCAGGATCAGTGAGCTGGAAAATATTTGGATGTTCAGGGTTTTCTGGCAGCACCACAATCCAACCTGTCAGCGTGATCTTTTTACATGGCCTGGATTTATACTTGAGATAAAAAGCCACAATTACAAAGAGGTTATGCAAAGAAGTTCATTTAAGTGTAAACTTAATTTAAGTTTAAATTTGAAGACGATATTTACAAGTCATTTACAATGACTCCACAGGAGTATAAATATGAGGAAACACAAAGGCAAAATTCCCTAAATCATTAACCACACTGAGTAAACCCAAAGAATATAGTTCTGATGTGCAGCAAAAGATTGTTGAGCTTCACAAAATAGAAAGTGTCTGTAAGAAAATAGCTAAAACATTGAAAATCTCCATTTCCACCAACAAGGCAAACATTAAGAAGATTCCAATCAACTAAAGATGTTATGAATCTGCCTGGAAGAGGACGTGTGTCTATATTGTCTTAATGCACAGTGAGGAGGAAAGTTTGAGAGGCCAAAGACTCTCCAAGGATCACAGATGGAGAATTGCAGAGATAAGTTGAGTCTTGGGGGTCAGAGAGCCTAAAAAATAAATAAACAACCTTTACATTAGGCATGTGCCGGTATCAACTTTTCATGCTGCGATTAATTGATTGAGCTTTTACCACGGTATACGGTATTATCACGATATTTTAATTGCTCAAGAGAAATGGATGGATTGGTGGGGGGGGGGGGGATGTAGAAAAAAAACTACTTGCATTACAATAGTGATTGTCAAAACATTTGGTAACTAAATAGAATTTTACACAATTTTCACGCTTTCAATTCTTGGGATTTGATTTCAATCTTGATTCAGTATTGACTTTTTGGATAAATATTAGGTAGGCTACAGTAGATTGACGTTAATTTTTCTCAAGAAAAAATATATCTCACATAATGCTGTGAACATACAGAGAGCCCTATTAGCTGGTATTATTAAAGGTTAAAAATTAACTAATTAAATTAAATATAATTTGGTTTTCATTATAATAACAATTATGACACAAGTAAAAATATAATACAAATGTAATATAGTGCACATATTTAGCAAAATACTCCTCTCTATAGCTATTTTTTTTCTAGTCAACTAACGTGTTGGTCATTAAATGGCTTTCCTGAGGTAAATGTAACGTTCTGTGACATAATTGTTCACCTGCAGTTTTATTGACCTCTTTCCGTGGTTGAAAAACACTGAATGATCGATATTATGTATGAGGCATATATACCTTTCGGTAAGTTGTAGCCTACTGTATCCTTAAATAAAAAGTAACAGATGATCGGTTTGCTTGAACTGAGGCGCTACAGTGATCTGTCAAGTCACATTTACAAGCACCAAAACGTCTCGGTTACAGATGTAACCCTCATTCCCTGAGTAGGGAACGGAGACGTTACGTCGGATGACGACGATTGGGGTTTCGCTTAGAAAGCCTCTCACCTTCGAGTATATAAAACGAGCCAATGGCAATGAAATGCCATGGGTCTGCGGAATTTGCATAGCGTATCTCCGCCCACCGCAGGGGGTATATAAGGAAGTACGCTGCAATATGCAGATATGTCTTCGCTGAGGAGCCGAGACTGAACTCAGGCGTTTTTCAGCGATACAGCGGAAGTGGCAGGAAGACGTAACGTCTCCGTTCCCTACTCAGGGAACGAGGGTTACATCCGTAACCGAGACGTTCCCTTTCGTGGTCACTCCGAGTTACGTCGGATGACGACGATTGGGGTTCCAGTCTAATCACGCCACCTCGGCTGTCATCCAGTGCCCTGCGTAAGTCTGAGCTCCCTGTTGTGAGAATAGCACGAACGAAGGAGTCATACTTAACACAGGAATACCAAGGTACACTGGGAAGCATATCTCAGGAGAAATATGCCATTATGCCCAACCATTAAGGGGGGGACTTGAGAGACACATATGACCCAGAGGGATGCATATGGGGTATCACTGAGGTGTCCAGCCGCAGGTGGAATATTTAAACCCCAGGGGTGGCAAGGTGGCTTGCCAAGGGAAAGACACACGCTCAAAAGAGACTTACAGTGGAATACACATGTGGGGGTCGCCCAAAGGGGGGACCATGCACATGGAGGCACCTAGTCAAGCGCAAGAGCTGTGTTATGGCAGATTGGCATAACTCAGGCGTTGACGTAACCAGTGCTGGAGGAACTCAGAGCTTATCAGACTCACCTGAGAAGATGATCGCACGTATCCCGTCCGTGGAGAGGAATGGCGAGCAAGCGAAGACACCTGAGCAGAATCTAGTACCGGCTGGTTGAAGCGAGTACATGAGAAGAAACTGGCTCTACTCGGAGATTATAGAATCTCGCGAATGTGTTGGGTGTCGCCCAGCCTGCAGGTCTACAAATGTCTGTTAGCGAGGTGCCATGCGCTAGAGCCCAAGAAGAAGCCACACTACGAGTGGAGTGGGCTTTCACACCAAGGGGGCATTGACGACCTTGCTGCTGGTATGCCAAAGCAATGGTATCCACTATCCAGTGAGATAACCTTTGCTTTGAGAGAGCCTTTCCCTTCAGCTTCCCACCATAACAGACAAAGAGCTGGTCTGAGGTCCTGAAACACCGCGTTCTGTCTACGTAAGCACGAAGGGCGCGTACTGGACAGAGCAGTGCCAAGGCTGGGTCTGCCTCCTCCAAGGGCAGCGTTTGCAGGTTCACTACCTGTTCTCGAAAGGGTGTGGTAGGAACCTTGGGCACGTATCCAAGCCGGGGTCTCAGGATCACGTGAGAGTTAGCCGGCCCGAATTCCAGGCACGCTTCGTCAACCGAAAATGCCTGCAGGTCCCCTACCCTCTTGATGGAGGCCAATGCAACCAGGAGCGCTGTCTACATAGACAGGAACTTAAGCTCCGCTGACTGTAAAGGCTCAAATGGAGCACTCTGCAGGGCAGTTAGAACCACTGAGAGGTCCCAAGAAGGTATGAGGGGAGGACGAGGAGGATTTAGTCTCCTCGCTCCCCTCAGGAACCTGACGATCAGGTCGTGCTTCCCCAAAAGACTTACCATCAACTGCTTCGTGATGTGCGGCAATGGCGG
This sequence comes from Scardinius erythrophthalmus, assembly GCF_964197995.2. Taxonomy (NCBI): domain Eukaryota; kingdom Metazoa; phylum Chordata; class Actinopteri; order Cypriniformes; family Leuciscidae; genus Scardinius; species Scardinius erythrophthalmus. The sequence continues at coordinate 19,127,635 of NC_138240.1, forward strand.
CAACATACACTTTCAGGGTGGAGGGAGACAGCCTTCGCTCCAACCCTTCTTGCAGGAAGGAAAGCACGACACTGATCGGGCATTTCGTGGGTTCTTCGTTTAGAAGAACACCAGTTGACGAAGAGGTTCCACTTCAACGCATAGGCATGTCTCGTGGACGGTGCTCTAGCGGAAGTGATGGTAGCCACCACCGCAGGTGGTAAGGTACTCAAACCTGCCTCGTCCCGTCCAGGAGCCACACGTGGAGGTTCCAAAGATCGGGATGAGGGTGCCAAAGGGTGCCCCGTCCCTGAGAAAGGAGGTCCTTCCTCAGAGGAATTGGCCAGGGAGGTGCTGTCGCGAGGAGTACTAGTTCAGAGAACCAGGTCCGGTTGTGCCAATACGGGGCAACCAAAATGACCTGCTGCTCGTCCTCCCTGATCTTGCGCAAGGTCTGCGCAAGAAGGCTCACTGGGGGAAACACATACTTGCGTAGGCCCCCCGGCCAGCTGTGCGCCAGTGCATCCGTGCCCAGCGTGCCCTCGGTCAGGGAATAAAACAGGTCGCAATGGGACGAGTCGTGGGAGGCAAACAGGTCTACCTGTGCGTCGCCGAACTGATCCCAAATCAGCTGGACCGTCTGGGGATGGAGCCGCCATTCTCCAGCGAGAGGCCGAACTCGAGACAGCTCGTCGGCCGCCTGGTTCAGGTGTCCCGGGATATAAATGGCTCGAAGCGACCTCAGATGCTTCTGACTCCATATGAGGAGGTGGCGAGCGAGTTGCGCCATACGGCGGGAGCGTAGACCACCTTGATGGTTGATGTACGCTACTGTCGCGGTATTGTCTGATCGGACTAGTACGTGCTGACCCCTGAGCAGCGCACGGAAGCGGTGCAGGGCGAGACGCACAGCCAGCAACTCGAGGCAATTGACATGCCAAAGGCGCTGGGGTCCTATCCAGGAGCCCGCGGCAGCATGACCATTGCACATGGCGCCCCAGCCCGTGGTGGAGGCATCTGTTGATACAACAACATGCCGGGAAACTCGTTCTAAGGGCCCTCCGGCCCGTAGAAACTTGAGGTTCGTCCACGGGGTGAAGGTCTGACGGCAGGCTGGAGTCACTGGGACTCGAAGCGTGCCGTGTTGCCATGCCCACCTCGGGACTCGATCGCGAAGCCAAAGCTGAAGCGGTCGCATATGAAGCAATCTCAGCGGCATTACTGCGGCTGCGGATGCCATATGCCCCAGGAGCCTCTGAAATAGTTTCAGTGGAACCGCACTCTTGCCCTCGAATTGGCGAAGACAAGTCAGCAGTGACTGCGCGCGCTCGCTCGTAAGCTGCGCGCACATGGCGACCGAGTCGATCTCCATACCGAGAAAAGAGATCCTCTGCACGGGGCAGAGTTTGCTCTTCTCCCAGTTGACCCGAAGGCCCAGACGAGCTAAGTGCCGGAGCACTAGGTCCCTGTGTTCGCAAACCTGGCCTCGAGAGTGAGCTAGGATTAGCCATTGGCCGTAACCCACCGCTTCTTGGGTACAATGAAGTAAGGGCTGTAGAAGCCGGACTTCATCCCGGCTGGAGGGACAATCTCGATCGCACCTGAGTCTGCTTCAGGTGGCCGAAGCCACACCGCCAAAGAGCTCAGCCAGGGACATGGGGGAGCTGAGAAAAATAATTCTCAGACCCTACCACATCAACCTGGCTAAGCCCATGTCTGGACCACATAGTGGACATCACCTGACCCAGGATCACGCAGGTACCGATGTCGCCCGAGAGCGAGTTCAGTAGTGTGCGCGGCGGAACAACCAGGCCGGGCATGGGAGGCATAGCGTCCCAGCATGGGGCGTGGTTAAAATTTTCCGCGTTCTGCCAGGGTTGGCCAGGGAAGGACTAGCGTTCCACTGCGGCCGGTTCGACAGAACTCCCGGGACAGCACTGCATCGAAGGCGCAGGCGACACACAGTACTGCATGACCGTGCCACGATAGTGACAGGGAACATACAGACCATGATCACCGTGCGATCGAAAGCAGCGAAGGCGGAGGACACCCGCGAGCCGCGAAAGTCACGTGGAGTCTCGCGCAGCGCAGGCGTCCTGATGCACGTCCGGGAGAAGCTTACAGCACTCGGGGGGAGGGCGGGGCCACTCCAGCCGATGCTTTCAGCTGCCCGGGAAAGCATGGCTGACAGCTCTGGATCGGTCCTGGCAACGATGGCACTCCCGTGGGAGGCAACGCAGTCGAAACTTCATTTCCAGAGGAATCAAGCCCGCCTTGTGATGCTGTGAGTGCATGGTCTGCGATGTGGAGGGGGGTGTGGCCCGAGGAATTGACTCGTCGGTTGTTGTGCCACACCAAACCCTCAGATCACCCTGGCCACCAGCCAAAGTATCCCTTCTCGAGGAAGAGATAAATTGGGGTGTGGCAGAGGGGACTCTACTCACATGGAGATCATTGAGTCTTGATCTATAAACATCGCGATGGTCATGTTCCCTTCTTTTTTTTTTTTTTTTTAGTTTCTTTTTTTTTTTGCAATGAAAACATGACTCATCAACGAGCGCTGCCAAGCGTGATTAAGCCCAACACGCAAAACAGCGCTCGCGACCGTTAGGCAGATGACAGCACAGTGCGCACACACATCCAGAAAATACACAGGCGAACCGTCTTGAAAAAGACGTGCCGCGTGCAGCTCTTTTAGAGAGTGGAAAAGCTCAGCAGAGTGCTGAAGCGCCCAGGGAGAAACACACTCACTGTCGGCAGATTACTGCACAAATCAGCAGCAGGAAATGCGATCTCGCTGGAAAGCGCCGTCACACAAACACACTGAAGAGCCGCTCGTCTCGAAGAGATTTGAGATGACACTCAAAAGGCTTGTGGAGTGAAGTACTGAACTTGGCTCCGAACGAAAACATATCTGCATATTGCAGCGTACTTCCTCATATACCCCCTGCGGTGGGCAGAGATACGCTATGCAAATTCCACAGACCCATGGCATTTCATTGCCATTGGCTCGTTTTATATACTCGAAGGTGAGAGGCTTTCTAAGCGAAACCCCAATCGTCGTCATCCGACGTAACTCGGAGTGACCACGAAAGGGAACAGTATTTATTGTCTGAATTTCGTAATAAAATGGACAGAACATGAGAGCTGAGAATTGTTTTCATACCAGCTCTGTCTAGTCTGTCGGTGTCAGTGTCCTCTTTGCTCCGCGATTTTTCTCTGCGTGAGAAACTGCATGTGGCGCGAGAGCGTTTGAAAAGTGTAAATTGCGTGAGTCTCACGCTGAATGCGTATTGACAGCTCTGCTTTTAGAAGGGGGATAAATCGTCGGCAGCGTGCCTCCTTCCGCCGTGCTTCTTCTCCATGTGAGGATTGTTTACATTAGACTAGAGTGCGCACTGCGCCGCATGCATACAGTGCTAATACATGTGAGGATTGTTTACATTAGACCTGAGGGTGCGCACTGCGCCGCATGCACACAGTGCTAATACATGTGGGGATTGTTTACATCAGAGTGCGCACGTGTTTCGCGCAGCATATACGCAGTGTTTGTTTAAGCGGTTGATGGAAAATAAGCTAATACGCGTTCTATAAATATAAATTCTGATCTATTATTTTTCACGGTATTTTGAAGTGTTCAAGGAAAATCCTCCTCGCTCTTCCAAAAATAAACTCCAGCATATTCAGTTGTCAGACACGACTGGAACTTCAAATGGGACCAGCTTCTATTGTCAGACGAAACAAAAGAAAGAGCTTTTTGGCAGCAAACCTGCCAGACGGGTTTGGTGCAAACAGGAAAAAAAAAAAATAACCCATGGCTATAAATATATTGCTAAATCTTTATTGTTGTGGGCCTATTTTTTAGCTGGATATCTTGTTCAGATACATATGGCATCATGGATTCTAGCAAATACCAACAGATAAAAAAACAAAACCTGACAACTTCTGCTAGAAATGTTATAATGGGCCGTGGTTGGATCTTCCATCAGGACAACGATCCAAAACAAACATAAAATCAACACAAAAATGTGTCACTGAGCACAAAATGAAGCTTCTGCCACAACCATCGAGTCCCCAGACCTGAACCCTATAGAAAATGAGTGGGGTGAACTGAGGGGAAGCAGCACAACATGGATCTGGGAGAGATTCTGTATGGAGGAATGGTCTTTGATCTCTTGTCAGATGTTCTCCAAACTCATCAGGCATTATAGAAGAAGACTCAGAGCTGTTATCTTAGCAAAAGGAGGTTGCAAAAAGTATTTAATAAAAGGGTGCCAACTATGGCCAGCGTGTTTTGGAGAAAAGCATTTATTTCATAATGTGATTTACCCCCCACTTTCAGTTTTTTTACTTCAATGAAAGGCTAGATTTTTGCGAATTTTTTGAATGAAAGATCAAAAGGATAAACCAGGCAGATTTATTTTTACAGCATCTTTGATCATATTTACCAGGGGTGCCAATAATTCAGACCACAACTGTAAACAAAGCTCTTAATAACTAAATTGTAATGTAGATGCATACATTTTCTTTTAAGCTGCTCTGAAACAAAAGCGCTATACAGGTAAATGTGAATTGAACTGAACTGAACGGAATTGAATTGAACTGAACTCTATGTTTTCTCACTGGATTGAAGGAATAATTAATCACTTACATGTCTTCGCTCATTTGCTCTTAGAGCTTTAGAACCAAAATAGATGAGAATGGAGCCGGATAAGACAATCCAGTAGCGCTTCCAGGATGAAAGCTGGCGTAAAGAAAACAAAAGTGAAAATCAACTTAAGAGACAGATTAAGTTCTCTTCTCTATTAACTTGAACAGACATGACTATTTTATTGACCGTTTATTGAACTTTCTGGACAGGTATGATCACTGCATCCTTAAAATGTAACCCAGTAAGTGTCATGTTTTCTTAGACATTACATCTGGCAAATTACAGGATAGTCTACCCAAAAATGTATTGTAAATGTAAATGTTGAACATTATGTTGAAAGTGCCTGAAATAACCAGTTTCAAATTTCAGATCCTGTTTCAGGCTTTCATGTCAAGATTTTGAAGTATTTATCAGGTGTAACTAGGCTCATTCAGATTTGGCAAAACATTTTGTGTGCAATTATAAAAGACATTTGGGCAATGCCTTATCCACACACACAAGATTAAGCATTCAAAAGCATTCATTCATTCATTCAACTATAAGACTGGAATGAACACCAGCACACACAAGCAATCCTTTTAATAGTCAATTTCATGTAAAAATGTAAACCCAACAGGTATGAAATATCAGAAAGATAAAACAAAATGTTAATGAGAAGATGGGCATATAGGACTGCTGCAGCTTAGTGAATAAATATATTTAGCCTATTTATTATTCAGAATGCACAGTTGGAAAGAAAATATTTATAGGAACATTTCAGCAGGCTCAAGATAATTAATACAGAGATCATTATTCATTGTTTTAATCAATTGGCAGCCATAAAACATAGTGCTAATAATCTGCATTCACATTGTATGTAGGTACGCTGAACGCTCTGACTGGAAACTCCCGATATGTACAGTACTAACTAGAACGCGGAAGTAGTTGTGCAAATAGTCCATTGGGATATGGGATAAAAATACCTGGTAATGTTTAATGTTATCTGTAAAACCTTTACAGATAAATTTGACTGCACACTTACAGTTGGTTTTTTACCCTCCTTCATCAGTGTCTTTCTCCGCAGGGGTCCTTCAATGGTTATGCTGCTTAAAGAACTGCATTCATAGCTGGATACAGACCCTGGGGTGCTGATGAGGAAGTAAGAGGATCATCTTTACAAGTCATTCAAATCATTTGCAAAGAAGGCAGCTGTACACGAAAAACCTGTTTTATTTGAACACTTAAAAAGACAATAGTATGAATCTGAGTTGTGTGCTTATGGACACACAATTAACAGCTACAAGGTTTCCTACCTATAAATATAACTTCTGCTTCTAGGAGAGTTACAGATTGGGACTCGCCAGTTTGGACCAAGTGTTGCGTACATACGGCCTCTGAAAGTGATCAGGAGGAGGGATGTGTTTTTCATTTGTATTAAAAAAAAATAGTCACAGATAAATAACAAACATGTTGACAGCTGACATTCTGAACATTGCTACGTAATACGTGTAATTAGCCTTACCTCTCAACAGTACTTGATAATTCATCACTAAAAGAGCTCTCTCTACTGCCTGCAGAGGGACAGAGAAAAGATGAATGTCAAGAAAAACAAACTCATTATCTTTTTTCTTAAAATAAATTCATGAAAGTTGGTAACAGAAAAAAAAGAGAAAGAAAATCAACAATGAAGATGACAGGTCTATTTAAGGAATAAATGAATGTGAAGTTTTCAAAAGGCAAAAACCCACTGCACAAAATCTTGACCACCACTCCCATCTAGTGGTGAAAAATCAAAGACAAACACAATTCCAACACAGCAGTAATATTTGATGGTGGTAATGGTGGAACACTCCTAAATTAGGACACATAAATCCTTGCACTAATCCTGTGTTAGTGGAACAAAGACTGAGATGTGTACAATAGGAATAAACTGCAGTACCCAGTGAGATGCCGTTGGTAAATACTGAATCATGTGTGTGGTTTCTGACAGGACTGTGAGACTCTAAGAAGCTGTCATCCAGTAGGTGTCGAGCCTTTTCTTTTGCAGGGAATGTCGTACTTTTACTCTCCACTACACCAAACTGGCACATCATACTGTGATGAGACGGGTGAAGTGAAACAGAGAGAGGCAGTCAGATTAAGAAATGTGTTCCCTTGTGAAAAAGCTGTGCAGTTGTATTGAATGTGCACTTGCAGATAGCTAATAATATAATACTAATGAAATAAATGGTCACTTAAGTGTACTTGAAGAGAGTACACTTTTATGACTATGTTTCTTAACACACTTAAGTACTTGTTAAAAAAGTGCACTTTGTAAACATGTCAAAATAAAAGTTTACTTTAAAATTCTTTTAAATCATTGTTTTACTCTTTTGTCACTCTTTAAAAAATACACTTATTTTGATGTGTTGACTAACATACTAAAACACATGCAAGGTACTTGATTATAGGTTTAACTGTAGTGTGTTATTCAATATTACATTTAAAGTTAACATATTTGAAATGCAACTTAATTTATATTACCATAAATGCTCATCAGTACCATTCATTAGTAAACTTAAACCCTATTTCCAAAGAAAATAGAACTGTGAAATTACATATAAAGATGTGCATAAGTGGGTAAAAAAAGCACACAGCAGTTCAGCTAATTGAATTTAATATAAATTTTAAATATAATACATTATTTCTGTTATGTATTATATATTCCTGTAATAAGTACTCATTTTAAAACGATGCAAAATTTTAAAAAGGCAAAAATAAAGGATAGGGGCAACTGCTTTTTATCTCCATTTTGGAGCAAAGTTATTTTCTTTTTTCTTTATTTAATTCCTTGTGTTGTGATTGGTAAACTTCTCACACAATGTACTGTGCTACTTACTTATTCCCCAGACTGTGGCTCTTTCTGTGTCGGGCAGGGGGTGGTGTTGGGAGGTGGGCAACCACTGATGTATCAGGACAGGTCGGTCGTCGGTTATACCGACTGAGGTTATACACTTCTGAGGGTCCTGTACACACACAGGCACACACACGTTTTCATGTTTTATGGGGACTTTCCATAGACATATTAATTTTTATACTGTACAAACTGTAAATTCTATCCCCTAACCATAAACCTACCCATCACAGAAAACGTTCTGCATTTTCATCATTTAGTGTGATTTATAAGCTGTTTTCCTCATGAGGACCAAAAAATGTCCCCACAAGATCAAAGATTTCTGGCACTACCATCCACTGGGTAATTTTGTTCCCATAATGTAGGGTACACCTGAACACACACACACACACACATACATACGCATCCTCACATGCACGCACTCCCGCACACACGCATGTATACACACACACACACACACACACACACACACACACACACACACACACACACACACACACACGTCTGGTGCACTATCTTTGTGAGGACTCTCCATAGACGTAATGGTTTTTATACTGTACAAACTGTATATTCTATCCCCTTACACTGCCCCTATCCCTAAACCTACCCATCACAGGAGACATTCTGCATTTTTACATTTTCAAAAAAACTAATTCTGTATGATTTATAAGCTTTTGTACCCATGGGGACCTCAATTTAGGTCCCCACGGTGACACAAGTCCCCATGAGTCTGTGTGCATTCAGGTTTAAGTCCCCACCGGTGTAGAAAAACATGTCCACACACACACACACACGCACGCACGCACACACACGCACACACACACACACACACACACACACACACACACACACACACACACACACACACACACACACACACACACACACACTCCATATCAAGGTTTTAAAGATCTTCTTGTATTGTTAAAACACTGAAACTACATTGAAACATAGATCGCTAGATTGTAGCTGCATTTGTAAAGCCTGTTCCTGTTCTGTTCAAAACAAACAACCACAAAATGCTTACTAGGCACCAATTAAAGCGAGTGGATAATTAGAAAAGCTCTGGCTCTCAGAGAGCTAACAGGACTAAAACATTTGAAAACAGTCCCATAGTTCCACTGCTGCAAGTTAGGCATCATGTCAAAGAGGACGGCTCAGTTTCTCGAACCAGCCACAGCTTTACTGGCCTGGTAAACAAGAATGTCACTCTGAAATAGCAAAAATAAGTGGACAGCCAGTGAAAATGTTCCCTGCAGTCATGTTTACAGGCATTTTTCCCCAGTAAAGTCAAACCAGAGGGGGATGTGTGGCTTTTGAGTATTAGGAGTATTATGTTAATCATGACATTCCCTACTGTCTTTTATAGTACATTAATAGGTCTCATAATGGGTAAGAAGACCCTTTACTAAATGAAAACAGGATTTCTTCCCTACTAACAATCAGAAGAGACAAGCTAAGTGATGCCAGTAGAGAGTGCATCATTAGAGGCCTTTCAAACACTAGATATATAGGCCAGGAAAACATAGTGGCCAACAGAGTTCTCAAGAGTGGCAATGGACAATAATCAAGCGTAGCGTCAGTTCTGGCAGGTCACATTAGTCACGCTCGCATCAGCTGACTCTCAGCTGATCCACGTCTGCCTATAGTAATACGATGCCTATCACTGTATACATATATAAGCTCCTTCAGTATTATCAGCAGCTATCGCGTTTCTCAGGAGCGAATTACCCTCCTCCATTCCCAGCTCCTCCTCTCTTCAGTCAGGATTTGGCCTTCTGATTCCCCCTTGAATCAGACTAAATTCTCGAATTATGTTGTACATTAAAATATTAACATTAATGATATCTGCAATACATTCATGTTAATTCTGTTCTGTTTACCCTAAGGGGGGTTTTATTGCTGCTCTAATGCGCAGGAAGTTCTTGACCAGAACAGAACCACACCGCAAATCCTAACTGTATGCTAATTGTCGTCTTTGATGATAGTGGTCTTGACAGAAATACCAGCAAGAATTCTGAAATTTAGCAAATAATATTTACACATTTAACAGCAAGAATACAATGTTCAAATGTGAAAGTGAACAACTGAATCCCTTTACAAAGAGCCCAGTCTGTTAGTGAAGGGAACATGCGATGGTCACGTCAAGGAAGTAATTTAATCGTTTCTGGTAAAGTGACCCAGGGTGACAAGTCCTAGTAATTCATTTTAAATCTAGATATGGCGGGAGAGTTGGAGTTAACGTGTAAACAGAATAATTCAAATCGTTTTGTTTTGTTGTGATATATTATGCACATTTTCACCATGCATTCCATATTAAGTTAAAAAAAATGTATTAGATAAGAAATGTGTTTAAGCTTAATTTCTAATGATTAACTTATAAAGTTAAGAGCAGGGGTGCGTTTCCCAAAGCCAACTATGGTCGCAAGTTCTGTCATTACCAATAGAGTTCAATGGAACTTGCGACCGTAGTTGTTGGCTAACGATGCTTTTATGAAACGCATCCCTGATCGGGAACCCACATGCACACACAAAGCACCTTTTGTTTCAATCTAACTGAATTCATTCCGATTGGTGAATCTGAATGTAATGTTTACATGAACGCTAAACAAGTGATCGGTTGATGTGCGTTTTACCATTGCTAAGAAAATTCCCGCTCCTCCGTGAGAGATGCGAGACCCGGCGCGTCTCAGTAATGACGCCACCGGCCTCACGCCGTTCTCCCACGGCCGTCACATAGACAGTATATAAACTGGACACAGCGACCCCATTGGATTCAACGGAGGAAAGTGAAGTCAATTAGAAGCACTAACTTCCTGATGGTCGAGCGTACTGCGCAGACTCAAACTGAGCTTGACGACGTAGATGTGACGTGAGCAACCCTTAGCTGTGCCAAGCGAAATCTGAATCATTCCCTTCCGAAACTTGCAGAGACGGAGAGTGTGAGTAGGAGGTGTCCATGAGATAAGAGCAGGAGAAACTTTTGCTAAGTATTCTGATTAATTACTTTGCCATTTTGCCTCCACGTCCCCCCGATTGCGCGCAAGCTTCTCCTCCTGTCCATACGGTAATTTCTCTACTGTGCGACAGAGAGTCGCGTTGTTATGACGCAATCGTTAGCCTATTTTTACAAAAACTGCTTCTACGGGGCCATAACGTAAGATACAAGGTAATGGAGCCTTTTATACATTTTCGTGTTTCTTTAGAAATAAAAAATGGACAAAAGTCTTTAAACGCCTCAGATGTAAAGTTATTCGCTGTCAAAGTGACGCCAAAATGAACGGGAGTCAATGGGATGCTAACAGCAGGTGATGGTCTGATAGCCAATGGCGGCGCCCGGGGAAGCTTCAACATAATATGAAACGCTGCCCCCCTTGGCCATCAGCCTCGTCCTGCTCGCCACAGTAAACATAATGAATGAATGGCGACTGTAGAACGCAAAAGCCGAATCCCGGACATTTTGGGCGATCTCTAAATCCCTGGCAAACTCATCACGTAGGCTATAGCCTTGTTGTTTGTTTTCAACTGCGCTCCCTTACCGGTAGGCGTGGCCTCCTAAGGCAGTGAAGCAAGTGCATTCTGGGAGTTGTTGTCTTTCATCCACATAAGCCAAAAATACATTTTCTGGGTTTTCTCAGTCTAGAAAGCTCCAAATTAAAAAATTTCTTCACATTTCTTCTACTTAAATGACCTATTTTAAATACACATTCATCTTCCCAGAGGTGAAGTATCCCTTTAAGGAAATATCTTTCACTGCTCCTTTCAAAAGTGCGTTCCAAACGCTTCATTATGACACACAAGTTCCCTGCTCCCTCCAAAGTCCCCACTTCAAGGGCTCTGTAGGGCATAGGGATACTCACTTCCGATTGCAATTCACTCCTAATAATTAATAATTAACATATAATATAAAACTAAATAAAAATAATTTAAATAAATCATCACAAATAATGCATTGGAGTATAAAATGCAACTTGGAAACGTCTCCTCTTAAAATGCATGCATGCTTTTAGAAACAATTTCAAGCCATATACTGTAACACAAAAAGTTGAACGAGTGAGTTCATGTAGAAAATCCAAATGAATTAAACCTGACATCCCTGAATTAAAAAAAAAAATCTTGATTTTGACAATGCTTGATACAAAACATATTCTTTCCATATCCAATCTCAACCTAGATTTCTCCATGAGTTGGGCCAGTTCTGCCACAGCTGTTACAACCATAAAATGCTCAATGTAATTTGATTTTTCTACTCAAATATCTGACAGTCAAAAATAGGAAACATCCTAATTGCTCAGCCTCTCTTGAGAGGAACTACCATACACCATGATCTAATTCAAACTCTTCACGAACTTAAGTTCCTTGTCTTGACTTACAAGGACCAAAAAGTTTTTTTAAACATATTTCTACTCTGTACTGCTGTGTTCCTCCATGAGTGAAATTTGTGTGATTAAGGGTATGAAAGTGAAAACTATACTTGCACAATGGATGTTAAACAACATAACGTCATTCCTGTTAAGGTAAACGGGGGGCATTAATGGGCTATTTTTATATTTTATTTATTTTTATTATTTACTACACAAACTAAACAAGTTACAGTAATAAAAACATAATAAATATATGTTTTAAAATAAATAAAAATGTGTCTTTCCCAGGCACAGATCAATTTTACTCATTCAATATGTTTTTATACACAATTTGTGTTTTTATATTCTGGGTGTTTATGTAGTCTTTGATACCACATTGGGTTTTAAACTTCATGGTTGCAGGGCTGAAAAGAGAAAAAGCCTTAAGCATACGCATTTTAAGTCAAGATTTAACTTTAACCAACAAAGGTCTATCTGAAATTTACCAAAGACCACCATGATCCAGAAAGACGGCTCCTTCAGAGCCACTCAACAGACGGCAGCTGGTTTTTATCTGCCAGACAGAAAAGAATAAGCTCATGGGAGAGTTGAAGAAAAATCGCTCTTTTTAAACAAGCGTCTGTGGGGCTGATCTAGGTTCATGAATGCTAAGTTACATGGGTCTTACTCTTTTATTGTCCCTCCAACACACACATCTTCAGAATCCCTCAAACCAACAATGATTTCCAGACATACTGCAGAATACCAGCACCTCTCCTGTCAGGTACAGCTGAAATACTTCAGCTAAATTACTGACGATCCTCCATTTTTCCATTGGTGATCATAACTCAAGAAAAAAAGACTAGAGGTAACCACTTCCAGGAGTTTTTGAGAAGAGTAAACTGAAAGGATGAAGGCATAAACATTTTTACCTCCAAGGTCTTCTTTGGAGGATACCAGACGAGGTGAGCTGTTCCCAGGTTCAATCTTCAATGATAGCCTGTATAAAAGGGTTGTGACAGGGTTATAGTCAACTAAATATAATTTTTTGGCCACATGGTTCAAACTACAGAAACATTTGGAAAGTCTTCATTATACATTATTTTCAAGCTCAACAATTATGCTCTGATACGGGATAAGATAATATAGATCATTTTTACAGAAAGACTATTGTTTTTGAAGCAAAGCACACAAATAATAGCTGTAAATAATGTAGTGTGGTGCAAGTTAGTTCGTCTAGTTAAGATTAGTATTTGTGTTATTATCCTTTTTGCACTGAGCTTCATATCCCATTACCTTTCTCAAAATATTTTGAATATAACAGGGGAATTTATTGAGGCGAAAGTCGTAGTTAATAGTTAATAGTGAGAAATGAAACCTAATCTAAAGTGTGAACACATACACACACACACACACACACACACACACACACACACACACACACACACACACACACACACACACACACACACACACACACACACACACACACACACACGTAATATATATATATATATATATATAGGACACAACAAAAAAATTGTGTTGGTCTGGGTACATTGGGTTTGAGATAAAAAAATTGTTACAAAGTTCATGAGTGTTTTAGAAAAAATTAAAAATAAAATAAAGCTTTTTAGGCATAAATGGAACACACACAAATGACCTCTTTATAGCCAGCTCCATAGAATTCACTGTAACAGCAGTGCCAGATGGCAGGACATGCTGTAAGTTTAGGCTAATGGTTTTAAGACTGTTACCCTGGATCGCTGAGGTTTTCCAACCCAACAGACTGCCAGACGATGATGTCATTCCCCACAAACACAACTATTACCCTGCAGTCCCCATCTATTCCACCAAACCCAGTCTCCTCTGGCGGCCCTGCATCCTTTGGTGTTGTCAAAGGACTCAAAGTGCCAGAGACAGTTTCACATGGAGCCCAGTGACTGTCTAAATGTCTAAATTTAGGCACTTAATTATGGTGCAATGAATATGCTTTCATAAATAGGACCTTTTTGGGTAAAGTTGTCTTTTGAACAATACATTATTTTAATGATCTTTTAACCAGACGCACTATTTTAAAACAGCTCAAGTTCAAGAACCAGATAAAGATTTTAAGACAAATAATTTAAAGCTTCTTTATGTTCACCTGAAAGTGTCCCCTTGGTATTACATCTTCATGACTTCATGTCTTTCTCATTAATATGGTACAGACTCTAAGTAAACACTTGGGTCTGCATGGCTTAGTTTCACTTGAGAAGTTTTATCTGATACTGAAGTAAGCCAGGCAAATAATTTTTTTAACGAAGCATGGAAAAAACTTGTGAATTATGTCACTGTGCCAAAAAGGTGTCTTTCTTCATTTTCTCATATGGAATTGTGTTTGAAAGCTTTACCAGACCAACAGCTTTAACTCATTACTGTCGTCAGTCAGAATGGGGCTCTAGAAATGATTCAGTGAGGTAAATTACACCAAGGCAAAATAATCCTTCTTTCCTCGAAGGAAACAACTCAAGAAGACCTTTATATATACAGAATATATATCTCTAAGTATTATACAGATGTCCGGTCTTTTATCTGCCTACATAAATCATATTAGAATAAAACATATTACATTGTCACAATTATGATACAGTTCTTTCTGTCCCTTTTAAAAAAAATGTAATTACTATTAGATATGTTAAATATTATATTAGACTATTGTCTAACATAAAAATAAACGTGATATCTATTTCCCTCTTTAAAATGGTCATTTTGACCTTTCACATTTTAGAGGTCATGAAATGTACATACATGGACTTTATTTATGGGAAACATAAATGCGCAATAATTACAAACCAACAGTAAGTGCCAAACTATCAGTTTAATTTAGGTTTAAGCCTGTTGGCATATTATATATATATATATATATATATATATATATATATATATATAAATATATATATATATATAGGCAAAAGTCGTAGTTAATAGTGAGAATTGAAACCTAATCTAAAGTGTGAACATACGCACACACGCGCACACACACACACACACACACACGTCTGGTGCACTATCTTTGTGAGGACTCTCCATAGACGTAATGGTTTTTATACTGTACAAACTGTATATTCTATCCCCTTACACTGCCCCTATCCCTAAACCTACCCATCACAGGAGACATTCTGCATTTTTACATTTTCAAAAAAACTAATTCTGTATGATTTATAAGCTTTTGTACCCATGGGGACCTCAATTTAGGTCCCCACGGTGACACGAGTCCCCATGAGTCTGTGCGCATTCAGGTTTAAGTCCCCACCGGTGTAGAAAAACATGTCCACACATACACACGACACAACAAAAAAAATTCTGTTGGTCTGGGTACATTGGGTTTGAGATAAAAAAAATTGTTACAAAGTTCATGAGTGTTTTAGGAAGGAATAAAGAAAAAAAAAAAAAAAAACCTTTTTGGCCATAAATGGAACACATTTCTCCAAATGACCTCTTTATAGCCAGCTCCATAGAGCTCACTGTAACAGCAGTGCCAGATGGCAGAACATGCTGTAAGTGTAGGCTAATGGTTTTAAGACTGTTACCCTGGATCGCTGAGGTTTTCCAACGTATATATATATATATATATATATGTGTGTGTGTGTGTGTGTGTGTGTGTGTGTGTGTGTGCTTTGACACTCCACTTGAAACAGTCAACAGTCAACAGTCAACACCTAACTGGAGAGTAACTAACACATCTACATGGAAACAGTGGAAATATGGGCATCCAGAGTTTTGCCATTCCCACTGTTGCGTTTATAAGTGTCTAGACAGCAAGAAATTGGACCGCAATAAAACCACCTGCCCTTTGTGCAAGACAGACAGACAGGACCACACAGTAGGTCTGAAGAGAACTACCGGAGGAAACAGTGAAAACTCATTTAATGATGATGAAAACATCAATGCTATGCTTGTCTTTGTAGAGGCAGAAAGCCACATGTATGTATAATGCATAACATGTGTAGCATGTATCACTGAAGCATTTCTAAAAATATACTTTTACAATTATTTTTTCATAACATTTATTTTGTCATACATCACCTAATGTGTATGGCATCATTTTTTCAGAAAACCATATTATATAAGACTGTGCTAGGAAAATACATTTTACAGGATGCAGCCTGAGGTAAAGGAAATAGGGATTATATTGTAGCATGAAGTCATGCCAAGCTGTTGCAGCTGTGGCCGGGAAAATTAGGTGCTTGATCGGCCGTTGGGCCATACAGCCAAACCAAGAAGGCTTAAAGTCCACAGACAGCACATGTTTTAATAAATACTATAGGCAGCTGGGTAAAATGAAGTGTTAAAACAAGAGAGGGTCTTGATTTACGGGCGTCTTACAGATGTGGGTAGTTTAAAGTGAAAGCTGGCATAAACATTTAAGGAATGCAATAAATTGCAGGGCAGAACGCAAAGCAAAAATCACCCAAAACAATCAATTCAGCTGAATAAAGGCTACTGAGCATTACAATGTGTTTAGGTAACTTACGTGTAATTGTCATCCTCCACAAACTTCTGAAGCTCCTCGATGTAGCGCACAGACATCAAATACTTCTGCACGTGTGGTAACATGACCAAATGATCTGTGGTGTGAATAAATGTGGAGATGAGCTGCCTTCAGTTTTTTTTATATTACAATTTCTTATTTATTTCCTTCAATCATGTTCATGTTTATTTCTAGTTCAATCATGCAACTTTAGAGGGTGCCGGCTGATAAGTCCTTTACATGAAATCTGCCTCCGCTGATCCTGCAGCCAATGAGATTGCTTGCTCAACATTTAAAAAGTCTGGTTCATTGTTTGGTGTAAGCTAGTCCTGCAGTCCTTCAGAGTTCCTCTGAAATCCTCCACCTCCCCAAGCTCCACCTGCCTATCTGCTTCAGGATTTATGTATGACTATTTATGCAGCAGCATATCTTACATGCTAACAGCAGCGTGGCTGTGTATCTGTTAGCAGTAGCAAGTGCATACTTGCTCTACAGTAGCAATAATCAACAGCAGTAGCAGCATTAACATTAACATCGCCATATTCAATAACATGCTAAAACTATTCTGAGTTGTCATGATTGAACTTTCTTCAACAACATCTTAACATTAATATGAAAAAATACTGTAAAGGAAGATGAAATGCAAAAAGTAAATCGTACTTGCAAAAATAATAATGTAATATGAAAATGAATGTTTTTTATAAGCAACGTACCATAGTTACAGGACACCTGTAAGTCGGAGATGATGCGCAGTAGATTGTTCATCTGATTGGTTCTTTGCTCAGTCTCGATGATGCTGTCAGAAGCAGGGTAGGCGGAGTCAATGTAGGTCATATCAAACAGGTAAATTCCTAATGTAAACAGAGAAGAAAAAGTGTTTATATATATGGGTTGAGAGGGAGATCGTTTCATTCATAATTCATGTTTTCCCTTTCAATTGTAACTCAAAAAGTGAAATTCAGAAAACTGTCTTGGTCACTTCTTTTCAATGCAGGTGCAATAAATGGGGACCGAAGCTTTTAAACTTAAAAAATTATTTCAAAGCACCAAATAAATATCATAAATGTAGTCCATACAATTTCTTGAATGCAATTTTTAAATGCATATGATACAAATGTAATCAACTATTCCTCTTGAGTAAGCTCTTTGTTGCATCAGTGAGTTGAAGATCAGTTCAAAATATTAGAAAAATTATATATATGTATATATACAGTTTGAAGCTTGACAGTTCTTATTTACACTACCATTCAAAAGTCTGGGGTCAGTACGATTTTTTAAATGAAAATAATACTTTACATTTATTTAAGTTATAAATTATATATCATAATGTTAAAAAAGATTTCTGTCTATTACAATACCTCTATTTCAAATACATGCTGTACTTTTGAACGTTCCATTCATCAAAGAATCCTGAAACATTTATTATGGTTTCCAAAAATATTAAGCAGCAAAAATGTTTTCAATATTGATAATAATGAGAAATACACCAAATCAGCATATTTGGATGATTTTTGAAGGATCATGTGACACTGAAAACCAGAGTCATGGCTGCTAAAAATTCAGCTTCGTCATCAGAGGAATTAACTACATTTTAACAATAGAATTGCAATTTTAAATATGAAACGGTTATTTTAAACTGTAATAATTTAACAGAGCCGTTTTACTGTATTTTTGATCAAATAAACATAGCCTTGGTGAGCACAAGAGACTTCACAAGATAATCTTACCGACCCCAAACTTCTAAATGGAATATCGGTTATTCTTCAAAACTTCACCTTTTGCACCTCATGGAATGGGTTATAAGACGTACTGTAATTGATTATTTTTTTTAGGTGAAGTATCCCTTAAAGATGGGTTTACAACAAACTTCTAATGTTAAACATTAAAAAAAAAAAAAAAAAAAAAAAAAAAAAAAACAATCATACTATCCACACATCTGGGCACTGAACTCAGTGTTGTGAAACTTCAAGGCTTTCCAATTTCCACTCTTTTACTACATTTACACATATAGTTCAGAGAGAACTCTCTCCAGGATTCTCAGGAACACTGGTAATTGTCAGGTGACAGGGACAAAACTAAATGGCATGCAGTGTCTGGCCTGAAAAGAGTGGCCTGGAGCTATTGCCTAAATGTTCTTGCTTGCTTGCTTGCTAGTTTCCTCTACAGGATTCATAAAGCAGCTTACTAATAAACAGGTAGAGGTTACGAGTCTGTTAATGAGTGCAGTTAGTCAAAAACTGAAGAGTGAAGATGTAATTTACACAGCCAGTGGGATGAGTCTGCTTTCTCACGCCAAGCCTAAAGACTATCCGTGGCTTAACTAGTATTAAATTACAGGAAGGTGAGAGTGGATGTTCTCATCAGTGAAGCAAGCAGGATAAGTCAGTAGAGTGAATCTGTGCAGCTAAAAACTTTCAGTAGCTACACAACTTCTCTCCCACTTTATTGTTAAACCAGATGCCACACTTGTTCTCTGTAATCATACACTTGTAGAATATGGTCAATGTTCTGCTCAAATGACCAGAAGTGGATAGTTTTGACACCTGGTCCTGAGCTGGAATAAACCGATCTTCTTTGTGGTTGACAGCTCTCATAACTGCCCAGATCTGATGTGTATTACCAATTCTGTCTGATTCTGTCTGGTTGAAATAGACTTTTATGGGTTTGTCATTGCTGTTCTTTTGAAGTTTTATTCATCAAAGAATCCTTAAAAAAGTATCAGTTTTCACAAAAAATTCACAAAATGAATGTTGAAATAATATATATATAGCAAATAGTCCAGTGACGTAGGCCTGCACACGACTTTCCAGTTCCCGATGGATTTTATTCTCTAAATATAAGCTTAATAAAGCCTGAATCTCGTCGTCGGTCCATCGGTCATATTTTTAAAACTCCATTGTTGATTCGAATAGCAAACAACTGTTACTGCACGCACCGCAACAGATTTAAAATTAAATTGTGATTGAAATAAAATGCTGCAGAGTCAACCAATCAAAATGTGGTATGAACTCAACCAATCAGCATGTTCAGCACCCAAGTCCCACCCCTGAAAGTTTCTGAGCTTTGAAAAAGTACTACCTCGCCAGCAGGGACTTTCGGATGGGGAAATATTTACCCAGAACTTCATTTAGACCCTGGTTCCTGCGGTGGAAACACAGAGTACCACCCCAAAGTCCCTAGTTCCTGGGGAAAGTTCCTGTGGTGGAAACGCGGCTTATTACTGTTTTTACTGTATTTATTCAAAGAAATGCAACATTGGTGAGCACAAGAGACTTCTTTCATAAACATCAATAGTACAGACCCCAAACTTTTTAATGGTAATGTCCATAAATATTAGGGCTGTCAAGCATTTAAAAACTTTAAACTAAATTACACAACGTGGTGATTAATTAATCTAATTAATCAGAAATTTGTCTGAGAAATCACCCCCAAAAGATCATTTAAAGTCATTATTGTGTTAAATCAGAAAAACATCAAATAGACATAACAAAAAAACATAGAATTTTGCATAAACCTTTAGGCTTCAACAGCCATGAGGGTGAGTAAATGATGACAGATTTTTCATTTCCGGGTGAACTATACCTTTAATGTTTTTTTATTAAAGTAACAACATGTAACTTTTCAACCTTCATAATATATTTCCAAGACCCTTGTGATAGTACATCGACTTACAATAGGTTGAATGAGACGTCTGCCAGAGCCTGACGGGGTCTGTATCGCTTTTACTGGCACTATGTAACTTCGGGGTGCGGGTAGTAACCAGAGCTCAAAAAGAACTACAAAATTCGACTGCTTTACGGCATACGTCACTTTGCCCACCACTTCCTCAAATGTGGCCAACCAGCGCGTTTGTTTTCGTACGTCTGTTTTCGTCATGGCTGAAGCAGCAGCGAAACGTAAGAAGTCCAAGGTTTTGTCGGAGTAGAGTCGGAAGAGGAAAAGGGAGAGTAATAAACTGAAAGTCAGGACGAGGATCAATATTGGTCGAGCGTTTGCTCGCTGGCGTTAGCTTATGGAGGAGGAGTGTTACCAGACCGACGCTGACTTGGCCGTCATGCTGTTGAACTAGTAAGTAACTGTAAATTGCTTGCATACTATCTTTAGTTTTTCTAATCTGTTGTCTGCCTGGCTACGTTACGGAAACTATCTGGTCCTCCATTTATCTTCATGAATCAGCTAGTAGATGAGCGAATTATCAATCTGGTAGCTAGTAAACACTAAAATGGTAGTTTTAGATGGTTAGGATGCTATCGCTATCATTCTCGTTCAGATTTGAGCATTGCAATCGACATGCAAATCGCAAATGTTTGAGTTAAAATGTTTAGTCTACTAAACGTGTATAAATTATGAAAGGGGGAAGATTAATAATATTGTCATTGCCCATATGAAAAAAACCTGCATGCTTCATATACAGTAAGCGTAAATCATTTTACGACAGCGGTAATGGACAATTCCGCTTCCAACCTGTAGGGCGACCGCAGAGGAAAAGTTCCATGTTGTTGCTTTAATATGGATTTGTTTTTAATGAAATGATACACTAAATAAGAAACCAAAACTGCCAGTAGGTGGCAGTAATTGTCTAAACGAGTCGTTGATTCATTCGATTCGTTGAAGCGCTGATTTATTCAGGAATTAAGTAAATGACTCTCTTTATGAATGGGCAATTGAATCATTGGTTCACCCGATTGGCAAAAAATCTGCTGCATAAATGATCTGGAGGTATAGCAAACACTACAACTGGCATTAAAGTCACAGAAATAGCCTAAAGCATGTGCTGAGTTTACATGTTGGTCAGGGAGGTCAGAGGTCAGCTGTACAGCTGAGATTGACCCTGACAAACTTCCTGTGAGTACTGTAGCTCACTGACCTCCAGTGACCTCTAACTGGATTCAATTACAACAGCAAAACTACCCTGGTAATGAAAGTGAATGAGCTCAGCTGCCATCTGTTGGTCAACTACTATGATGTTACATACACAGCAAGTGTAGAGAAATAATTCTCTAATCATCTATTAAAGATAATAGTAAGAAATTATTTAAATGTGAAATACGTGACATACAGTCAAACATGCTTAAAAATTGTGCTCAAAATAAAGCAAATATTGTAAACAAATGTTAAAAAATTTTGAGGTAGAAGTAATTTTTAAACTTTTTTGTATTCAAGTCAGCAAGGACAAATCTGTTTTCTTGTCCATATGTTTTAGTTACTGATTCACTGTCATTAAGATTTTATAATTAGTAAAATTACTTGATATAAAATAAAAATATTATGCTGGCTTGACAAAAAAAAAAAAAAAAATCAAGATATTTGCCATAAAACATATTATAATTACAAATAATTATATATGTGTCTTCAGTCAGGTCTATTCTAGGCTTTTGAGACTTTCTGGGACACAATGAATAAGAGTGATTAAGACTTCCTGGAAATGAGTTCCAAATGAAAAAAAATTCCAGTGGCTGGTTTCCAATGAAACAAGGTTAAGCTCCATTAAGAGAAAAACAGAAAGAGGTAGAAGAAAACGTTTCACAGTTATCAGTCAGGCTTGGAGTGCTAAAAACGTAATAAAGTAATAAAAGAGATTGGCAATCTTATTCTATACCTGAAGTAACTTTTCAAAACTCGCAAACAAATTTAGAGAGCCAGTATAGTATTTACAGAATTTGCTACATGAATGGAAACTTGACTAGTTTTCTGTGATGTCATTGATATATGTATGGAAAGAGACAGATTATTCTTTGTTGTCAATCACTAATGTTGGCACTGTCAACCTCTTTCAGGTTGTCAAAAAAGGTCAAAAATAGGGGAATGTGTCATTGGAGATAGAGACAAAAAAGCAGTGATCTGTCAAGAGTAACCAAATGTCTCTTAATTCCATAACAATCCCTATAAGGAGGACCTGAAAGTGATAATTGAACGCAGAACCTGATTTCATGAAGTACAACATGCTCCTGGATCAACATCTTTGTAGATCCTGGAATAACATTCCAATCAACCAATCAAATTTGAGGGACAAGTTTGAGGGACTATCATTTCCCTCTGATTTTAGGGATAACTTATGGATAGAGTTAGGTTTAGGGGTAGGGAATAGGATTAAGTTTTCAGACAGGAATGTTGACAATATATATGTTGACCCAGGAAGGCGTCTAACTCGGCAAAATCAGGATGTGCATAATTGAACACCCGTGGAATTCAGTCACGGAGCAGCCGTCCAATACTGATGTCCATGAATAGAACAGGGAGTGTGGCGTAGCACTGAGTCTCCTAAAACCAGGGACCATTACAGTCCAAGACATTTACAGACTTCAGGGTTTATGCTCTTTGAAATATAACACTTGCATGCATGTATTTCTCGAGCCAAGAATTTAAGGACACAGTGAGACTTTCACAGAGAGAGAGGTGGTATAAATCACAATGGCTGAGGAAATGTTTCACTGAAAATATCACAACCGAAATCTTGGTCATTAAAATAAATTCTGACATGTCTCAGATGATCAATGATTGATAGGGTTCACCTGTGACGTATTACTAATAATAAGTAAATATGATCACATGCAAGTTAACCACAGTGGATGCTCAAAATGGGAGAGCCACAGATTTTGGTCTATAAATATCAAAAGCATTTAGGACACTGATCAGGCTGGAAGCCCAGTCAAGATCTTTGACTATATATTTATAACAAATAACATGATAAAAATAAATAAATGAATTTAAAATCAATATAGAAATTAATGCAGTGCTGTTTTCATGCCAGACAGTGTAAAAATAATAATATGCACTTTAAACCAGCTTTGTTGTTGTTGTTAACTAAAACTATTGAAATATTGTTTCCATTAATTGAAATAATCCTAAAATAAAAATAAAATATTAGATGAGTAACTTAAACTAAAAGAAAATTACAAACGTTGCCTTGTGGCTTAAAATAAGTTGAAGTACTAAAAGTAATACAACTAAAATTGAAATAAAATATATGTAAAAAAAATATATATATAATAAAAACAACTAATATTAATAAAACAAACTTAAATTTAAATGAAAGGTAAAAATACAAAAAAATAAAAGCTAATTCAATATACAAATAGTACTAAAATAACATTACATACAGCTATGACATAAGAGGCAATGTTACATAACAAAATACACAGCACAACGTTCTACATATATGAATGTCACCGCATTTTAAAGCAGCTGGATTTGATTGACCAAAACGTATCGGTTACCTAACGGAACCTCTGTTCTCTCTAGAAGAGGGAACGAGTATTGCGTAAGTAGCTTACGCTGCGGGAAAGTCTTCTTTCTCGAGATACTGAAGCCAAAAAATTATCCTTAATTTTTAATAATCTTGTCAACGCAGTGCGGCAGCATGCAGACCTAGGGCAGGCTAACTAGCGTGCCCATTGGCTGCCCTGTGGCAACTGCAGCAGCCTATCACTGAGCCCTTGGCGTGACGTCACGTCCAATGAGCGCGCTTGGCGTGCTTCATGCGTCACAGCCCGCGAAAAGGGGTGTGGCTTAGCGTATATAAGCGAGGCTCAGAGGCTGCTTCACTGGTTTCTGTCACTGAAGCGAGTGAGCTCGTGGCGCGAGCACGGCGGGTTACGCAATACTCGTTCCCTCTTCTAGAGAGAACAGAGGTTACGTTAGGTAACCGATTCTAGGTAATACGATAGGTAATACGAGAGGTTCTCTCGTATTGCGTAAGTAGCTTACGCTGCGGGAACTCCCTTGTCAACGCAGTGCGCGCCCAGCATCCACTGAATGAGTCCCAGGGAGAGTCCGGGGAACGTGATAGCAGGGAGCCGGGCGGCCAATAGAAGGCTAGCGCAGTACACAAGCACATACTAGAGAGCACGGAGCGGCACAGCCGGTCAGAACTGACAATTCCCTGCATAGTGCAGCTCAACCAGTAGAGCAAAATCAACCAACGTAGCCCGCGCACTGATAGTGGGCCGTTCTACGCAAGACTTAGACTGATAAAACTATCGCCTGCAAGGCGGGAACTTCCAGGTTGTAAAATCTAACAAATGTAGAGGGGGAGGCCCAGCCTGCCGCTGTACAAATGTCGTGAATGGAAATCCCGCTGGACCACGCCCACGACGAGGCCATGCCTCTGGTGGAGTGAGCTCGAATGCCCAGTGGGCACTGCAGGTCTTTAGACGCATAAGCAGCTGCGATAGCGTCCACTATCCATCTGGACAGGCTGTGTTTCGAGGAGGCGAGACCCTTGGTGCGCCCTCCAAACAAAACAAAAAGCTGCTCCGAGCGCCTGAAAGCGGCAGAGCGTGTGATGTAGTTTCTCAGCGCCCTGACCGGGCAGAGGAGATTACCATCGGCCTCGCTGCCGGAAGTTGGCAGGGCTGAGAGGGAAATGACCTGCGCTCTGAAGGGAGTGCCCAATATTTTGGGGACGTAACCATGCCTCGGTTTGAGAATAACTTTAGAGTCGTTAAGTCCGAACTCGAGGCACGCGGCGTTAATAGATAACGCGTGAAGGTCTCCCACACGTTTGACTGAAGACAGAGCTATCAGAAAAACGGTTTTGAGCGTGAGGTATTTCATATCCACAGTTTCCAAGGGTTCAAAGGGATGCGTTTTCAGGGCCTCCAAGACCAGTGAAAGATCCCACATAGGAACCGAGGGGGTTCGCAGGGGGTTCATCCTCCTGGCTCCTCTAAGGAAGCGGGTGACGAACTCGTTCCTTCCTAATGCGCGGACCAGCTCTGAGTCAGTGAAAGCTGAGATGGCCGCAACATAAACTTTGAGTGTGGAGGGGGACCTGCCCGCGTCCAGCAGCTCTTGAAGGAAACACAATACGTGCGATACCCCACATGCCTGTGGATTGAGCCCCTTGGCAGTGCACCATTTGCTAAACACAGACCATTTAGACGTGTAGAGCCGCCTCGTAGAGGGGGCTCTAGATTGTATGATCGTGTTCATAACCCCTCTTGGCAGATCAACGGGTAACCGTTGAGGCTCCATGCATGCAGAGACCAGCGCTCTGGATGGGGATGCCAGATCGAGCCGCGGGCTTGAGAGAGAAGGTCTCTCCTCGCCGGTATCGGCCAGGGGACTGTGTCTGCCAGCTGTATTAGTTCCGGGAACCAAGCTTGGTTCTCCCAGTACGGGGCTATGAGGAGCACTGTGTGGCACGCTTCCCTGACTCTCCTGATGACCTGAGGCAACAGAGAGACCGGGGGAAAAGCATATAGCGGGCCGCTGGGCCAGGGTGTCCTCGTTCTTCGTAAAGAACTCTGGGCAGTGAGCGTTGTCTTTTGACGCAAAAAGGTCGACTTTCGCTTTGCCGAAACGGCGCCACAGTGACTGGACTGTTTGGGGGTGTAGAGACCACTCCCCAGGGGGAACGTTGTCCCTGGACAGTCTGTCGGGACCCTCGTTCAGGTGGCCAGGCACATGCGCGGCTCTCAGCGAGCGCAGAGAGTGCTGAGCCCACACGAGGAGGCATACCGCCAGGGTGCAGAGCGTCTTTGATCTGACACCGCCCTGGCGATTCACATAGGCCACTACCGATGTATTGTCCGTGCGGACTAGAAAATGGTGACCTAGGAGGAATGGGAGGAAGTGCTTGAGCGCTTTCTCGACCGCGAGCATCTCTAGACAGTTTATGTGTTGGAGATTCTCCTGGTCTGACCAGCGGCCATAGACTGGTCTGCCTCCGAAGAGCGCTCCCCAACCTTGGTTGGAAGCGTCTGTCGAGACAACTTTCCGGTGTGAGATCACTCCCATAGTCACTCCTGTGTGATACCATTCGACTGCCAGCCAGGGCTGCAGGACTGAAATGCAGCCCTAATTCACTCTGACTCGCGAGCCGCCGGCCGCCCAGGCTCGGTGGGGCACGCGCGCTTTCAGCCAGCGTTGAAGCGGGCGCATGCGCAATAAGCCCAGCTGGAGCACCGCTGCAGCTGAAGCCATATGCCCCAGGATACGCTGGAATGTCCTCAGCGGAACCTGGCTGCCTACTTGGAAGGATGCGGCGAGGTGACGGATGCGGTGCGCGCGCTGCTCCGACAATCTGGCCGTCATAGCCACCGAGGAAATTGACTGACGGGCGATAATGAGCTCTTGGTCCAGTTGACCGAGAGACCCAGACCTTCCAGATGGCTGAGAAGCGCTGTTCTGTCAGACACAAGCTCTGTCTCTGACTGCGCTAGAATAAGCCAATCATCCAGATAGTTCAGTATCTGCATTCCCTGTCTTCTCAGGGGAGCGAGAGCCATGTCCATGCACTTCGTAAACGTACGGGGTGCTAAAGACAGGCCGAACAGCAGGACTGTGTATTGATATACTCGACCGTCGAAGGCGAATCTCAAGAATGGCCTGTGACGGGGAGTTATCTGGATCTGAAAGTACGCGTCCTTCAGATCGAGAGAGATAAACCAGTCTCCTGGGCAAATCTGCGCGAGGATTTGTCTGGTTGTGATCATTTTGAACGGCCGTTTCATGAGGGCTTTGTTCAAATGTCTCAGATCTAAAATAGGTCTTAGCGCTCTGTCCTTCTTGGGTACGAGGAAGTTACGGCTGTAAAAGCCTGACTCGCTCAGAGAAGGGTGAACCTGTTCTATAGCCCCTTTGCGCAGCAGCTTCGCTATTTCTGCTTGAAGCAGGTGCGCTGCTTCTAAA
The DNA here is from genome assembly GCF_964197995.2 of Scardinius erythrophthalmus. Lineage (NCBI taxonomy): Eukaryota > Metazoa > Chordata > Actinopteri > Cypriniformes > Leuciscidae > Scardinius > Scardinius erythrophthalmus. The sequence goes on from NC_138240.1 coordinate 19,154,628, forward strand.
CTCACTTTCGTCTCCATCTGCGCTAGAAAGCGCGGGGGGCGACGAGCGAATTGAAGCGAATAGCCGTGTTTTATAGTATTCAGCACCTATTCTGACGCGCCCTGAATAGCTTCCCATGCTTTTGCACACATAGCTAGGGGTCGAATGGTCTCTGGGTTCAGATCGCCGCGCTGCGCGGGATGGGGAACCTGCATCAGAGAGGATGGAGCGGCGCACGCGCCGCCGGTGCTCGAATAAGGGGGCTGGTAAACAGTGCTGACTGGCTATACAGCATATGACGGCTCGATCCTTATGGATGGAGCACGTTTTGCTGCTGAACACCCCTGGCGCGAGAGCGGCGTGGGGGTTATCGTGTCTGAAAGTGAGTGCGCATGCTCATGAGCGGGCGCAGAGTTTACACTTATAACACGGCCAGTGTTTGGGGGCTCTAGAAGGTCTGTAACCCGAGGTAACTGAGTGGCAGAGCGAGCAGCGGGTAGGTGTGAGCACAGAGTTGTGGGCACATTTACTACACTTAGTACTCGAGCGGCGTGTGTCCGCTTTATGAGAGTGTGCCCTGAGCGCGTTACCATGGGGACCGTGTTTGTGTGTAGTGGTGAGCACATGGGAGTGGGCACATTTTCTACACTTATGACACCTTCGGCCAGAGCCGGAAACCCCGAATTTATACTCTTTCTGAGATTTATCTGGGCCGCCGTAAAAACGGCGTTTGTGTGCAGGCGAGCGAGTAGTGTAACTGGCTCGTTGGCTGCGGTGTAAGCTGCTGCAGTAGCCTGATTTAAGGGGACTGACAGAGCTGGACGTTTTGATGGCGGTCCGGCCGCGACGGGACTCAGCCATCTTTTCCTCCTTACAGGTGCTAGGAGGACTTCGCGGGCTCGGGCTTCAACGCTATCTTGGGCCGCGGTCCCCGGGGGGGCGGCGGTCTGTGATGGCTGGTCGAGCGCGACCTAGGGCGGCCGCCCTGACGTCGCTGCGAAGGAGGAGGAGGTCGAGACGAGCGCTGTGTAGAGCTGCGTGCAGGAGGCTGAGTTTGAGAGCGGCCTGCAGCTGGGCTCGAGCGGCGGGACAGGAAGAGGTTCATAGCCTGCGACGCCTTCTGCACTTCATAGAATCGATCCACAATTCCGCTGACCGCAGGGCCGAAGAGGCCAGTGGGCGAGAGCGGGGCATTGAGGAACACAGCGCGTTCTGACTCACTCATATCCGCCAGCGTCAACCAAAGGTGTCTGTCGATGACGGTGAGCGCGGCCATAGATCTGCAGATGGCTTGTGCAGCGGTCTTGGTAGCGCGGAGCGAAAGGTCCGTAGCGCTGCGCAGATCCGTTAAGGCAATGTGATCCGAGCCCTTCTTGTCCAGCTCGCGGAGGAGGTCGGCTTGTAGGATCTGAAGCACGGCCATCGAGTGCAGGGCAGAAGCAGCTTGGCCGGAGGCGGCGAAAGTGCGGCCGGCAAGAGCTGAAGTGGTCCTGCAGGCTTTAGACGGCAAGGCAGACTTTGAGCGCCATCTGGCAGACGGCGGGCAAAGGTGCGTTGCCACAGCTTCCTCTACGGAGGGGATGTTAGCATATCCCTTCTCGACGGCCCCGTCCACCTGGGAGAGAGCCGAGGAGACTGAAGAGCGGAGCCTAGCGGAGAAAGGAGCGTTCCACGACTTCGATAGCTCCGTGTGGAGCTCAGGCAGAAAGGGTGCTGACCTAGAGGCTGGCGCTTGGCGGCGGCTAGGCAGAAAACACCCATCGAGTCGGTTAGGTGCAGGCTCCTTCGGTGGGGACCAGTCAAGTCCCAGTCGGTCGACCGCTTTGGTGAGGAGGCGGAGGAGTTCCGCATCGACACTGGCGCGGGACCGGCTAGACTCCTGAGTAGAGGAGGCGGAGCGGTGATAACCCGACCACTCCTCGCTGTCTGAAGCAAGCAGAGAGCAGCTGTTGTCGACAGCGGCGTCATCTGCTTCGTCCCCTGAGGCAACGGCAGTGCGGGCAATGGCCGGCCGCTGCGCATCGGGAAAGGGCGGGGGAGAAGGAGAGAGCGAGGCTCGGCGGAGGGGCTCCGGCGAGCGTTCAGCTGTTACATCTGGCTCGGGAGGCCTTTGAGAGCGGCGTTTCTTCTTTCGTGGCCCGGTAGAGGCAGCCGGAGAAGGGGGAGGATCGTCAAACATGGTGAGTCGAGCCCGCAGGGTTGACATCGGCATCTCCTCGCACTGTTCGCAGCCGCCCGAGGAAAGGGCGCGGGCTGCGTGGTCGAGGCCCAGGCAGAGAGCGCAGATCACATGGCGGTCTCTGTCGCTGAGCGGGGCTCTGCACGAGCCACAGGATGAGCGAGGCATTTTGAAACAAACGCCTCGCGCTCTTTTAGATGCAGAGTGTGTCGCGGGGCGAACACACAACACAGAGCAGTAAAAGGATACAATCGCCGGATAGCGAAGCAGGCAGGGAATGCTGAAGGCGGCGAAGACGGCCGGCTTCCTCAGAGTCCAGCGATGCGGAGAGCTTCGCTGAAAAGACAGAAATCAGTGAAGCAGCCTCTGAGCCTCGCTTATATACGCTAAGCCACACCCCTTTTCGCGGGCTTTGACGCATGAAGCGCGCCAAGCGCGCTCATTGGACGTGACGTCACGCCAAGGGCTCAGCGATAGGCTGCTGCAGTTGACGCAGGGCAGCCAATGGGCACCCTAGTTAGCCTGCCCTAGGTCTGCATGCTGCCGCACTGCGATGACAAGATTATTAAAAATTAAGGATAATTTTTTGGCTTCAGTATCTCGAGAAAGAAGACTTTCCCGCAGTGTAAGCTACGTACGCAATACGAGAGAATCTCTCATAAGAGAACTGCTTTAATGTGCTCATAATGATGACATTACTACTTGGTGCATAAGTTGTGCACCTATAAACCAGTTGAGGGACGATTTGTTGATAATGACTAGCAAGGTTACATTGCAAAAAAAAAGAAAAAAGAAAGTCTTGTCAGATTGGGCTAAAATGCTTGTGCCATCAACATAACAAGAAAAAACTTCTTAAGCCAAAGAAATTTCTTAATATCATGATGCCTTAAAAAATTCTGGTGATTATCCATTCTGCTCGAAGACCTTAATTGTATAACTTTAATTATATCTTTTGCATAAGTGTTGACGTTAGAAAAATATATATATTTTTAGTACGCAAAGGTTAGTAGAAGGCAGGTAAAATACCACAAATGCAGCCAAGTATTATTCAAGTCAGTATAGACAAGCCCCATCTCTAACCTCAAAACCCTGAGGAGAACCAGCCTGTGTGGAAACTTGACTTGTTTTAACTCAGTGATGCAATGTGAGAACTATTTTGGTTGTTACTTGCAAAACGTCAATTTGCGAAATACCCAAGGGCTGTGAATGGACAAAATTTCTATTATAACAAGTCAGTATTATGTTCAGATAAACAAAGTGCACCAAAGTAGTAGTGCCAGATGCATTATGGTATTATGTTGATGGCTTATGACAGTCAGAAACTATTCAGAGGCTAGCTTTTCTGTAGCTTTCACACAGTATGTTTTAATTAAAATATTACAAGGAAGGGGCCGCCTCATGGAGGCTGCCATGTTGAGATCACATGACCAGTTGAATACTACTTGTTTTATCTCAGTAAACCCACACTTATCAAATAATTTAGTTTGCAAAAACAAAGTAAATTATTTATGGCTGACAGTATTTGCAGTATTTATTTTGTTTGCATATGATGCTGCATCAACACCAGTAGGTGTCAGTATAAAGTCTATGCATATGATATAAATAAATTTCATAAATACAGACACCTTTTTTTGAAAATGTTTATTGATAATCATAGTTATATTCCTAGATTCAGATGTCTGCACACTGATGGAGGGAACATTAAATGTGCATATTTGTGGAAAAATGTATTTTGTGTTTGACACAGTAAAGTGGTTCGAGGCCTTTAATTACATGGGCTGTCTGCAATTATAGCCTGCTATGGGAAAAAAAACAGCAAACAGCTTGAAGGGTGTTGAGACTGCGGCCTGGCCAGTGGCAGAGAAACATTCCAGAGGTGTGACTTCACATGTGATAGTGAGGCTGCAGGGTGCTATGCTGCGGCTATCTCAAGGGATATGGTTTTCCCATCAGGGGCTTTCCAGAGTGCACGAACAACTGGGATGACTGAGAATGGAAGTGTTAACACCTGCCATCTGGAACTCAACAACATCAGACATATTACTAAGGGACGAGCAAAACATCCAAGATTGATTAATGCATTTGATGATGTGCGGTTAACTTTTAGGTTTTATTTAGAGCATCTGGATTTTTTCGCATCGGGATTCACGGCCAATGAATCCCAAAACACTTTTCGTGAACTGCACAGCCAAGTATGGTGCTATTACGGATCCAGAACAGAGTGTAAAACTGGGAGCAGCCAAAAGAATATTTTAAATAAACACACAGTACTGTTCCTCAAGGTGAATGCGCAGAGAGAAAGCATGAGTTTGGCTCTTGCAGGTGGCTTTAGAGCCAGGAAAATACTTTTGTATCTTCTTAACAATCTACTCATACAACTGTAAAATGAATACAGAGAGTGATGACAACCTCAGACAATTATACTGTCCATTACTACCTGAAACACAATCTGCCAAGGCAGAATAATGCAACCTAGAGCAGACTAAGCTTACAATGCCTCTCACCAACATACTAACTCATTATGCTGGCATGTCTAGAGATTTCAATACAGAGTTCATGGAAATTGCCACGCAGGCTGGAAAGCTTTATATATTGCATATTGAGATAAAAGATCCTATTGTGCCTTGACTCAAGGAGTGTCCATGAAACAGCCGGAGACACTGAAAAACACTAGTGTACGAACAAATATGCACTGAGCAACTTAGAACACACAACAAACTCTCTGTCACACACACACACACACACACACACACACACACACACACACACACACACACACACACACACACACACACACACGTGACAGCCTTATGCAAGTGTCGCTGACAGTAATACTCGACATAATAATACTCAAGTCTGTTGTCGCACAATTCCTCTGAGATCACTTACAATGAATATCACAGATTAAATACAGTCAGTTTTGTTCACTGGAATGAAATACAGCTAAAACACATTTAATCTGCCATTTTAAACACATGGTCCTGCATAAAATGTTGAATTAAGACAACTTTATTCTGGATGTTTGGTTGGATTTAGAGCTAAACAAAAATATCATCATCATGAGTTCATATAAAGAACCAACAGATTGTACCAACAATGCTAAAACAACATTATGAATTTATACAAGACAGTGCCAATTCAGCCAAAATTAAGAAATGTTTCAGTATCTGCAACTAGGTTTCAATATATCTCCATTAAGTCCACAGTGATCTAATGTCACATTTGCAGGACATTAAAAATTCTATTTAAATAAATGCTGTTCTTTTAAACTTTCTATTCATCAAAAAATCCAGAAAATGTATCACAGTTTCCACAAAAATATTAAGTATGACAGCATTATCAGTATAAAGAGTATAATAAGCCACATATTAAGAGTTGTTTCTTGAGCACCAAATTAGCATATTCAAATGATTTATAAAGGATCATGTGACACTGAAGACTGGCGTAATGATGCTGAAAATATACATCTTAAAACACAGAGATGACACTGAGAAAGCCATTCATTAGATTTCCCAGGAAAGTGTAAACGCTGTGGTGCTATTGTAACCTGTCCTACTTTGCCCACTCCGAACATGATTCGAACCGGGCTCTCCGTTATGGGAGGCAGGTGCGCTAACAAGGACGCTTAAGACCGTAGCTGTTAACGTCAGTCGCTAGCGTGCCTCTTGAGGCCAGGGGAGTGAGGTTTACATGCACAGCTGTTACTGGCCTACATCCATTACACTCACCCTCCCAAACTTCACTCCCGTCCGGGTCAACGGCACCCAAATGTTCCCAGGCCTATACTTGACCCGCTCCAAGTGGGATTCAAACCGGGGTCTCTGGTGAGAGCAGACACTCTAACAAGGAAGCTAAAGTGCGTTAGCGTCAGTCGCTGGCGTGCCTCTGTAGGCCAGGGGAGTGAGGTTTACACACACAGCTCTTAATGGCCTATGCCCATTACACTAAACATTGCTCTGTTTGTTTAAGAATCCCAATCTTGACACAGCAACAGTGGCACAACCAATGATGCAAGTTTGGGGTGTGGCCATCGGTAAGTCTGACCAATGGCAATGGTGGGTAGAGTGGTTAGGAAACCTGTTAGTAAACAATCAGAAATCAGAATAACTGTGCAATACTACTCAACTGCTGTCAAGGCAGTGATACTTCATTCCCTCAATAAAAGAAGTGAGGTAAAGTGATAGCAGCACGGATCAACAGGGAGCAAAGGAACGGTGGAGCCCTAAGGATGTGGTCAGGCTACTGTTCAAAGAAGATGCAGATGTCTAGCCAAACAATGAGCTCATGAGTTTCTGCAGGGACCACAGTGGAGGGCTGGGGTGTACTTTCCATTCCTCCACTCTTCCAGGCGCTCTCAGATCCTTGTCTCTGAGGTGGCTCATTACAGACCTCGAGTGTAGCGCAGCGGTGAGTGTCAAAGCCGCTGAAGATAAAACCTCCATTCCCCTTTCTGATTAATTTCAAGAGCTTTTGCTGTACTCATCAGGATCACAAGGCTGAGGTGAACTTTCATCCTTTTGTTTTAAATGAGCTTTTTTGCTCTCATGCACCAGAAAAAACATGATATATATCTGATTCTGATATATATCAAACATGAAAAGATGAATGAGATCCTTAGAGCTATGAGATGTCCTGATAAAGAGTACAGCTTCTCTGATGAATATTATGCTAATAATATATTAAATTAAGCAATGATATAGCCAAATGTTCAAGATTGGCAGTTGACAAATGTAACCTTATGGTTATGGCCCAGCAGTTAAGTATAAAATATATAGTGTTAGAAGGAAGAAAGTGCTAAAAATCCTGTTTTGGACCCCATTGACTTTTATTGTGTGGACAAAACAACTTGAAACATTTTTTTTAGAATTTTAGTTTTCTTTTGTGTTACACAGAATAAAAGAGAGTCATTCAGGTTTGGAATCATATGAGGGTGAGTAAATGATGACGAAATTTCCACTTTCAGGTGAACTATCCCTTTAAGACAGTTAGTTCAGACCAGACAGTTTTTTCAACAAGTCCCACAAAATTGTCACAATGTTTGCTCACTTTGACAACAGCATATTGTGTTTATATCAAGTAATTTAAAAAACATCATGTACAGTGGAAAATGGAAAAGCCCCATTATTTAGTGACCCCCCGAAACTGGCAGCAAAAGCTAGCTGCGGTTGATTGAGGCCCTTCTTTTAATCTGCAAGGTATTACCATACTTGCTGAACATGGGAAATAATAACAAATGGTGAGTCCCTCACAATGAGACACTGGGTACAGTATGTGCTTTGCTTGGAACCTCATCTCACCACACCACCGACTCTCTGAGGTTTCCAACTCCTGGATTTTTCCGTAGTGCTCAGGGTTGTAATACTGAGCCATTGTTTATCTAGTATCAATAGTTGGAAGGGGTGGAAGGAGAAAATGGAGAGTTGTCTTAAGGGACGTGGAAGTTACCTCGCTTCCAAAATCAGCATGCAAATTTTTTATTTATTTTTTAAATCACAAAACCTGGGTTTTCATTTATAAAATGCATCGGATTGTCGTAAATCTAATCTTATGTTAAAACTAAGAAAGTAATCTGGATTCATAAAGGCAGAAAATCACATGAAAATATATGCGCTGAAAAGCAACCATATAAATGCTAAACAAGTGTGCACTGAATGGATAAGAACTAAAATAATTAATAAACAAGTCTGTTTTTGTCCATCTAAACATATTCTTAAAAAAGTCAGAACTTGTGATTATGTATGACTTTAGATTGAAAATCTGTTATATATACACATATATATATATATCATCCATAAGAAAGTAACTCTGAGGCCTACAGTGCAAGATAATAGGCAGTTATAATATGTCAAGCTTACATTTTTGGACAAAGGAAGAGAAAGAATTATTTACAACCCTAAAAGAAGTGAACATAAATCAATATACAGACAGACAAAAGCAGTCTTACATTTAAAAGTGCTACTGGCCTACATTTTCATCCTTCAAAGCTATTGCTGAGGACACAAAAATTAATGACGATAACATATTTTGGTATATTCGGAATATGCTATTGCCATTAAACTAGAAGAGAACTACTGAATGAAATCATACATTGCAAGAATGCGACTCAAGCTGTTTTTCCAATGAAAATTACACTTTGAGGCGGTTGAAGCTGTCATAACTCTGAGCTATTGAGTTTTTATATTTTTACATTTATGTCAAACAAATATCTGGATATTACACAGACCATGATGGGTTTATTCATTTAAAAACTGTATTTCTGAAATCTGAGTGAATGTGACAACTCATATTCTGCAAGTTAGTGGAAATCATGGCTCTGAACCGGTTCAAGAAACGAAAACAAAATCAAGTTGAAATGTTCTGAACAGAAATGCTTATTTGAAATGACCATTAATCAGTTTTAATTTGGCTTTGACTATTCAGCAAATTAAAAACATATTTTTTTAAATGATTAAACACCTTGTTGTCAAAGTTAGTATTGTGGTTTTAAAGAACATTTTTTTTTTATTTAACCTTGCACTGCAAATAAGCAGAGACAGTCTCCATAATGCGTGTAGGACTTCATTCACGATTGAGGTGGGTGGAGCTTCTTTATGAGGTTTTGCCGACAGTTTGAGGATCCACTGAAGTTACGAGGTTTAGTCACAAGCTCTTAGTAAAGTTCAATTCAAGCTCTGGTATAAAGAATAAGCAAAAATAAATAAAGAAAGAAAAAATAATGCTATTAATCTGTATTTTTTCTAATCAAACCATTTTCGGAAAGATAATGTTACAGAAGGAACGCAGAACAGAAACGTTGAACCAATTGATTTTTTTAGGCCCTAGTGGAAATACCTCTGGTTTTCTCTCTTCTGTAAGAGAATTCCACATTTTTCCCCCCGATGGAAGAATTAATGACAAGAACTGATTCATTACACTCGTAAAATGTACAAGGCTGGTGACAAAGGGAGCAGTTTACACCTAGAGACTACACTTTTAGAAAAATAAGGAACTTTTGGAAAACCACCCAAAAGCATAAAAAAGTTTAACATGGAAATAAAATTAAGAGTTAGAGGTCACAGGGTCATGAATTGCTTCGTTTTCCATCCGCCTCTATGGTTGAAAACACCTCTCTGGTTTTCTCATTTAAAACAGGAGCCCTTCACATTTGTCATTTTAAGTGCAGTTTTTGTAGTGGGCATTCAAAATGATTTATATGCTTATATGAAACAATTACAGAGAGGAATTCTGAATTGAGTCGAAACAGCAACTGAAGTCTCAATAATATTCATAAATATTTTAGCCCTCTTTTACATCTACTCTCAGCATTGAAACACAGAAAGCGACTGTGTTTTGGCTATTTATGCCTCTATAATGCCAGATCAGGGGGCTTATTTTCTTCTAAGCTCATTTGGATAAAAAAATAAAAAGCCAAACAAATTAATTCAAAGAAAACAAAGACTCAAAGCAGGAGACTCAAGCTGCTCTTGAAAATTAAGTACCCTTGAACAAAAGCGTCTCATCCAGCTATTAGTGCCCCAATTTTCCAGTTCTGTATAAGGATGGGAATCGTCTAAAAAGGGGGTGTAGAAACAGAAGAGCTGACCAAAACAGAGAGAGAACAGAAGGTGAATGGAGTATCTTGCCCCAAGGCTGAGTCTTCAGCCAAGAGCCCTGAAAATGGAGAACAGTCCCTTTCTGTGTGTGGGGCTAAGCTGGTCCAAAACAAACAAGGACTCTCTTTCAAGTGTAGTGATCACATACTGAGCATCTCGCTCCTATCACCTCACCCACCACTCCTGCTCAGAGAGGAGGTCTCACCCCTGCCGCTCTCATTGACACAAAGGTCTTGAGCAATGTCACCGAAACATCAGTACAGAAGAGTTAATGGTGCATATCTGAACACATGCTACAACTCAATAGCAAATAATTTGAGGATTAACGCCTCCAAAGGCAGAGGTCTTCAATGCCCTTGATGTCAATACAAAGATGATAAGTTCATAAACTACTTTCAAGTAAGTCAGAAAGTTGTCTGAATGTTGGTTGGTTTTATGAAACAGGTGCCTTTTTTCCAGTAAAAAACAAAAGAAAACAAACATTAATTAAACATTATATCAGATAAACAATGTGCTTAAGTATTAGCAATTTGATATTGTTATTTGAAAATATTTGGGGGCATAATTTTGCCTTAAGTCAAGTTAAGTCAAGCCAAGTCGCCTTCATTTATATAGTGATTTTTACAATACAGATTTTTTCAAAGCAGCTTTACAGTGATAATAGGAAATTAATGCAACACAGATTGTTTTGGCTGTACATCAGCTCTAGAAGGAAGTCATTGTCTAGCTTAAGTACGATTCATTGATTCATTTCCGTTGTAAAAATGATTAGTTATTAACTTACACAACACCGTTTTCAACTGAAAACAGAAAACTTTTAATGCGTTCTGGCCGTTCATTTACATGACAACAGGTGGTCTGAGAATGCAAACTTTGAAGTAGGTTTCAAAGTGCAAGTTTTCTAAAACAAGTTTTGAAAGCGATACCGTTATCATCTCCGTGTAAATCTGTGAAAACGGTAACGGCATATATATGTGTATATGTGTAGTCTATAGGCATGCACGTTTGAATGCGTATGTGTGCGGGTAGATTATAATAATCTAAAGAAATAACCTATAGAAAGGTAATAGTTTTACAATTTAGCATTACAAGGTGGAAGTCATGGAAGTAGCTAAAAATCTTCCGTATTTTGACACATCAGAGTGAAATGGATTACTGAAAAAGTCAATAATTTAGAGTTATTATAATGATATACAATAACTTATTTTTTAAAGTTAGGAAACAGTTGAATTTTCATTTCATGTTGACTTTAAAGATAGTAATGATTTATATTTTAAACATGTCCCCTACAAACATAACAAAACATGTTGAGACTTGATGATGAAGGAAGATGACGTAATTATCACAAAGTTCATTACATCAAAAGGAAAAACATTAATAGCTGGGTTGATACAAACCTCACATAAAAAAAAAAACCATTATGTCATATAAAAATATATGATGTAGAGAGAAAATAAAGACTACATACTTTTATTTCTATTTGTTTTCATTAAAGGGACAGTTCACCCAGTTATCTACTCATCTTCATGCCATTTCAAATGACAGCTAAGAAAAATCCCAATTTCTAATTACTGTATTCATTTTAGTGGCTTTGTTTGGGACGTGCTTTTGAATCTGGATTTGTGCTTGTTCCAGAGGTTTGTAATTCTCTATCGCTTTCCCATGGACTTCTCCTGCAGACAGGAAATTATCTCACACTGATCTTTGGCCTGGCTTGAAATCAGAACAACAGGCAAAGCTTAGGCTGACATATTCAAGCTGCATCAATGAGGAAAAAATGGACAAGGGAGGACAAATTGAAAATGTTGCACTGCATCTCGCTTACTCATATCTATTGAAAACTAAAGATCTGATGCCTTCTAGTATGGTCACCAGACTTATGTTATTAAATGGTTCTTTGATTAAAAATGATTCCATAAAAAGCATTGATGTAATTGACTTAATGTGGTCCCATATTGTGGTTAAATGTATGGTCCGTCTGTTTTGGGACAAGGCACATGCCCCCCTATTGCGATAGTGATTTGCTGTGTTCAAATAGAAGAAAAGAAAAAGAAAAAAAACATCTAGAAAGGCTTTCCTATTCTCAGAAAGAAATAAGTCATCCACTCAGCAGTAGAATGACATGTACCATGCTGTTTCTCATCGCACATGTTGCTCACATTTCACAGGATCTGAGAGTTAGCATGGCAGGATGAAACTCTGTTTAACAGCAAAGTGCTTTGCAAGTACCCAACTGGCAATATTTCATCTTTAGATAATCTCATTTAAACAAAATTCAATTTTGAAAGACCCCTTTAAATAAAAATGTCCCGACTAAACTTGCCACCATTTCAATAGAAAATTCATTTTAAAGGGATTGTTCATCTTTTACTTCCCCTTATGTTGCTCCAAATTCATAAGACTTTGGTTCATCTGAAACAATGATCAGCGGACATACATATAGCATTCAAATTTGGTAATGGAAGCTCAAGCATGCTTTTTTTGATGCACAAGAACCAATTAAGTTCTTTCTTGCATGTCACTCCAGCACATTTGAGCTTCTACAAGAACAAATGAGGTTTGTTGTCACCCGTCAAGCAAGTTCAAACAAAGTGATGATGTCTATTCAGAAGACTTGGATTGAATAGGGTCCTATGAAATCTGTTTTATTTTTTTCCCAAATATTTTTTTTTCTATTTTATTTTTTCTGGATTCCTTTTTTTTTTTTGTGTGTGTGTTTGTTAATTTTTTTGGACTCCATTTTAATGGTTAAATAAAAAAAATTATAATCAAAAAGCATGTCTAATTAATTGATTTAATAAAACAACAATTTATTCATTTAAAAATAAAATTTCATTTCTAAGAAAAGTTTTTTTAACTTTAAAAGGCATAAAACATTAAATGAATTTATCTTTTGATCATATGAAATTAAACAAACTTATATTTAAAAACAATAACAACAGTAATATATTTCTGTCACAATTTCAAGTGAACCGTACTTTTATTTTGATGGGTTGCCGTGAAGACCTTTGAGTTTCTGTGTGTTTATGATATGAAGATAGATTTTCTCAAATGAAACAGTAAAATGCTCAAGAAGTGACTCTCAGAGTGGCTAAGGAGATGAAGTTCATGCATTCATGTCCTCATACAGTGAGGCGGCAGAGGCTGAAAACACCGCAAGCGTCACACATGCTTCAGCGTGTGTGTTTGGGAAATGAAACCATTCATTTACACAGAGGCGCTCATAACATGCAGGATTCATATTTAAATAGTCTTTTTTGCAGTTTAATATTCACAGACACTAGTCTATATCGCAATTATCGCATCGCGGAAATCATATGGCCCTAATTAAACTGCGTGATTCAAATGGATTTATTTTACGATCCTTTTATGAACGCTTTGAACCATGGATAGACTTTCAAAGGAGGGACAGAAATCTCTCAGATTTCATTAAAAATATCTTAATTTGTGTTCAGAAAATGAACGAAAGTCTTATGGGTTTGAAACAACATGAGGGTGAGTAACTGTTGACAGAATTTTTTTTTTTTGGGGGGGGGGGACTTTCCCTAAATATTCAAGGTCTAAAACAATCAGCACATATCAAAAGCATTTCACTGTTGAATAAAACAAAACCCAACTCTTCTAAATATCTGCAGGTGCTGATAGATGACATCCACACACTAGCCTATAGAGGGTCACTGACTAGCAATCACCTCCCCACTCCCACTACAGTTAACACAAGCAAACAAGTCAATATCTTAAGCATGACGTTAAGCATGACGTTAAGCATAACGTTGCCTGCAGTGCTGTCCACATCACTACTGATCCGTTCCCAGCAGCAACGAGCATTAAAACTAGCAGACCTGAACCCAAACAGGCATTAACAGAGCACACCTTGTTCTCAGCTGTGACTTCAGGAAAACACTCCACCAGCTTGACATCAACGCAAGTCATGCTTTACTCCCGACATCAAATGTCACTCAATTTTTATAGACACTTAAAATTTAAGGACCATTCAGCATAAATATATTTTCCAAACCTGTATTACTTATTTTCTTGACGGAACACAAAAGAAGATATTTTGGAAATTGCTTTGAATGTTTTTGTCCATAGATTGAATGTCAATGGAGTTTAAAACTAGAGTTGTCAAAACACAAGGGTCAATCAGATATGTTTACGATTCCACTCAACATCGCTCAAAGCGTCACAATTTAAAAATTTCAGTACCGACTTGGTACCGAAGTCGGTACTTTTTGACAACTGTATTTTGGACCTTTTTATTTCTTTTGTGTTTCACAGACAAAAGAAAGTCATACAGTTTTAGAATAACATAAGCGTGAGTAAATGACGACAACATTTACATTTTTTTTGGTGAATTATACCTTTAAGAATGAGCTACTTGCAATTCATTATTAAACATAATTATCAGAAATTACCATATATCAAAGGTGCTCCTAAACAGGCAATTCTCTGGTTTTCAGCTAATTTTGTTAATGGATCAAGCACATTCAAAGTGTGTGGTTTCAATTTCACAATTTTCCACAAAAGGTCAAAAGGAAAGTATTTGATTGTCAAAAGGAAAATATCTTAAGCTATTCTTTCATAGTTGATGCTTCCACTCCTCCTATGAAATAAATCTGATTTGGTTGTTATTGGCAGTTGAAAGTTATTTTTATAGGAAAAGGAAACTATCTAAAGTGCTTTGGCAGTGTTTCCAGATAACAGTCTGAAATAAAAACGGTTTATCTTGCACCTTCGATCTCCCTCAACAGTTGAACTAGATGGTTTTTAACCCCAAGCAAAAGTGACAGCATTGAGTGACAATCTCCAGCAGATGGAATTTTTCCATACATTCAGCTAGTTTGCTGTAAAATGATGTCTTGGAGAGAATGCCTGAGGACTTATCCTTAGTCGGATAATTACTGGAAACATTTTACCTTCGCCTTTGAAACCCTCTCTGTTTATCCAGCATTATCTCAGGAATGGTTTTGCCCTCTTATATTTTAGCTCAGCATGTCACTGGGGACTTAATGTAAGGCATCTGTTAAAAGCTTCACTATACTCTTCCTCCATAGATTCCTTCCTTGGGAGGACTGTCTTGTAAAAAAAAAAAATCCATATGGAAGCTGTAAGTCATGATTTTTATATGAAGTATACACAAAAAAACATGAACATTAAAGTTTTAAGGTGGATGTGCCAATCGTGACATTTTTAGAATGAGATTGACAGCTGAAAGATGAAGATGCATCCCTACAAAATCAGCATGACGCCGGTTTCACACTGCACGCGTTAGCAGAGCGTAAGTAGCGCACGAGCAGTGCGTATGGTGAGCGGGAGCAGGACACGCGCGTTTTGCTTTCACACTAGCAGCGTTTGTCACGCGCGACTGAACCGAGGCGTGTGTACAGACAGAGTACTCTATAATGGGTAAGTTGGCATTGCTTTATTTTATTTTCAAATGCATTTAAGAGAAAAGACTTGTCAAGAAGCTTATTTTATTAATCATTTCATTTATATAACTTTTGGTTCATCTTTGTTTTTATTGTTCGGGCAACAAGTTTGTTTTTGGACATTTGTTTTCTTTTTAAATTGCTGTTGGTCATTTGATTGACTGTTTAAAACACAATAGATATCATCAATGCGCTTTTTGGGTAAAACTGCTGTGTATTTTGGCCATGACCAATGCACTGTCACTTTAATTCAGCGTAAGCGGCGCAGCAAAAATAGACTGGGCGTCGAAACTATCGCGGCACTGCTGTTCCTGCTCTGCTCCTGCTACGCGCTGCCGCGCCGCCTCTGCGTGCGGTGTGAATGCTCTAGTCAGTTAACATGGGCGCCAAAAAAAATACGCGCTGCTTATGCTCTGCTAACGCATGCAGTGTGAAACCGGCGTGAGAGTTGAGAAACTGCAAGTAAAAACTAAGATAATCAGCATTTAATGCAATTAATTACAGCACAATAACAGATTCCTATTGTAAATCTAGCTGACAGCCCTTAAACTGATGTCAAGTATCTGACTGATTCGAAATGTGGAAACTTCTCATCTTCTTCAGTGACTTTGAGTTCTGAATGAAATCGCGAGTCTGGTATTCCTCTCAATTGCAAATTTTATGAGACTTAAAGAAGCCTGGGCAGGACGTGATGACAATTTCACAATAATATTCACTCTGCCAACTTTCTGACTCCTCGAGGCAATCACAAAGACATTATGAGGTAGACATTTTTATGGCTGTACAGGACTATCAAAATGTGGAAAGTGGATGTAAGATAGATTAAAATTCATATCACTCATTTTTTTTTTTTTTATCACCAAGTGCCTGAGCAATTTTTGTGGAGCTTAGTCTGTGGGGTAGACGGCTAAAATAACTGTAAATCGCACCAGCCACATGTGGCTCGAGGGGGAAAAAAAACATGTTAGGCACAGCAGGAAAATAAAACTTAGGAAATAAGGAAAACTCCAGCATACTTTGGCATTCATAATAATTAATGATGGTGAAAGAGAGGCTTTGTATGGGGGGACTGGAACATGCAAAACCATTTAAGTTCAACACTTTATGCATTTCTGTAAAAGGTAAGAATTTAAGATAAGCAATTTGTCTCCAATTAACATGAAGAGTCAACACAAAATCTTTAGGAATTCCTTAGAAAACCTAAAACAGGAAAATATCCTAGTCCCTAAATGATAGTGTCTCTCAATGACCGCAGCTGTTTCTCCTACACAAATACACACACATCATCATACTGTAGCAAACTATAGCATCCACAAAAACCAGCCCACTTTTCTATACACTCAATGTCAGACGACCAGGTGTGGAATCAATAGCCTGATCTCATTTTTCAAACAAAGCACATGTGCTCCAGCCCCCTATGAGACTATGGAAAATGACTTGAGGTAGGGCTACTGTTACAAGCGTGAACGTGTTGGTGTCAAGGAGGGTCCGTGTTCAAATATTACTCGCAGGTGAGGCAGACAGCTCTGAGTCAGCTCAGAATCAAGCCAGGACTAATAAAAGGAGCAGCTATGGAGACATTTAGCTGCATGTACAGAAATACCAGTCAAAAGTTCCATCCAAAATAAACAGTTTAAACTCAAATTTTCAGCTGCACGGTCGGTTACATTTAATTGGAAGCTTATGGCGGATGAGAAAACGAAGTATGTCCTGACTGGCCAATTTTTGCTATTCCCCTCCACTTATAATTAGGGCTTTCAATCACATCAATCAATATTTAACTGCGATTAATCTAATTTATTTTTCATTAATGCATTTGTTTTAAGAAAATAAAACAAAATAATAGCCCTTTGTGTAATTATTCAGCAATTTTACAAAATTATGCAACAGCTCGGTTTACTCGTCTCACAAAAAATTAAACAGATTAAGATTTCCAATACTGCAAAAAGCTAAATATAAAATAAAATTGTATATAATATTTTTATTTTTATACTATAATCAAATTTCATCATAAAAAAAGTAAATGACTTTATTTTGATTAAATAAAACTATTGTTAGGGATTCATTTATAAATTAATAACCTGTACAGAGTGATTTTGAGTACATGACACATGCTGAAGCTCTGACCACTTTGTAGTAATGACATTTTAAAATTAATTTAAATGTCAAATTGAATAAATGAGTTAAATTTTTTTATTTTTTTATTTTAAACATTAACTTTGACAGCCCAACTTCGCATATATTATGATGATATAATAAAAAATATATTTTGATATTGTTTATTGGTCATAGAATGTCTCTGTATTGTGCTAATCAACATTAAGAACCAATATAATCATCTTTTCCACAAGTTAAAGTAAATTTCATGGTCAATTTCTTGCTGTTGCTGACAACAAACCTCTTTTCATGGTGGCAATGTCAGTTATTTCAGAGTGGAAAGGATGAGTAATCTGAGGCTTTGGGGTGAAGAGGTCATTTGAGGTCAACACAGGCACATCCATCATCAATGGAGACAGGAGAACACTTCAGCCTTGTTCTGACTAATGTTTACCCAGCAGAATCTGTGTGGTGGCCCTGCTTAAGAGGCTGACCTGGTTTTGCATGTTCCTCACCTCTTTCATTCCTATAATGTGTGCAGAATGGCGCAGATTAAAAGTCAATGATTCCATGGAAAAAGTTCCCCTTGAACAATGCACACAGTTCTTGTCAACATCCACTTAACAAGACTTCAATGGAATGAATGCACTTCTTACAGCCTAAATACATGAAAGTTACGCCTACGAACACATCCCCCATGATTCTTGATTCTTGCAGCTGGGATGATGTCACAGATCATTTTCTTGGTCCGGTCCACCTCCGCTATAATTAGACTTTCACTTTGCAAGCCCTTTCTATCTTCACAGACACGCACAATCCATGAAAAGATCTGTGCCATAAAAACAGTGAATTAATTATCACTGCCTGACAATCATTTGCATTCACCCAACAATAACAGCAAGAACTGTTGCTCTGAGGAACTGTCCATGACCTCAGATCCTCACTTTTTTACATGCCTGGAAAACTTGAGCGAATGGGCATTCATGCATGATCACAGCAGATCAAAGATCCGTCTTTAATCTGAGGTCAATTCAGGATTGAAATGTTGTTGTACATTTCACATCTCACTTGTTTTTCCATAAACTTTTGAACTCCTACAACCTTTTACGGATAATAGGCTATGTCTAAAGTTTACATATAATAACTGAACACGTTCTGCACATATTAATATATACCATTCAAAAGTTTGGGGTTGGTCATTTCTTTTTACGTCTCTTATGATCATCAAGGCTGCATTTATTTGATCAAAATATTCAGAAATAGTATTACAATTTAAAAGAACGAATATTTTAAAAAGTAATTTCTTCCTGTGATGGAAAAGATGCATTAAAATAGTTGTGCAGCTTTTGTGGAAACTATGATACAAAGATTATTTGATACAAAGAACAGCATTTATTTGAAATATAAATATTTTGTAACATTATAAAAGTCTTTACTGTCACTTTTGAGCAATTTAATTAATTCTTGCTGAGTAAAATTATAATTTCTTTCAAAATATAATAATACTACGATAGATATCCCAAACCTTTGAGCAGTATATTTATGTAATCTATCAGAATTATGTAATTTGATAAAAAAAAAAAAATAAATAAAAAAAAAAAAATAATAATAATAATAATATTTTATATATATATATATAAATACATGATTTAAAATAATAAAAGTGCCTTTAAGACATTATATGTCCAAATCAGGGATTTCTTTATAAAAGGTTTAGGCTTTTAATACAATTATTACAATTATTATAAAAAAAATACTGTTGCAAAAGAAAAAAGAAAAAAAAAAAAATTCTGGACTTTTTAGGTCACTAACCAAGCATAAGCAAATCAGTGACCATGTGAACAAAAGATGCTCTTTGGAACATTCATATCATGCTGGATAACACAGATCATCTCACACAGGCTTTTAACTGCTGAAGATATACAAAACCTGGCATTATGAGATGGATGACATCAGGCTCCTTTTGTTTGTTCACGCTGAACAGGGTACGTTGCATTAGGTATAACGGATTGGAGGCAGCAATCCTCAAGATAAACTATTATCATTCCTGTTTCCTTTGAAACTGCTTTTCAACCCTCTGATTATCTGAAGTTAACACTCTCTGTGCTCTCAAGTCACAACAGAAAGACAGATAAGCCTAACTGCTCTCTTTGTGTGATTAAGTGGCTCAAAGGCCAGCAGCGCCTTGTTACCAAATACATTTAAGAAGAAAGAACAAAGCTAACACTTTATTTTGATGGTCCCCAACAGACATAACTTTGCAAGTACATGTCAACTTATTCTACAAACCCTAACAGTCTGCTAATCCTCAAATGACAGTTACTGTATTTGACATGTAGTTGCAAATTAATGTTGCCACTTGCCAGACAACTTGCAACCCATGTTTATTTGCATTTATGAGATGTTTATACTTGCAAGAAGAGCAAGATCTTTCATGTTGCACATTTCTGATTTATAGTGACGGTCATGGTCCTCTCTAAATTGATGACTTCAGCACTGAGCTATTTTGGTTTGTCTCTCGCTTTTCTCGGGAATTAGTTTGGAGCTTTCCACTTAGTTCTGATTTGCAGTTTGAGCACCTCATCCACTACAGTGATGTAAAAATATTTGAGCATATCTAGCAACCCAAACTATGTTAATATACACGTCATGAACATTTTACTTTATGCATTAATTATCGTTTTTAATTAAACCCAAGTTTGCAAGGAATCAACCTAACATTTCCTAACAAGCAACAAGCATGTTTTTAATTCAATTATATCCTGCTGTGCTTCTTGTAAACAATATCTCAGAGATTTTCTTTTCAATTGAAAGTTATGTTTATGTACTGTTATTATTTTGATTAGTCAAAAGGATGAAAAACACAATGGGCCTCATTTATGAAACGAACGTATGACAGAAAACTGGGTGTACGGCCGTTTCCACGCAAAACTTGGCATCTCTCAATATAGACCTGGCTGAGCTACGATCAAATCTCACGTCAGGTCTCAGCTCATGTACACAAGTTTTTAACTGTAATCTAACTGTAATGAGAGCATTTTGTTCATTTAGATTATTTTCCTGACCGACAACTGAAGCTCGATTTCAGATTAAAATGTCAGCATACGAATATTTCATGAATCACACGTGAACACTGTCCTAAGATGATTAGTGCGCTCGGATCTGTCCTCGTTTCTAAATGAGGCCCAATGGAACTAAATTTGGCCCCGGGTCCCAAGAAGAGCTTTTATTCAGAGTTAGAGTTATTTTAGAACATCAAGTTAAACTAAATGAAAATGAGTAATGTTGCCTTGGAAACTAACTAAAATAAACTGAAGACCTAAGTCTTCTGCTTCACAGAAAAAAAAAGACAAGTAGTCTTATAGGGGTCTCATCTAGAAAATATCTCAACAATGTCTCAAACTGAGCTCAAACTCAAACATTTCTGATCAAGACCAGATTATCAGACCAAATTATAAAACTGATACTTAATAAAACATAGTTGCAGCTTAAGCTAAGAAAGAATAACCTCTGTGCAATAAACATTTCCTCTGAGTGTAAATAACAATTAATTAGTTAACGTGGAAAGCTATGAGCTAATGTTCACAAAGATAACATCTAACAACATATGAATTAAACACATCTGGAAGGGAAATGATACCATGTATATAATGGGATTATTCGCAGTGGGTGGATTTGATTTAGAGACTGATTACAACCCCATTTATAGCTTTCACCTGTGTCTGTCACATAATTATTTCTCCATTGGAACCACTGTTCGGCAACAGATGCTAATCTGATGTTTTCTTTATGAAGTGAGAGACACAGTCTGGGAACTATTCATTTGAGATCACTTTGTATTTTCCTTTCCTCACCTGAAGGGAAATCGCTAACAACCTGTGTTTTCGCTAACAACTTCAGCAGAGATTGTTATGGGATATTTATCTAGTGATAATCTTCCCTTGATTGGACTCTCATGGCCAAATTTTGTTATTGAGAAGCATTGATTGGTCATATAGAAAACAACTTTTGCTAAAACTGATGCACCCGTTTTGGATTAGAATTGGAAAGAGAAGCAGTCCACAGTTACACACTGGTTTTGAATGAAATCCAAGCACATAGTCCTTTTCAAAGAATGTGAGTCTATGACAGATTAGAGAGCTCTATGTACAAACCACAGCGCTGCCTCACATTGTGAATGAGACAAAACGTACCCAAAATCATCAACACATGGATGCAGTTTTTCCCACCGCTAACATGTGGAAAACTGATGTCCACATCTAATAACAGTTCTGATCAAAGATCACTTTCAAGAGGTTACCTTATAAAGTATTTTGGTCTGACACCACTACATGTGTCTCTGACATAAATAAATGTTGCCATAGTAACTGTTCTCATTACCTCATTCTGAAATGTACAACCCTGAATTTCTCAACTGAAATGTGCAGAATCTTTACTGCTTCTTCATGGCAAATCACATCAAGAAAAAGTAGGAGTTTATTTCCAAGACATTTGGGATATCAGTTATTACATTTAATACTCTGAACTTTGGTCCAGAGGAAGATTTCTGCCAAGTAAAGCATGAATCTGTACCTATACACCAACAAAATGGTTTTAGAGCGTACAGATATAAAATCCAAGGAATAATTTATGGATGACTTTACCCTTTTGTCTGCATTTTCTTTTCTTTAATATATAGTTAAAATGAAGTATTAAAATGGGTTAAAAAGCAGTTTAGCAACTGAACTATGCTTTCAGCACTTGCTTAAATAATTCTAAAAATAATTGAATGAAGTAACATGTGGATTGTTTTAGAACATTTCTCTGTTGGTTCAGAATTCAAAGATCTTTCTCAAGTTTCATTACTACCCTTTTTACATTTCCTCTGCTGAAACCTTACAGATAAGAGCAGAAAAGTCTGTTCACAGTCTAAAGGTAATGGATCTTGATTGATCAGAGACAGAAGAAAATGGGACACGCATTAAGTCAATGTGTCTTACAACTCCTCAAAGGTCTCAGCTGTTCCTACTGATGAAGTAAAAACCAGGTGAGCTTTGACCTTACATGAAGCACAGTCTCTGTTCAACATCTGCTCTGAGAACACCTTGTTAGTCTTATGGAGTGTGAACGTTCCATAGAGAAACATCCCACATCAGGCAGCTTGTAAATACCCCCAAACTGACTTCCTGTTTGGGGAAATTAAGAATTTTAACAGGACCACCACAGTACGCAAGAGGTTTCATTATAGTCCATGTAAAGTGTTGAGAAATGCTTATAATATATATACACACATTTCTTAACTATTATCATAATTTTTTAATAAACAAGACGGAAATAAAGGAAATAAGACGCTGTCAGTATGAATCACTGCGTCACTAAACTAAGAGATACACAGGTCAATCACTGTTATTTTTACTTTTTATAAACCAACTCCAACGTAAAACCAAGAAAGAAGTCCATAATCTCATTTAAAAGTCTCCTATCATTTTGATTTTGCAACCCATCATTCTAGCCTAGATCATAACCTAGATATACCCATGCCCAATTAGGACCTGATCAATGTGACATCACTGAACTCCAGACAACAGTTGCAGCTGGTAGTCGACCGTCCGGAAATAGACAGACAGGGAGAAGTGAATAGCAGGGGTTGTGAATTTGGGTGGGGGATTAGAAGCTCATGCTTTTAGATCCCTTTGTGCCAAGGGGAGGAGAGAAGTGGAGAGGGGGTGGACCAACCCCAAATCCACTGCCTGTTGGAAATGAAGAGAGGGACAGAGAGAGAGAGAGAGAGAGAGGAGTAGAATAAGTTAGTGCAACAGAGGTGATGGACTTAGTCCAGTAAGACTGACAGGGAACACACAAACTCCTCCTGAGGGCTGAGAAGAACATGCTGGTGGACTTTCCTTGCCTTTCAATACCACAAATGAACAGAGGAACCTACATCTATAGCACTTAACAGAGATATCTGCTGATCTTCTGAAGTCTTCAAAGCCCACTTCTTTCAAGCTCCTTAAAATACTTGACTTGCTATCTTAAAAGTCAGAATTTTTCACTTTGTTTAATGTTTTTTACCACTTCTCTTTGAGAAGAGTTCTTGAAGAAGTACTTGTCAGAGTTCTTGAGCAAGGATTCGCAGGATTTGCGTCGCCACACAAACAGAGGTGTTTAATTGAAGACTTTAAAACTGAAGACCTTTCCACTGACACCAAGGACATACTAACAAAGAGAGACAGTAGGGGATTACGACAGACAGAGTGAGAGAGAAAGAGAGAGAGAGAGAGAGAGTGAGTGGGAGAAGAGAGAGGAAAACCCCACAGTGCAATCTCCACAAGTTGTGATGACTATTTCCACAGAGGCACTTTGCACGGTTTCTCTTGGACACTGACGGATTTCAAGAAGGTGCTGTGCAATAGACTGGAATCAACTGGTAAGGTTAAGGTGAGCCCAGAGGCTCCGCTTGCTCTCTAAACATGTGTAATTGCATCTGGCTCACTACAATGCTTGTGCTAATCTTGGAATGAACTTTTAAACACCTGTTTATGTTTGGCTGAAAGTTTGCGTCACTTTTTGTAACACACCGAGTTTTATGTGCTTTGGTAATCGTTTTTAAGCTTCGCCCTCCCACTCCGATCCTGTCATGGGATGTATGGATAAGGTCTGTTGCCCTGGGCGACATCTCTTTCTGATGGTTTAAGTGGAGGGTTAATCTTTGACGGGCTGAAAGAAAGTTATATGGGGTCGTTGAGGACAATAGAAGTGAGAAATTCAGGAATGGTGTGTTTTAGCGGTTCATTTGTCATAAACACACAATGGCTGTTACCAGCAAGGGACCCCAGACGCAATTTAAGACAACAAAGCGGTTGCGTCAATAATGACGTCTGTGAGCATTCAGATCAAAAAGAGTCATTTCCCACGTGTTGAAAGACAGTCTAGACAAGTCTACGAATACACTGAGGTGTGAATGACGGAAAAGGAATTACTAAAGTGGTTTAAAACAGCATGACAAGAAATGTGATGGGGGATTGGTGTACACAATATATCTTTTAGTTTTATGAATTGTAATTATAAGTTTTGGAATTAGAGAAAGGAAAGGAAGAGGGATGTAAGGCAGGGATGGAGGGAGGTAGAGTAAGTTAAACATCCCGAAATGTTTGGAAGGGACAGGATGCAGGAGAGTTGACTGTGGATGTGTCTCTTTGTTTTATTCCCCAGGAAGCTTTTTTCCATCTAGGGATCAGAACGGAGGCAGACTTCTCAATCAGGCTTTGTTCAGCCATGGTTCTGTTTGAATAAGATAGAGCTTACGAGTTTTCAAAATCAGAGTATCTCAAGTACTCTCTTTATGGACGGGCATGCCATGGCAACAAAATACACAAAGCTCATAATTGCAACTGTATACAAAGCACTCAGGATTGTTTATACAATGGTCTAGACCCAGGGTTTTTGACTAGGGGTCCCTGAAGCAACTCCAGGAGGTCTGCAGAAAGGAACAAGTAGATTTTGCTTATGTTTTAAATATATTAATGAAAATGTTTTAAATCAAAGTGATTAAAAGTCTTACCAAAATCTATCTAGATTTTTCATACTGGGGGTCCGTCTGGGTGCAGGGACCCTGGGACTGTAAAGCTTGGAAACTCCTGGTTTAGCAACCTGATCTCATTAATATCTCATACATATTAATATTAATGTCTGGGTGCAGGGACCCTGGGACTGTAAAGCTTGGAAACTCCTGGTTTAGCAACCTGATCTCATTAATATCTCATAAATATTAATATTTGCAGGTATTCATACATAATTTTAGTACTATTAATACATGCAAGAACTATTGAAAATACGCTGAAGAGTATAATATGGATGCATTGACAGCATCTGTAAAAGTCTTTACAATTGAAAAATGTGTATTTATATTTTATTTGTACTATTCATTTATTTGTAATATTATCTCACCGATTTAATACAATAAAATAAATTTAATTCCACTAATGTAATATTCTACGAACCTAAAAGGATTCGTAAATATTTGTATATCCCTAAATTGTTTAAATGTTTGTTTTAAAGTTGTAAATTGCTTGTAATTAGACATTTATAATGTTACAAATGTTTTCTATTTCAAATAAATTATTACTGAAATAGAATGCTAATTTGTTAATTACAACTCAAATTCAGTTTGCTGCTCACACAAAGGCTTCAGAAGACTTGCCATTTTTATGGTACTTTTATGGTAGCCTGACAATTTCAGTCATCAATTAGTACTTATTGTGTGGGAAAGGGCAACTTCAACATTCTGCTAAACTTCAGAATCAACATCTCATTTTGTGTTCTACTACACAATGATGTTGGGTGAACTATCCCTTTAAAAGAACATGACACTGTAGAAAATGTACACTAATGACACACAAAAAAGGGCAATTGTTAAATGTGCAAAGGGCCTGTGTTTAGTCTCATTAGTCTGAGTGCTCTGCTAACCTACATAGATATAACTTCACAGTCAGAGCTAATTTGTGAGAGGCACACAGGCACAAGTGTGAGGTGAGGACTTCATCAGCCTTCACCATCCTCTCTCTCTCTCTCTCTGTGTGTGTGTGTGTGTGTGTGTGTGTGTGTGTGTGTGTGTGTGTGTGTGTGTGTGTGTGTGTGTGTGTGTGTGTGTGTATGTGAGAGAGAGATTGTATGGCAGCTTGGCTCACTCTAATGAGGGGCGGAATTCAAGGAATGCCACGCTAAGGTTGAAATGAGAAGGGCAGGCGAGATAACAAGGGGATGATGGAGCAATAGGGAAAGACTGAAAGAAGACATAGAGAAGTTGTGTCCCCTTACTCCCTAATCAATGATTCAAACACTGCTATTGTGCCACAGGAAGTCAGACCAAACAATAGTAATACCAGTTAATGTAAATGACTGCACACTGCACTAATGTTATTGGTTATGATCAGTCCGTTTCAATTCATGAGTTTGACTTGGCCATAACTGGGCAATTTCAGAAAAACAGTTAATTAGTTGATTAATTATCATAGCTGGTCAATCATTTTAAGCATTAAGTAATATATTAATAATTTAACAAATTATTATTTTAAGTATGAGTTTGACTAAGTATTCCTTTTTATTTCTTGATATAGAATACATTTTTCCTTAACTCATTATATATAAAGTTCAACACTTTCAAAATGAATTTTTCATAACAAAACAAAACAAAACAAAACAAAATTTTAGTGAATACATCAGTAAACTAGAGCATAATGGGAAATTAAGTGGTTTCAAACAAGGATTATTGATATCGTGTAATGATCTGGAAACATAATACATTGTGAATATGATAACATGTTTAATTGGTAATTCTGAATAAAGAAATGTAAAATGTATTTTAAAATTAAATTGAATTAAATTGAAAATTAAATTATGAAGAACAAATCTGCATCATGCACCTTAGTTTCAATTCAAATTCAAGAATTAAATGTTATGTTGTTATTGGTGCAAAACAAGGCAGAACTTGTTTCTATCAGTTATTGTTCTTTCTCTTTTAAAAGGTGTTTCTTTATCTTTTATAAGGCGTATGTGGAATAGTTCAATAGCAGTTCAGACATGCTGTAGCTTGTAAGTCATGCCACATCTGTAATGGAACACTGGACGAGGTAAACTTCACTTTGGCCTGTCGGGACACTTCTCAAGGTGCGTGTCAGAAGGACAAACTCTGGAGGATTTTATTCCCACCAAGGGAGTAATGACAGCTCTCTGGATGAGGCAGATGTGCTTTCTCTTGCCCTGCTGCTCACACAGACATTGCACCACAGAGGAAAGCAATTCCACTGTCTCTTTATGCTAGTTGGGGAGTCCTGGCTCTTAGACTTGGGGTCTCCATTGAATTTCTTTGTCACACACTCTTAAACATCTTATGTTCCACTCAGAGAAACCACAGGTATCCCCCTTCCTAGACACTCACACACGAGCACAGAAACATAGGCACATGCTCACACACCACAGTGAAACCACATACCGCCCGCAGCATTAACTCACACGAGACGTTGCCTGTTGTAATGCCCCACTGTCCGACACTCTGTCAGTATATCCAACAAGTCGCAAGTCCAACCTATCATTATTGGTCTGTTACAGCGGCACAAGGGGGTTCCTTAGCCTCTCATGAAATACACTCTCTAGTGGAAACCATCATTATTTTTTTCCTTTTAGGAAACTTTTTTCTTTTCTTTTTCACTTGAGAGAGATTCACCACAGTTCAAAAGTTAGGGGCCAATTTTTCAATTTTTTTAAAATGCCGACAACATTTTAAAAAATGTTTTTTTTTTGTTTTTTTTTAAAGAAGTCTCTTATGCTAACCAAGGCTGCACTCATTTTAATGGAAAAATACAGCAAAAACAGTGATTTAATATAGAACAAATATTTCTTTCTACTTAAATATATATTTCAAAAAAGTAATTTATTTTTGTGATGTCAAAACTGAATTTTCAATAGCCATTACTTCAGTCTTCAGTGTCACATGATCCTTTAGAAATCATTCTAATGCTGCTTTGACGCTCAAGAAACATTTCTGATTATAATCAATGTTGAAATCAGATGTTTTTTTGTTTTTTATTGTGAAAACCCTGATACATTTCTTTAAGGACTTTTTGATTAATAGAAAGTTAAACACGTTAAATATATTTTAAAATGTCTTTACTGTCACTCGATCAATTTAATGCATCCTTGCTGAATAAAAGTATTAATTTGTTTAATAAAACCATACTGACCTCTTTTAAAGAATAAGTAATAGACTAAAAGATTCTGCTAAGAAAAAAAAGGTCCACTACAAAATACAAAACAATGGCCTAGCAACAAGATGAACACGTCAACATTGTTATTATAATATTAAAGGGTTAGTTCACCCAAAAATGAAAATTCTGTCAGTAATTACTCACCCTCATGTTGTTCCAACCCCGTAAGACTTTCGTTCATCTTCGGAACACAAATTAAGATATTTTTGATGAAATCTGAGAGCTGGATCACTCCTCCAGCAGGCTTATGGGCACCTTAACTTGCTGGCCCAGAAAATGTATTAAAGACATCGTTAATATAGTCCAAGTGACTCCAGTGGCTCAATCTTAAGTTTATAAAGTGACGAGAATACTTTTTGTGCGCTAAAACAAACAAAATAACGACTTTATTCCACTTTTCATTTCCTTCTCTCTGGACCTCGAGTCTTTCTGCCTAGTGTTTAAGCGTAGCGCGTCTGTGTTTCACGTCACCACGTATCACCCATGACCAGAGTCGCCCAATAGTGAGCCTACGTGGTGACGTGAAACACAGACGTGCTACGCTATTACACTACGTAAAAAAAAACTCGAGGTCCAGAGAGAAGGAAATGAAAAGTCGTTAATTTTGTTTGTTTTTGCGCACAAAAAGTATTCTCGTCGCTTTATAAACTTAAGATTGAGCCACTGGAGTCACTTGGACTATATTAACAATGTCTTTAATACATTTTCTGGGCCAGCAAGTTAAGGTGTCCATAAGCCTACAGGAGGAGTGATCCAGCTCTCAGATTTCATCAAAAATATCTTAATTTGTGTTCCGAAGATGAACGAAAGTCTTACGGGGTTGGAACAACATGAGGGGGAGTAATTACTGACAGAATTTTCATTTTTGGGTGAACTAACCCTTTAAGTCAATACCTGAGACACAAACACAACTTCCGCCGTTTGTGTGAAATAAGAGATAATCTTTTAAAGATGGGTATTAGGAAATATCCGATACTGAATCCAACGATTGACTAATCAGAATTGATTATGCCAGAATATTAAAATCAAGAGAAACTGAATCCGATTTGATTGGAGCAGCTGTTTTTGCTAGAAAATCCAACTTTAGATGGTTACTGTGTTTTGGAACATGTTAACTGGTTTCTAGCTGGTCACTAGCTTGCAAACCATCTGGAATCAGCAACAGACCAGCTACCAGCTGGTCAAAGCAATCAGTCAGTTTAGGAGGTAAGGATTGTTTTTGGAAAATTAATAACCTGCTTGGACTAGCTAATGATGAGTTTAGACAGCTACCATGTTTCAAAACACAGTTACCGGCTTAAGATGGATTTTCCAATAGGCGTCTCTATTAATCCTTCTTGTCAGTCAACAGCTTTTAAAATTTCCGACAGTCGATCTGTCAGTAAGATTAGAGAGACAAAAGCAGTTTGTGAGGAGCACGAGACAAGAGTCTTAATCAAACGTGTCCAGACAGCAGAATGGGGACAGCAGAATGACATGTTTACCATGAGACAGAAAACAGCACGAAGTTTACAGTACTGTGTGTCTTGCATCTTTTTTTTTCTGTCAGGATTATATAACTTAATATCAGTGGCCGGAAATATGAAAATAATTTGGCAGGACAAATAAGACAGATACTACGTAAACAACTCTAAAATCATCTCTCATGTTTGTGTGCAGTTTAAACAGTAAGAACATGAAGGGTCCTGTCAAAGCTGGGAGAAAGAGAAGGATAAATACAGAGAGACAACAAGAATTGCAATGCGAGCTGACTATTAGATGAATTTTTCTGCACTGTCTCAGTGGTGAAGTCATGATGTGGACAGACAGATTGCAGGTTTCCTGTGCATTTGCTGACTTCATCAGCAAAGGTCTGTTATTTCGGTAACTATGTATAAACAGCCACAATAAAATAAACAACCTGAATTGTGTTGCATCAATCCTCTATCCTCCACAACACAGAGACAGCTCGACAAGCAGAAATGTTAATACTAGTGGTAAAATGTTTCATTCAGTAAAAATCCATCCATTAGTGCTAATACTTCTAAAATCTCCCTAATGTTAACACGGAATCGACTCCCCTCTGGCTGTCCTCCCAGAATATGTTATAAAACAAAACTAATGAGCACTGCAATTCCCTTTTCTCCAGATAATTCCCCAAAAAACTCTGCTGTCAGCTTTGTACTGTATGTTTTCGTGCCATGATGATAACAGGCTGAAAAGATATGTTGGACAAGCTTTTGGAGAAAAAGAGATCTATAAAGTATAAGATGCTAAAAGATGCCAAAAGATGCCGTGTCTAGTCCACACCAGGGGCGAGGGGCTCGACGCAATGCGACATAAGCAAATAGAACCTTTATATTCAGTGATGCGGTCAACACTAGATGCGGCAACACAACAAATTCCTGTCAGTAAACTGATGCTCTGTTCCAGTTAAGGGCTCGCTCTACTTCTGACACAAAGAACAAATAGATTTGCAACGGTCGCTTTTTCTCGTCCACTGTAGACAGCCACAAGCTGTTGACAAATGCCACGTCCGTTGTAGACACAGTGTTAGTGTGCATTAGAAACTTTTATTAGTGACTCTTTCTCAGTTTAAGTGAGTCTTTCTGCAGGTTACACTGTTAAAGGGTTAGTTCACCCAAAAATGAAAATGTTGTCAGTAATTACTCACCCTCATGTTGTTCCAACCCCGTAAGACTTTCGTTCATCTTCGGAACACAAATTAAGATATTTTTGATGAAATCTGAGAGCTGGATCAGTCCTCCTGCAGGCTTATGGACACCTTAACTTGCTGGCCCAGAAAATGTATTAAAGACATTGTTAATATAGTCCAAGTGACTCCAGTGGCTCAATCTTAAGTTTATAAAGCGATGAGAATACTTTTTGTGCACAAAAACAAACAAAAATAACGACTTTATTCCACTTTTCATTTCCTTCTCTCTGGACCTCGAGTCTTTTAGTGATCCAGCACTCAGATTTCATCAAAGATATCTTAATTTGTGTTCCGAAGATGAACGAAAGTCTTACGGGGTTGGAACAACATGAGGCTGAGTAATTACTGACAGAATTTTCATTTTTGGGTGAACTAACCCTTTAAGTCAGTAGGTGGTGACAAGTGACTGTCTTTATGAGTGAGTCACTGAATCATTCAACGGATTCATTAAAACACATTTATTCATTCGTGAACAAAACAAGTGACAGTCTTTATAAAAGTCAATGAATCATTCACTCAGTCGATTAATTCAAAAACAGTTTCATTCAGGAACAAAATAACTGCCTTTGAGTGAGGCATCGAATCATTCACTTAACCGATTAAGTTATAAAAAAACAAGTTAATTCATGAATGAAAAAATTATTTGTGTGTGTGTCATTGAATCATTTATTCAAATCATTCATTCATACCCACTGATTCATTCATGAACGAAACAAGAGACTGTTGCTGAGTCCCAATTCGCATACTATCCGTCCTAAATAGTATGCGAAACTAGAATTAGTACGTCCCAAATCGTAGCATGTTGAAATGAGTCTTCCAAAGATACCCGGATGGTCTACTATTTCCGGTTAGAATTCGAAGTGCAGATCAATGCACACTCTAACGGCTAATATTGCCCACAACCCATTGCGTGCGGGAGGGAGGAGCTTTGCGGTGATGATGGTGATGTAAACCTGGCAGTCGGATGCAGCAACGGAGATGCGCCCTCAGTTTTTAAGTGTAAGAATTCAAATGTTTAACCCTAATTAAAGTTATATTTTATTGTCTCGTAATATTAATGGGTTTATGTTGTGCCAAAAAAGTACCGTGTTTATCTTGTAGGGTCCGACGAAGATACAGAGCGCCTCATTGCAGGCTACAAAACAATAAATAAAAAGGCTCTAGTAGCCTACAGTGTCATGCAAGTGTCTTTTTTATGTATTTCTGTTTCTGTCTGACTTATATGTTAACTTTATCAGTCCAACCAAAGAAACATGGTTACTACACTTTTACTATAGTAAAAGCATGGTTCATTTTCATCGGGGTATTTTTAAGTATTATACATAAGTATAAGATTAAGTATAAAATACGTTAAACAATAGTTACACTATAAACTTTAAATATTTTAACTCAGAAAATAAGTAGCACTAGCTTTCGTTACACACATTTGCACATGAACGTCAGAACCAGCCGCCTCACAAACGACCTGCGTTTGGTTGATCTACGACGACGCCCTGCTTCACTCCTCAATTTGGTAAACACATTGTAAATGTATTGTGGAAAAAAAGATGGGAATAGTAAATAAAATTATATTGGATATATAAGAATGAATGGAATGTTAAATGTTTTGTTAACAGTCGCGGTGTGCGTAACTAGGCAACCACGTTCAAGTTCACGTTGCATGACTTCATCGAAGTATGTCCCAGAACGTGCATACTTTTTTGCTACACACTCAAAAGTATGTACTTTTTCATCACAAAAAAAGTACATACTTTTAGGTCGTAGTATAAGTAGGCGAATTGGGACTCAGCCTGTCTTTATGAGCGAGTCATTAAATCATTCACTTAAAGCAGCGCTATGCAGCTTTGCTGATTTCTTCGCTGTTTTCTCGCTTTTTGCCCGTGGGTTTCTCTATAGAGCTCCCCCTACAGCTTCGGAATAGATATTTGACAATACTGACGACACCCCCTCACATCTTCTCCCTCTGGTCATGTGCATTTGTTTTCAAAGAATCCGGCGAACGCACGGAGCCATGTCCACTGAGGTATGTATGATACACAGAAGGCTAGTATATAAATGTTTAGATAGTGTATGTGTGCAGTGCCGTAAAGCAATTCGTTACAACGCGAGACCTGATATCACGCGATAATTCCTGACGCTGCAAGTTGCAAGGGTGGTTTTTCGGCTCACAGGCGCTTTGGGGGGTGCGAGACGACCACCATTCAACCCAAAAAAAGTCATATAACTATTCCAATGACTCCGAAGCTGTTCGGTCAAGGTAAAAAAGTTACTTAGTTCACCTTTAATTGATTTAAAAAAAAAAAAAAAGAATTAATTAACTCATGAAACAAGTGATAGTTTTTACGAACAAGTCATTGAATCTTTC
The DNA here is from genome assembly GCF_964197995.2 of Scardinius erythrophthalmus. Taxonomy (NCBI): domain Eukaryota; kingdom Metazoa; phylum Chordata; class Actinopteri; order Cypriniformes; family Leuciscidae; genus Scardinius; species Scardinius erythrophthalmus. Next base: position 19,187,706 of record NC_138240.1, read on the forward strand.
AACTCAACTGATTCGTTCAAAAACACTGATACATTCAGAAACAAAATACCATTATTGTGTGTTGCTCGGAAATACAATGATTAAAAGGAATTGTCTCAAAAGTAAGGTACTCAATTTTATTAAAAAAACTGTTGTATAAATAAATACCATTCTAATATTCAGTATGATGTAAGAAGCTGAATAACTTATAACTTGCCTGCATTTGTCAGAAACAACGCATGAGTAGTGAATCTGTGTATGTGTGTGGAGATCAGAGAACCCGCTCGCAGTGGGTCAGAAAGGTGTTGAACAGCGGCAATCCACAACTCAATCCACCAGCAGCGTTCAATTAAAGTTCCCAAAGATGAAGCGCTCTAGTTATATTTTCTTAGGAGATGTGTTTTCCAAAGCCTTTACAGGCATCTCTCCTTCCACACCCCAGGGCTGCTTTCCCAATAATATGCTTGCTCTCTTTGAAACTTGAGGTAAACAACACAAAGTGGCTTCATTTCATGAATATAAAAGGCCATGTGTTGTGTTATTACAGGGCTTCTAATAGAGGTCGTTATGTAACTTGTATTTTCATTGTGAATAAATAAATCAGACTAATAAATCTTGTCTTACCTTCTTGGAGACTGAATTCAAATGACAGTCATCCTTTGGAAGCAGGTGTCAAATTTGCTCTGTCTTCGCATTTATCATACCAACATGTTATCACTCATACAAACATACCAAGCACTGCACGTTTTACGTTTTAAAGTGCCATTCACACCAAAATGTTCTTGCATTTAATATCGCAAGTGTGAAAGAACAGGTTCTCAAGTCAAGTTTCTTTTTTTCTTTTAACTTGACATGCTGTTTTAAAAAATGCAGCACAAAGGTCAAATAGGTCCATCATATTGATGGATATTTATATTTAAACACAATAAGTTACATTTAAACGTGAGACGCAACAGAACGAAAAAAATAGCCCAGGGTCTTGTGATGTGTTTTAAAAAAGTTGACTATCTTGAAAACTTGACACTTCGTTGTTCTATGGTGCTCATTTGTAAGACGCTGAAAAGAAGCGAGACATAGCGCAATGGTCAAATATGTCCATGTAGAGTATGTTTACACAGAAAACAATTAAAAAGCAGAGCAGTGGAACTCAAAAACCTGCTCTGCATGAACCGGCCCTAATTCAATATCAATTTTCTTGTAAGCTTTGTTAGGCAAGGTTTATGCACGCCTTGCACAATGCATTATGTGTAATACATTCTTAATCAGAGTAAAATCCCATTGCTTGTATGAACTAGAACTACATCAGATTTTCCATTCTCCCTCAGTGATGTTTAAGCCTATGGCAATGTTCAGATAACCAAGTGCCGTCATCGAGAACTTCATATGGCAGCTTACCAAATCAGAGCAGACTCCTGCCAGGACACACATGCTGACCAAACAATCCATTCAGCAGCATTAAACTCTCTGTTTCACCCTGCAATTGAGGCAGCTCCATTGTTCAACAGGATATTTGATTTTGCCTGTGTGGTCAAAACTGGTCTCATTATGACAACAATGTAATTGTAACTAAAACTATTAGGAGTTGTTTTCATTCATTAAACTAAATCTGAAATATTGCCTTGGCAGCTAACTGAATTAAAATAAGTTTTAAATGTCAAAATTACAAAAACTAAACCTGAAATAAAGCTAAAAAATAAATATTTAAAACAAAAACAAAAAGGCAAAAGCACATAAAATCACTAAAACTAAAATTAAAATGAATGAAGTTAATTCTAAATATTAATAAATACTACAATAATAATAAGAATAGTAATAATAATAATAATAGTAATAATAATACTCTAATTAAATAATACTAAAATAAACACTGCTAACAAGCCACTGCACTAAAAGCGAATTAATGCTGATGTTGGATTCAGTTCTTGCAAAAGATACTGCTGTGATGAGTTGTATTTTTTAGGACATAAAATAGGGGTTTTACTTGTTTAATATACAATCTTGAACAAATAAAAAAAGTGTAAAAAAATAATTAATTAATATAACTATAATTTTTTTTTTTTGGATGAACTTGAATAAATTGGTTCGCAACGATGAATCATCAGACATTCCAAACGTTTATGAAAGAGGACGCAAAGAGAGTGTTTGAGTGAGATTCAAGTCCAGTAGCTCCAGCGAAGCCAAGAAGTTACAGAATATGGGGCTGCAGAGCCTCATTATTCCTCTGCTGTGAGGGTCAGCCACACTGCTGTCTGCTTCTCCATCAGTGCTGGAGAAACATGATGGCTTGCCAGACCAATTCTCCCAGGGAAACCTGATCTGTCCCCAAAGTTTAAGAGCTTCCATGACTGGGTTAGAAACAGGGGCATCCCACTGACTCTGTAGTAGTAAGCTCACTAGCATGACTGAGGTTGAGTGAGGTGTCAGATCTTCTGTCTAGATCAGTTGGGGTTGTGTTAGCTCAGTTAAGCTAGGCCTGTCCAGACAGATAGAGGAGGATATTAGCCTCATACCTCCCATACGCCTCTAGGATGGAAAAAATATATCCTTATACCCTTAGGATTGTGGTATTAAAGTAAAGATTTAAAGGATTACTGTTCCAATGGTTCCGGCAATGACTTAAGGAATTATATGCACAAAGGCAACTTTAATTGTTATGATGTGAAAGCTTGACCTGAGGGTCAATGAAAAATAAGAAAAATTGTCAATAGTGTAGTGATGTACAAAGCACAACTCACACTAAAGTTTAAACAAGCAGCTTTATGTTGGTCAAAGTGATGAATCCACAACATCAAATACATTTTTTTGCAAAACATGCATTGAAAAATCTTTCATCCGTACGTGAAATTCCTGATCGTGTGGATTCCTTTTGAAATGACTGGACTTCGCTCACGGAAATTTGCTAAACAATAGTAAAAGTAAAAGAAAAGGTAAAATTTTGTTATTCCAAATATCATGACTTATTAATTCATAAATATTATGTTGCGCCACGCTATATTATAACCTGAACTAATCTTGTCATAAAAAGGTCAAATTATCAGATTTTAAGAGACTTACTGACAAAAGATCATGGCAAACAACTTAAGGTTCTAAAAAAATATTATTTTTAATCAATCAAAAAATGAATGTCATTCTTCCTTCTCTACTGATGTATTTCACAGGTGTGTGTGGCTATGGATGTTCCTGTGCTAGTATGGCTGGTGTTGCTCCTGGCGAGTAGACAGTTTCCTGAAACGGATTGCAGCACTCAGGAGTTTGACAGCAGTGATGAAGGTCCAGAGGTTGAATTCCTATCGACCTCTCGCACACGGCGGGCCCCCGAGCCTCCTCCGCAGGACAAGTGCTCCTACACCTTCATTGTACCCCAGCAGAAGGTTACAGGAGCCATCTGTGTGAACTCCAAGGCGCCTGAGGCCATGCTGGAGAACCGTGTCAATAAGCAGGAGCTGGAACTTCTCAACTCTGAGCTGCACAAGCAGAAGAGACAAATCGAGACTCTGCAGCAGCTTGTAGAAGTCGACGGCGGCATCGTCAACGAGGTGAAGCTTCTGCGCAAGGAGTCCCGTAACATGAATTCCAGAGTGACGCAGTTATACATGCAGCTGCTGCATGAGATCATCCGTAAGAGGGACAACGCGCTGGAGTTGTCGCAACTGGAGAACAAGATTCTCAACCAGACCTCCGAGATGCTGCAGCTTACAAACCGCTATAAAGATCTGGAGCATAAGTATCAGCACCTCGCCTCACTGGCCAATAACCAGTCAGCGCTCATTGCCCTTCTCGAGGCACAGTGTCAGAGGGGACCACCGGTTGTGGTCCCCAGGGTACCAGCCCAGCCTCAGCCTCAGCCTCAGCCCCAACCACAACCTCAACCCAGACCCTCACCACCCCTCACTAAGCCTACGTTTAACCGAAACAACCAGATCACCAACGAGATCCAGAGCGATCAGAACCTCAAAGTGCCACCCGCCCTTCCTCCCACCATGCCAGGAGGAACTCACAGCCCGTCCACCACAAACAAACCCTCAGGTGAGTCGCAGCTTCATTCCTTCAGTGGTGCATGTACTATTTGAAAATAAGAGTATAGGTTTTACAAAACTTTCTAACAGAACACATTTACCATTCAACTTTACCATTGAAAAAGTTTGTGGCCAGTAAGTATTCAGGAAAGATGCATTAAATTGATCAAAAAAGTGACAGTAAAGATATGTATAGTACTTCAAAATATTCCCATTTCAAATAAATGATGTCCTTTTGAACTGTCTAATAATCAAAGAAGCCTGGAAAAATGTTTTCAACATTGATAATAAATATACATGTTTCTTGAGCATATCAGCATATTAGAATGATTTCTGAAGGATATTTTGTGACACTGAAGTCTGGAATAATGATGCAGAAAATTCAACTTTGCCATCAAAGAAATAAAATATTTTCAAATATATTCAAATAGAAAAAGAGTTTTTTTAAATTATAATGATATTTCACAATATTTATATTTATTTGGTATTTTTCACCAAATAAATGCAACCTTGGTGAGATTAGAGTCTTCTAAAAATGCTAAAAAAGGAAATAAATTCTTATTACCGACCCCAAACTTTTAACGAAGTGTCATTGAAGTTGTCTCAGGTTCATCTATTGCTATCATGGTTTAGACCATTTTTAAACACTTTTAGTAATAAAAAATCATCTAAGAATTTTAAATAGCAAATAGCTTTAATAGCAAAATTGCTGTATAAATGTCAGAATGAACTTTAATGGTTATTGACAACAAAAAATGAAAAGCACAATGTTTCCATTTGATGACTCCTATCCTTGTTTGGTTTTCAGAGGCAATTTCTCACAGTCTTCTATCATTATTCAGCACTGCCTATCAAAGTTCATTCATCTCAAATTCTCTCTGCATAGCGACTCCCACACAGAGATGTGACAATAAACCATCTGTTGTTGTCTCAGCTTTGAAATGCCAACATCCAGTTAGTAAATCTGGTCAGATGATGAATATCAAAAAATATTTTGTGTTGAGTCACACACATTGTTGTAGGAGGACAAAAAAAAAAGTCAAGATCAATTTAATGCAATATATCTAATTTCAGACTGATTGCAATTTTTTTATACATGCTTTTAATACTCTAAAAAGAGAAAAGCCCAATTTTTGTTTGAGTGAAATAATGTAGAAAAAATTAAGTTTACCCCCCCCCCCAAAAAAATACTTGAGTTTAATGTATACTTTTGTTTCACTGATTGCAATGAACATAAGAATATCATGATATAATGTTTTGTTTATATCATTAACTCCAACACCACCATTGTGTCTATTTACAGTAAAATGTAAAACTAGTCAAGACAGTGAAAATGAAAGCTTTCAGTGGCTGTATTTCCACTTCATCTGGTGACATGAGCAATTTCCTGGCTAGGTCTGCCTGCATTAATAGCAAAAGGTTACACAAACTCTCCTCAGTGAGAGTCAAGCTTTCACAATGAGACTACAGTACGAAAAAGAGCTCTGGAAGGAAATAGAAAGAAAGATTCTGGACAGAAGTCAAAAAAGTGAACGAAAGATGGTCAGAAAAAGTCTAAAGTGGCTGAGTTGTGGATGAGTCTGCATTTACACTATATATGTGTGTTCACAGTATGAGGCGTATGGCAATTTCACCCTCTGATTTATGTTCATTTATTTAAAAAAACTGTGTTTGACAATTGCTTGAGATATCTTGCAGCTTTTACTTTGCTTCGACATACATAGATACTGTATATGAAAGGGTATTTAAAAAAAGAGATTCAGAAAAAATTAGTGCTGTCAACCAACTAAAAAAAGTAACTAATTAATCACACGTTTTTCTGTTATTGCGATTAATCACTCCTAACAAAGTTTTTCATGTATTTTTATATTGTAGTAATTTCACAATTAATCTCCAAATTAATGTAGAAACAACATAAAGACTGTATATTTTTAATATTTTATCTAACAGGTAGGAAATATCCAGAAATATTGTTATATTCACTTGTCGTTAGAGATATAGAATCACTTTATCAAACACTTCATATACTTCACTGCTTGATTTATATATTAAATATAGATACATTTTTATTAAAGCTACAAAAGTTATTCATTTAAGAGCAGTGAGTGATTTTCTATTTGTCTTTTGTTCTTTGATTAACATTAATGACAGACAGCAGCAGGTTTATTAGGCAGCTGTCACTTTAAGATCTGACGCACATGACGCAAATCTGATTGTGATTTTGGTGTAATGGTGTGGTCACATTTAACATCATTCAGGGAATTTTAAAGAGCAAAATCCAGTCATTTCAATAGGATTGAGGATGAAATATTTCCCCACACAGATTTCACAACAAGTTCAAGTTGGAAAGCAGAAAAAGAAAGCTGCTTGGTATAAATGTGACGTCTGTGTGATCTGTGGTTCATGGCTACACTTCTGACAATAAAAAATGTACCTTTTTGGCATGATTAAATTTCACTAATGTGACCGCACCTTAAGATTTAGAACCACATGTGAAAGTAGTCCAAATTGGAAGTCTGATAAGCAATTTTTGCTGTTTAAAAACACGCAACAAGACTCAATCTGACAAAAATAGAATTGGTTGACAGTCTAAATGCTGTCGTCAAGACAATTAAGTTGCAGTGATGAGAAAGGAAATAAGAGGATAGGAGAAAGAGCAGGGCAAGGAGGGAAGCAGCACTCTGTTGGAGTGAAGTCATTTATTCCAGTGTTACCAGACATGGGTGACCCAGACATCCCACACAAAACTCAGCCTCAGTGCTCTATCAGGTCTGGGTCTTCCTGCTGGAAAGAAATGGCCTGCTGATGGATTTGCCAAGTTGTTTTAACAAGACCCACACCACTGAAAATCTGTAAGGCCTCTCCGTTTCCTCGTCCTCCCTTCTTCCTACCATATCTCCTCTAAAGTTCACTTGACTTGATGGATTTGTGTTCATCCCCAGTTCATCACCTCATTCATCTCTGTGAATGTTAGCTAGAGTCTTTGTAGTAAAAAGCAGATTTTCTTTCCTTGTCTGCCTTCTCTGCCATTAGACAGTTTTTGCTTACAAAGTGTGAGTCTGTTCTTTCACAGCACTGTCTTTTTCCATCTCTCCCTCATACACAACTAATCTAAACTGTGTCCCTTTGTCTGCCAGATATAACAGCTGCCTTGGTCTAAACTTCTATAAAGCCCCATGAACACCAAAATATTGTCACTGTAAACCAGAAACAGTTAAGAAGTGACTCACCTACTCACTAAAATCAATGTTCAAATTAGAAACAAATGCTTCAAAATATGTACTTCTGAACCTGCTTTTAGCTGTTATGTTCTTGTCGTGATTTCTTTCTTTTCTTCAAATACTTGTTCTTGGCACTAATTTTGCATTAAGTGGCAAGTTTCCATGGTGTAAAATGTTCTACGACCAATTAAACAGAAGGGGGCTTAAACGGAAAGTTTGTAATTTGCTGACAAGCAAACTTCTCCAAGGGAGAGCTAGAAATTGGTGGCTCCGAGATAATGAGGCAAAGTATGTGGAGTGAGGTGCAAATAAATTTGGTAAAATAAAAAGTCAGCCCCAAACAGAAACAAAGTTTTAAAACTAAAATTCTAATCCAGAAATTGTTTGGGATGAATAAACCAAACCACAGCCTTAATGTTATTAATGATAATAATAATAATAATAATAATAATAATGTAATAAATACTGTACAGGTATACATAAAATAAATTCCCACTGGACCATCGGTTTAAAAGGGATCATATGGTCAATTCAGTGACCTACAAAAAATAAAGAATCATTAATATTTCTTTTTCATTTTACAATAGAACTTTTTATGTTGGAACAATGCGTTGCATATAATAATGTCTATTAAATTTGTCTATGTGAGGCATGTCTCTTGAGATTCCAAAAAATCTACTGATCCAATAAAGAAGCAAGTGGTTTAATACATGCTCCTCCTGGGATTGGGAATGCTGGAATGGATTCAGTTTTGTTCACGGTAAGGGGCTAATGAGCCCCGTCTGCGTTGTTATCTTAAATTTGTCAGGTAGTGTGATGGCTCTTACTCTGGCATGCTGTGAAAATCAGCCAGCCAGAGAGATTTCAGAAAAACAGACAAAATCTGTCCCAGTGGAATGTGCACTAGAGGCTATAAATCCAGCGGTCTGAGGTCTGTTATCATAAATACAACCAGAAATATCTAAATTGTAAGTGTGTAAATTATAAGTACTAAAATGAACCATTTTAAATACTACAAGTGAAATGCAAGAAAAACCGATTGGAGCAACATCCTATGTTTCGGTACAAGACACATCCAGCTAATTTTTAAACGTACCGACCAGAGTGATGAAGGGGTTGGAGTGGCTGTGAATGAGGGCCAGCCGTTGGGCATGAGGCCTGTTTTTTATAAGCTGCAAGATGAGAGTAAACACTAAAATGTTCCAGACTACTGTAAGTAAACCACAAGGCCTCAGCAGCGCTTTAAGACGTATATGTAAGATCAGACCTAACAGTAAGGAGAGCAGTTAAAATACACAAATAATAAATGGAACATATGAGATCATGTGCTTTGAGAGCAAAACTTTAAGTTCAAGTCTCAGGTTGTGTTTAGGTTTGACTACTTTCCCTACAGAAAAGACCATAATTAACAACAACTGGTTTCACCAGCTAGGTTTTGCTAGTGAATAGCATATTTGTGCTGCTCCATTAGATAGACCACAACCAAACCAGCATAAGCCAGCCTAGACCAGCATGGAAATTTCCCCCTTTGCTGTTGTTAGTAGCTTTAAGCTGGTATAAAGCAATTAAGCTGGTCTCAGCCCGGCCAAGATAGTTTAGTTCCCAAAACCCCTCTAAAACCAGCCAGCAGACCAGCTTGACCAGGCTGGGAGACCAGCAAACCAGCGTAGTCTGGTTCAAGATATATATTCCCCATTAACAGGGTAGTCAACCCGTCTAGATTTTACCATTTGAAACTGAAGATCAAAGAAAATTTGATTTTGAAGACAACTAATTTATGGATGTCTCTTACTCTGCTTTTCATTGGAAAACTTTGGAAATTGGAGCCTTTCTTGACACATCTCTATAAAAACACTACTCTATGCCCAGGGAACTTTGGAAGTACTCTCTAATCTACTTGCTACTGCATTATTTAACAAATGGGCCTTTCTTTGGCGTTCGTGCCAGCATTATGTTTGGCTGGAATAGCAGAGGCAACTTCCCAGGCCAGAATGGCAGCCAAGGTCAATCCTCTTCTTACGTTAAGAGCTTTTCCAGCTGTGCCACGGATGAACAAGAGACCTAGCGGGAGTAGATACAACTGAGAACGGTGTTCAGGGGGATCCTGAGACTGGCTTTCTTGGATTATGCAATTGTTTCAGCTTTGCACCTGAATTTCCCTTCAAGTAAAAGAATATCTCAGTCTGTCACAGTGTCATATTCCCAGTATGAGATTTGACAGCAACAGACAGAAGACTTCCTATAAAAAGACAAAACTTATCTGAAAATTGAGTATGAGGGAATATATCTTGTTTAAATAAGCTGGGAGTGACTGAGAGGAGTAAATACTGATTGATTTTCCCCTCCTCTTAGGTCCCTGGAAGGATTGTCTGGAGGCTCTGGAGGACGGCCACACTAACAGTGGCATGCACCTAGTGAAGCCGGAGAACACCAACAAGCTGATGCAGGTGTGGTGTGATCAAAGACATGACCCTGGTGGCTGGACGGTCATCCAGAGAAGAATGGATGGCTCCGTCAACTTCTTCAGAAACTGGGAGACATATAAGGTGAGCCAGGAAGATAAATTCTGGCCAGTAATTAACTAAATGTTATGCCCGATAAATGATAAATAGCTGATAAATATGAAAACTGTATGAAACAGTATGAATTGGCCTTTATGCTCACCAAGGCTGCATTTATTTGATAAAAAAAACATAATGTTAAAGTATATTAGTACATTTTATACATAATATTAGTAAATATTATTACTATTTAAAATAACTTTTCTATTATCATTCTAATATGCTGATTTGGTGCTCAAGAAACATATTAGTATTATTATCAATGTTGGGCTCGAAAACAGTTTATTAGGGTTTATTAGTTTTGTGAAAACCATGAAACCATGAAAAGACCAGCATTCATTTGAAATCCAAATCTTTTTAACAGTATACATATGACAATTTAATGCATCCTTGTGAATTAAAAAGTATTAATTTCTCTCCCACAAAAAATAATAAAAATAAAATAAATGCTGACCCCAAGCTTTTGAAAGCTAGAGTACAATTAACAGTGTTATTAAATTGTTAGTGTTTTTAAAGATTACATTTGAACGAATTGTTCTTTACTTATTCAGTTTTCAAAGCCATTTTTATAAACATTCTCTATAATAGAATAATAAAATTAAAGAAGGGTTTTTAAAAGATTTTTTTTTTTATTGTGTTCCATCTGTATGGAAGCTTATTTCCGCCACTGAATAAAAAATAAAAATATCCCACAGAATATCCCACATACTTTTTTCCTCGCAATTATAAAAACCTTTTATACAAAGTGCAGAGAAAAAAACAAGTAAAATAAAAGCCAGTCATCTGAATCCTCATCAAAAAAACAAACAGATCTTCAAAGCCCTGTAGATACAGTATTAAACACAAGTAAAGTTGGAATTACAAGTGCTTCATGGGCTCAGAAAGATGTCTAATGATGCAAAGAATGTGCTGGCAAATGAAAGCAATACCAGAAAAACAAGAAAAAAAAAAAAAAAAAAACAGAGAGAAGAACAAACCCTGCAGCAAGTGGCAATTTTTCAGCCTTAATGACATGACAAAATAATACAGACTAAATAATGTACACTAAAATAACTATTTTACATGGTCCATCTAATACTCAATGTCAGGCGCTCTTCTGTTTTATTACAGCAAGGCTTTGGAAACATTGATGGAGAGTACTGGCTGGGTCTGGAGAACATATACTGGATAACCAACCAGGGGAACTACAAGCTGCTGGTCACCTTGGAGGACTGGTCTGGACGCAAGACGTTTGCAGAGTACGCAAGTTTCCGCCTTGAGCCTGAGACTGACTTCTACAGGCTCAAGGTGGGTCGTTATCATGGCAATGCCGGTGACTCCCTAACTTGGCACAATGGGAAGCAGTTCACCACTCTGGACAGGGATCATGATGTATATACAGGTATCAGTCAATCAATTACAGATTGTCAAAATGTTTCTATAAGCATATAATAATATATATATATATAAATTCATATATAAAACGTTTTATCTCAGGCAACTGTGCACACTACCAGAAAGGAGGCTGGTGGTATAATGCCTGTGCCCACTCAAATCTGAACGGCGTGTGGTACAGGGGAGGGCACTACCGCAGCCGCTATCAGGACGGCGTGTACTGGGCTGAATTCAGAGGAGGCGCCTATTCCCTCAAGAAGGTCGTGATGATGATACGACCCAACCCGAACACCTTCCACTGAGAAGCACATAAAAACAGGGAACGAACTGACAATTGCTCCCACATGGTCGCCATCCACCCTATAAAGTGCAATTCGTTTAGACTGTGGTTTTTAAATTGTTTTGCTTCCTACATGCATAGATATGATAGCAAAAGGACAAACAGGGTCTTGGTTGACGTAACTGAGAAGGAACACCAATTTATCAAACACTACAAAAGGAAGCTCTATTAAGTGCTATTTACATCCATTATCACAGAAAATGAAGTGTCTGATGACTTGGCCTGTTTTCAATCAGTCACCAGGAAGTCATCTAAAAAATATAATGAAAATGATGTGCGTTTCCACTCTAGTTCAATCAAATCAAATGAAAACTGTTCATCTTTAAATATTTAGTGCAATTATGAATCTGTTGTCAGCTGTTTAGATTGCTTTTGTTAAATATGTAAAATAACTGATTAGTACTCATTCGTTGTTATAAGACACAGGACATCCAATCCAGTGATAAACAGCTTACGCATCCCTAGTTTATTCAAAGCTAAGAGAATATATGTTTCCTGATGAGATGAATGACTCATAATTTATTTCAGGGATATCATTTTTAAAATTCATATAAAGGTTGCAGTGTAAAATAATGCACAATTAAACATCTTAAAACAGTCATCGATTTCTCAATCTAAACTGTATTTACTGTGTAAATTAGCTGCTGGTGTCAAATGAAGACCCAACACATTTATGTACATATACGTAATGTTATTGAAAATAATGTGTAATTTGTAATATACTGTAACTGTAACATTTCCCCTAGTATTGTCATACTGTTGCAATAAAATATGTACAGCCACGTGCTTTGTCCGTGAATGGATTAAAAATCAATCTGCCACAGGTGCAGTTCTACTGAGAAAGTTCATGTGCCAAAGTAAAGGGACAAACAATTAATTAAAAAATGCTACACAGACTCAAACAACAAAATAGCTCTTCGACCGTATAATAAATGGGGTCGCACTCTAGTTCAGGGTCCAATTCGTTCTATTAACTAAGACTTCTGCCTCAATAAAGTCCTAATTTCTGCGTATTAATATTTAGTAAGGTAGTTGTTAAGTTTAGGTATTGGGAAGGATTATGGGATGTAGAAAATGGTCATGCAGAATAAGGCATTACTTTATAAGTACTAATAAACAGCCAACATTCTAGTAATATGCATGCCAATAAGCAACTAGTTAATAGTGAGAATTGAACCCTAAACTAAAGTGTTATCATAAATGTTGTGTGTTTATATATATATATATATCGTCGCTGCCCGATGAAAATCACGTATGTCCAAAACGGTTACTTTTCAGGAAGTGAAAAAAATACCATAATTTAAAAGCATATGAACATAGCGTTGTCATACTTGGTATGGCATTTTTAAATGTAGCCATATTCTTGCCAGTGTAATGATATAATCCACATTTGACCAAAATCGAGTTTAAATGGACATACGTGCATATTTTACAGTAACGGTGGTCGATACGCGTTCTTCCGATCATTAATTAGAATGGCCAAGTCGCGTTTCATATTGACAGATGAATACGCTCAGTTTATTAAATAGCCTACGTCTCAGTTTATTAAATACGCTCAGTTTATTAAATATCTCTTGCAAACTATGAAGGGACAATGAATACACTCATTGCTGACCCCAGGGCCGGCGCGTCCATATAACTAGGCAATTGCCTAGAGCGGCACTTTTGTAAGGGCAGCAAAATGTGTGCCAACCGGGAATGAACAATTCACAAAATAGGCTAGGCTATGATCATATATCATCATACATAATCAGAGAGTTGCCTTTTTCTTTTCGTTTTGAATTATTTCGTTTAAAGACCTTTCAAGCTTTGTGTAGCCTATTTGATGTCTTTCTCATGTCTGTGTGAGGCATACACTGAGTTTCGTTAATGAGATGCGCTCCAGTTAACGTGCAATGCAAGTGAACGCGCGGGCGTCTCCATGATTATATTGTCTGCTATATACCGGTATTTGCTTATTTATTTAATCCATGGTTGATGAAAAATTGATTAAAATTAAGATACAATTTATACAAAACGAAATTCACTTTAAAGAAAGGTTTTATACAAAACAAAACTTAATGAAGTGGTCAAAATCATGTCTGACCCGTCTCAAATTGTGCATCCTATTACTCGTGCTGTTCACTTTACTTTCAACAGCATAGTAGACCTACAGACTCTATTTGTACAAACTGCTGCACATTCATTTAATTCTGAATTTTGCACACACAAGTTGAAAGGCTTCAAATCAAGTTCACGGATAATTGTGCGTGCATTTATTAATCATTATGATACTAAAATCATAACAAAGTAGGCTATGCTATGTACAAAAAAAATACAGCCATTTCTGTTTTTTTCTTTTAAACAAAAAAAAAAAAAAGAAAAAAAGCTGCAGCTTTTTTTTTTTACATTTCATCTTTCATTCCGAAATAGAATAATGAATGGACGAAAAAGTACACGGACCCAACATGTAGGCTATTAGCCTTTTTACCCGTTATCAATCTAAATTAATCTCGTTTTTAATAAAATAACTTAATTTCGTTTTTCTTTAAATTTCGTTGTTCTTTATTTAAATTTCGTTTTTTTCTTTATTTAATTTTCGTTTTTTCTTTATTTAAATGTCATTTTTCTTTATTTAAATTTAGTTTTTTCTTTATTTAAATTTAATTTTTCTTTTTTTAAATTTAGTTTTTTTCTTTATTTAAATTTTGTTTTTCTTTATTTAAAATTAGTTATACTTTATTTAAATCTACCCTTTACTGTGTCAGTAATTTATTAGTCAGAAAAATATTAGACTACCTTAAAAGTATTGCTTAAGTTAACAGGCCCGTGCGTTAACATCTCCACAATAAACAGTGACAATTACTTCGTCTAGACCATTTACTGGTAAATAACAGTTGTGAATATATTGCGAATATATAATAAACTTGAACAGTTGTCAAAAACAAACGTTTGCTGATACTTTACCTCACAGAGTTATTCGGCTATCCAATGCTGAGCTTCCAGAGACGCTTAGACCGCGAGATGCCTCCACAGGGCGGGAGATACGCGGCGTGATTGACAGCATTGACACCAAATGGATATACGTGAAAATCAGATGACATGATTTCACAACTTTTCATAGGTCATTTAGATATGTGAAGCATACTGTATACGGAAATGAACCTGGACATTCTATCCGTCGAAAAATCTCAAAATCGGCAAAATGGACATACGCGGTTTTCATCGGACAGCGACGATATATATATATATATATATATATATATATATATATATATATATATATATATATATATATATATATATATATATATATATATATATATATATATATAACAAGCTCCACTGAGATAATGTATCTGTGGCTTGCTGTTGAATAACACAGAAAATAATTTTAATTGATAATAATAACTTTTTTTGCAGATTTAATAACTTGCCCTGTCTATGGTAATGCACTTACAATGGAAGTCAAAGAGGTGATAGTATTTTAGGGTTTAAAACCAGAAATAAGAATATTTTGATCAACATGAAAAAAAAAAAAAAAAATGTTTTTTTTTTTTTTTAAATATATATATTTTATCTCCAGGTCATAAGATCTAGAATTCTGTCCATTCTAAATCAGAGTAGTGTGATACAACTACATTTATTTGAATCTATCGACATACATTTTGCTTTTACAGAAAAAAGGTCCATTATCCAGTGTCAATTTTGTAGTGATGTATGATGCGCAGCTCTTACTTTCAAATCATTTTAAAATCAAGGAGCTTTCTAATAGTCAACATGGTACAGTAAATTTGTGTAACCTACTTGAACCCGCTGCAAAATTCGCATAGGGAAAAAATTCACAAGCGCATCGATTTGTACAGGTTTCTCCCAGCAAAAAGTCACCAAAGAGCGGTAAATGTGAAACAGTAATAAAAAGCTGTACAAATATTTGGAAAGCAAATTGGATCAGAATTTTCTGAGTCCTCAAGCTTCATTAAGGCTAATGGTTGTTAAACACCACATTTCCATTGTTATGGAAGTCATGGCTAGACTCTCTAAACAGTATCATTATTTTGTTTAACTTAATGTAGTGCACTCTTCAAATAGACTTCTATTCTAAGTGTAAAGCAGGATATACCTGAGGTAGCAATCAATCTATATAAAGAAATAAATAACCTATGGCTCTAAGAATACTTTTTTGGTACAAACTGAAGGTATGAACTCTTTTTTGTATTAAAACCAATAATACAAGTTCTATTAAATACATCAAAAGGCATGAAAAGAGTGTTTGACAAAATCCCAAACCATTTAATTTCCTTTTTCCTTTGTCCCAATGGGAAATGGAACGGGCCACTGGAGAAGCGCAGTGGAAACTGACAGATTTAAAGTGACAGCCTGCACAACCTCAGCCACGTCAGACAGTCTTTCCGTCCCTGCGGTTTCAACTGCCTGCTGCTCAGGAATGGGAATATGTTCCCGGAGTTCCCTGCAACTAAACCACAAGGTACCGGCACCAGGTACAGTGGTTTCTTTTTCTGTGACGTCTGAGAGAGAGTGGGACGTACAGTAGTTTACCGAAACTCTGATGCAAGTGGAAGCAGAGACACTCAGTGTGGATTATGTAAAGGAAATTCGGTTAATGAGAAAGATGTGTGTGGCTGGGACGGCATGCGTCAGCTCTATCCACATGTTTACCTTCTTAAAAATCACAGTGACTTCCTGTTTGTGCATTTCAGACCTCTAGAAATGAACCAGCCCACAAGTTACAGACCAAGAGATAATTTGAGTTACAGCTGACTGAAGTTATTTCGGAACGGTCTTTTAGTTATTCGCATACCAAAATGACACAAGAGCACCTGGAAAACTGTGACCATGGGCTCGGGCCTCAAGCATGTGGCAATGACGTACGGTCTATGTCGTGCAGTTCAAAATCAAACAACCTCATCTTAAAAAGTACATCTCGTAAAACAAGACCGCCAAACATCCAAAACGTCTCCTAAACATAAAGCCACAAGATCCCTTTCTGATCAGGTCGGGCTCTCGGCTAACAGCTGGATTAGTCATCCAGACCTCACTGCAATGAAAGATCTGGACCATGTTGGACAATCCAGAGGGAGGTATCCATTTCAAGTGCTGTCAGTGCCTTTAGAGAAGACTGATGTATGTGTAAATAATTTCTCACTGGGCTTCTGCAACATCCATGAGAGTCTTCGACAGATGTCTTTCATGAGAGAGAGAAAGTGGCTACCAATGTACCAATCTGGATTTCAATATGATTTCATTGTAATTTCCATCTTACAAAAATGGTCAGGAAGTCAAGGAGCTTTTAAGTTCAGTGACAGAATATTTGAGCTTTAGCAGAAATCCTAAAACCCCCTGAAATGGTTTGACGAATGTAATTTTCTTTCCTGTGTTGATACCTAAAACAGGATATGGCACATTTCTCAACCATTCCTGGAGTGGAGAGGTGTATTGATATGCCCTCTGCTGGACACTGGAGAATGTGCAGATGAGACAAGGCCAAAAACAAAATTATAATGAGGTGTTCGCAGCCAACTTAAAATGAACCCTGCCATCACCAATCATCTACATGTCAAGAAACAAGCAATAAGCCATTATACTGAAGTAAAATGAGTTTGCTAGCATTAATTGAGTCAATATTGCAAAGCTGGTTAAGTCCAGTGAGGAATGACCCATTCCTCTCTCTGACCAAAATGTTTCTGTTCAAAAGGAAGCATCTTATGTTTTAGTTATGGCCTTATTAATAAGCAAACTTAAAAAATAAATAAAAATGAACTTTTAAAAACAATCCACAAAGCCTCTCAAGACATTTCTGACTGAATATTGTCATGCCTTTTATTAACACTCACCTAGGTAGGGGATGCAGGGAGCCATTTTGAGGGACCTGGTGTACTCTCTCATACGGTTGTAATTCTCTTCCTTTGACGTCAGAAAGTCAAGCTTCTCGAAGGTGGCCTTGTCCTTTCGACTGATCAACTGTTAAGAACAGAAAGCAAACAAGACACAAATAGTTCATTCAATCAACAAATTAGCAACACCTAATGGCTAATTCTCAAGTGTGAAATATAAATCAGACGTATTGAATTCAAGTAAAAACAAAAATATTAATCTATACAATTTGAAGTGTATTCAAAGGCAACAAAAATTAGTATTGTAATATTTTTGTAATGTTAGTTACCTGTTAATTAATTTAAATAAGATTAAAAAAGATGATACATATTTAAATTAATATCAATTTAAAATGTATTTAAATTTCACTAAGAAAACTTTTCCAGTTATGCCTTTGAATAAATTTTTAATACATTTTAATGTATTAATTATTATTTTTTAGGGCTGTCAAAAGATTAATCGCGATTAATCGCATCCAAAATAAAAGTTTGTGTTTACATAATATATGTGTGTGTACTGTGTATAATTAAATTTGTATATATAAATACACACACATGCATGTACAGTATATATTTAAGAAATATTTGCATACATATACTGTATATATTTATATATAATTTATATTATATATAAATATAATTTTTTATATATTAATTACACATTTTTCTTAAATATATACAAGCATGTGTGTGTATTTATATATACAAATTTAATTATACACAGTACACACACATATATTATGTAAACACAAACTTTTATTTTGGATGCGATTAATCGCGATTAATCTTTTGACAGCCCTATTATTTTTACTTGGCAAATTTATCATCTTTTTATAATATTTGAATGAATTAAAACATTTGCCAATAATTATATTAATAATAATTATTTTATTATTTTTAAGGAGTGTTAAACTAATAATAGCAATAATAATAATTATTATTACATTTTTTTATCTCAGCTCTGCCTCATTCACCTAAATATACTGCCCTTGAAAAATAAACAGAGTTACTCCCCAGTTGGCCACTAACTTTAGTAGGGGGACTTGGGGAGGCGCAGTTTTGTGAATTTTGTCAGAGGGGAACCTCACTCAGTCTTCTGATCTAAATAAAGCTATCTGCAAATATGATAAATATGAAAAACAAGAAAACCTATTGGGAGACTAATGAAAAAAGTTCCCAGAGCTCAAACTCCAAACATATGCTATCGGCACTGGGCATATTTCTCATTTATGGAAAGCACATGATCACATGAAACAGGCTCAGTGTCTAGAAGGTCTTTATGAGTGACATAAATTCACCCAACGCTTCCTTGCAGCACATGTGCTATTGAAAAACATCAGTAGGGATGACCATGTGCAAAACCCCTGTTAGGATTAACGAAAAGCTCATTAACTCAAAAATTCCATCATCCATGGCTTTATCACATCAATTGCTGCACAAAGTACTTCAACATGTTCCTCTGGTATTAGACAAATACACATACTACTATCCAGTCTGTTCACACTTTCGTAGGTTTAGTCAGAGAGGAGATTTTGTTCAAACAATGTAAGCAACAGTTGCTGAAACCACACTGTTGGCAGATGAACTTCTAGCAGTCTCCAGAGGTGAAAATCATTTCATCAGTCATGCACTTTTTAATCTTCACATCTTGTTAAACACAGTGCGTATAATAGTATAATACAATCCATGTCTTCTAGCATAATGTTAGATTATGTTACTCTTTTAAAATGTTTTTTTTTTAGTTAGTTAGTTTTAGTAGAAGTGCATTATTGAAATATCTCTCTTCCATACAATGAAAGTGATGGTGACCAGAGACTGTCAAGCTCCAAAAAAGACACAACAAACAAACAAACAAACAAACAAACAAACCAACAAACGATTTCACTTTCATTGAAAAAAATCCAGCAAGGAATACCTTAAATTCCCAAAGAAGTAAAGTCATGTGGATTGAGTAAAGTAAAGACAGTAAAGTAAAGAGTAAAGACATGGCGGTGAGTAAATGATAACAGAATTTTCATTTTTGTGTGAACTATTCTGAAACGAAACGAAACGAAACAAAACACAAAATACATGAAGGTGAGTAAATGATGACAGTTTTCAGTTTTGGGTGAACTACTCCTTTAAATAATGAAACGGGGGGGGGGGGGGATCTACCTTACCTGTATGAAAGGGTATTGATAATAGTTGATCGTTATATCATGCATAAACACTGAGTGACTGTGACAGATTATACTAATCATTTACAAGCCGAGTTGCTCCAATCAACATGACTTTTGGATACATTTCATTTACAACAGCTTCATACTCAAGCAATACAGTTAGGGAGTGGAAAGCATTTAGATGTTGGCCTAAAATTTACCTGAATAATTTAATGAACCACAACTTGGATTATTCTCCTTTGAACTTGAAAAGTGATTTTTTCCCCCCTTCTTTTATTTGCTAAAGGAAGCAGTATGAATTTGATTTGATTTTAAACGGTGCTGAGATATTCCATGGCAGGGAAGTTAGATCACAATACCATCAATCAGGGAGTCTGGTGTGGAAATAATAATATTATGACAAAGATTTGAAGAAGTACTGCGAGCTAAGTGAGACTGCTTATGATATTTTAAGGAAAAACTAATTACAAAGCTATTACAAATGATGAACAGGGATGGATAAATAAATTATAAGAGCACCGGCATATTTCAGTCAATGTGATTTCCATGTGTGCGTGTATGCGTGCACCATCTCAGCAGCTACTCAAGTCATTTTCTGTCTGCAATAGAGCAATCAAATGCCAAAACAAAAACTTTTCCTGATCTTCATCAAGCCTCCATCACCCGCCACCACGACCACAGCAGCACACGGGAACTTGAGCGCCTGCCACACTGGCATTACTCATTTCCATAGACACATACAGCGCTAAACAATCCCTCCGAGGGCGATGAAAGTGAGGGGATTCCTTCAACCACTAACATCTTTATTTTATTTTGCAGTAACACATGACTGACTTTGATTACAGTAGTTCATGAAGGCCATTACTGTGCTTTAGCAGTTAAAGCCTCCATACATCAAAAGCTGCAAAGATGGAGCAGCATTGAGCTCAGGGACACATTCGGAACAACTGCAGATGCGGTTCTTAGCTATAGGTGCAATGTTAAAAAATATTGTCTTTTTATTTATTTTAGAACTGGAAAAAGAGCGGAACAGGGGATCAATTTAAAGTAAATGGAAGTAGGAGAAAGAATTGTGCAAGAAAAAAAAAGGATGGGAAAAGAAATTAAACGGTAGTATGTGCTATGCTCCAATCCCATATAAAATTAATGGCCAACTGGTTTTATTGATTAGCAAAAGCCAAGTTTTGACTTGTATTTGGCAGTTGGCGAGTGTTGTAACACTGAGAGAATGCTGGGATACATACTCTGGAATCAAGGGGCCATCTGTCTTCAATGTATATAAGCTCGCCCTTCTGCATCTCATCTCTTCACCAAAAGCTTTACATCTTTCCTTCTTTCAGTGAACATACTCCCAAATTATTATTTGACTTCCCTTCTCCAGTATCTTTCCTCTTGATGCTTGTCTAATCTTAATACTCCCATACTGTATACAGTGGGCTCTCAAAGTCTGAGACTTCTACTGAAAATAATGCATTTTGCATCATTTATCATGAATCATAAGAATAACAATAAGCAGAACAAATAAATTAATGTGTTCAAAAGATTTGAAGGGAAGTAAATGACAAAAGAATTTGAATTTTTTGGGGTAAATAAATAAATAAATCATGCATTGAATAACCATTTATGTTAAAAGAATCCACAAAATTCCCCAAACACCACAAGTATATCTCATACCTGATCATGTTATCCAAAATGATTTGAGATGATCTAAAAAGCACGAATCACGATTAATGTCACAAAACTATTTAATTAGTGACCAACAAATAGTGCCAAATTATTAGTTTATTTTTTACAATGAATCTCATAACCTGAACTTACCTTTGTTTAAATTTTTTCAAAATCCTAAAACTTTGATTATGTCTGCTCTAGGTAAAACAAATACAAGATTTTTCAAGTGATCTAAGACTTATGAACCCCACTATATGCATTACTATTTACGCTTGACTGACAGGCAGCATTCACTGCATAAAGCAGAACAGACTTATAAACCTAAAAGTGCTGAAAATAATGATAAAGTCATTTCAAATCTGTATCTTCGTATATAATGTGCTCCAAATGTATACCAGCGAGCACCGTATTCGTCCTAATTCATTGCATGCCTACTGGGAAATCAGCAGTTAATCTTCAAATAAGTGGAAACATGGCCTTGAAGTCAAGCGGTTCAGAAATTGGCTGGAACAAATGACATAAAGAATTACTCACTCCAGTCTGTGCCATGGGCAGTGAAACATAAACCATTTGCACAGCAAGACCGAAAACAGTCATTATAGTCAGGCAGAACCGTCAGCAAATACACGCAAGTGCCTTTTCATTATGAACAGGACAACGGATGAAATGCTTCAATCTATAATTAAAACCGAACCATAGTTCAAATGTGCCGATTTTCTCGAATACAAGCTTCAGGGTTCTGGGACGCATGGAAACGAAACCTCTTAAAACAGGGCTGCAATGAATCAGAATTTATCCCTGTAGATGGTGTGCTGGCACACAGTGTCTGGCAATGTGACATGCCTGTCTTTAGTGAGACTTGAAGCATTATGTGATGCAAAGAACACTGATTAAGGTCTGTGACCTGGCATTGATCCATCTGGACCTCATAGTACTCATAACAATTGTGTGATTGTACGAACCGGTGTGACTGTAACACAAAGAAAGTTTTTGCAAATGCGTGAAATAAAATCAATAATTCAGCCACAATGCAGTAAAAAAAAAAAAAAAAAAAAAGACAGCAAGGAAGAGGTTATACTCTAAAACAGACACACCAACTCACTCACTCACTCACTCACTCACTCACTCACTCACTCACTCACTCACTCACTCACTCACTCACTCACTCACTCACTCACTCACTCACTCACTCGTTGAAATCAGGTTAAGCTCTGATAAAGCATTCCTGCTTATTTTTGTTACATTTTTATAGAATTTTGATGTTATGTGTGACAAAATGTCTTTCTCCTTGTTCAGGTTTGACTGTAGTAAAATGAATGCGAAAACTGACACTTCAAATCAACATAAAAACAATTGAAACCTAAAAAGTAGTCTTTCATAATGTCTAAATATATATCGAAATCCACAACTTAATAAAAATGTTTATGTCTAAAAAACAACTAGAGAATTTATCAGCCTTTTTATTTAGAGCTATATAGGAACCTAGTGGTTACACCAGGGCAATACGTAAGTATTTCTTTTTTTACTCCCATCAGATGGTATTAATCTGCCTTAAAAATTTGGATTTTAATATCATTGTCTCTATTTTAACAAGAAATACAGTTTTAATTGAAATGTACCATACAAAAATAGATGTCAACGTGTCAAATTTCCCACATTGCCCAGAGCATCACCCTCTCTTCACAAGCTGGTCGTCATCCCACAGTGCATCCTAGTGCCATCACTTCCCCAGGTAAAGGTTGCACACGTACACGGCCGACTCACCAGACCAGGTGACCTTTTTCCACTGCTTCAAGGTCCAGTACTGATGCTTGCATACCCATAGGCACTCTGATTGGTCTGTGGCTACGCAACCCCATATGCAGCAGAGAGTGATGCACTGTCTTTTGTGATATATTAATCTCAAAAACATCATTAAAATTTTGTGTGACTTGTCCCTCAGTAAACTTTCTTTTGGCTCGGACCAGACGGGATTCCTTCGTGTTCCTTGTGCATTGATGAACCTTGGGCGCCAAACACCCTGTCGCCGGTTTGTGGTTTCACTGTTGGTAATTTCTCACCACTGCTGACCAGTAACAACCCACAAGCCTTGCCGTTTCAATCTGGCCCTTGCCAAAGTCGCTCAGATCTTTACTCCTGCCCATTTCTTCTGCATCCAACACGTTGTTTAAGAGAACTGATTGTTTGCTTACCATCTAATCTACCCAGACCTTAATATGTGGCCATATAAGGAAATTATCAACAATATTCACACTTCACTTGTGACTGGTCATAATGTTTTGGCTCAATCAGTGTATGTCTGTGTGTATATATAAAAATTCAGTGTTGTGATGTAAACAGAACCAATAGCAGCGTTTCCAGCATCAGGCCAAACCGCTCTCTTTGCTTAACCATTCCATTCCGAGCCGATCCGGACCAGCCGTTACAGTTTCATTTTCCACTGTGGTGCTGATAACAGAGCTTTTTAGGAATGTAATACAAATGCGTCAGTTGGTGCCTTGGTAACGCAAGAGTTTACAGACGATGTGAGGTGTAAATAGTGACCGCATTATGGAGAATGATCAGATATTTCTTTTAATTTCATTATTAATTTGTGTTTGTGTTGCTCAAACAGCGCGCTTTGGCAGCTACAGAGAAATTGGTAGCCAGACAACAGAAAAGTGACCAATCCTGAGAAGCGATGTCAATGAACGCATTCTACCAGCACGGTTTAGCACGGTTTAGAACGGTTAGCCGACCGTGCTGAGAATTCCGGGCCGAGAGTGGTTTGTAATCGTGCTGTGGCTCAAGTGGAAATATAACTGGAACCATTCCTTAACGTTCTTAGAACTTTTCGGCCCGATCAATGAAATACACTGATAAATTGAATAAACCTTGTTGTCAAATATAATATTAAAAAACTTACTTTATTAAACAGAATATTATGTATTATATATATTTAACTATGTTATTGTCAAAATTCCCCTGTGGCAAAGCTAAATACATGGCAAGGAAGTTGAGCTTGTGGTATTCGACAAACGGCCCTGCCGCAGTTACTTCTAAACAACACGCTCCCTCTTTTTCCATCTTTTCTCAATTTGCAGAAGTGCTGTGGCCAAATGTGGAATGTTAACTCTGGAAGCTGCTTACATCTCATCATCAAGGTCCCAATGTGAGTCTGAACTCTCTCTACCACTGACATCTCTCAACAAAATAAGTAATGAATAGGAAAACTGCCTAATTTGTCTCTCGAAGAGTCAATTACCTTAAAAACTACTGCACTGAGCTTCTTTGGATCTTTATTTGTTTACACTGTTTACCCCTTTTTAATATCATGATTCTCAAAGTAACATGCATGTAAAAAGTAATAGACAGAGACAGAAGTTAAATGAGTCATCAGTTTAAGTATGGAGAATGATTTTAAATAGAATCTGAAAGAAGTGGCATATCCGCCATACAAATTAAGAAGCTTTTAATGCTTTTTAAAGATATGCCGACCTAGATCCTACAGATAAAATATAGATTGAGCATGAAAAAAAATATTTCAATAATTATTATTTAAACTGTAAATGTTGATTAAATGCATTTTAAATCTACTTAATTGTCTACTCAATGAGGGCTGGTTGTAAGTGTTGTCAGTACAGCATATTGAGTTTAGCCCTTCTATTTTTCCCATCAAGAAAAGAGGTTTAAAGGTTTTGGACCTAAAACTGGGGTAATGCGAATACTTATAAATAGATTTAAAGCTTTTGCAACATTAAACTAGGTCTCAGAAACAGCACTTTTAAAATTTTCCAAGCCACTTAAATGTTCAAACAGGGATCTGATTATTTCACTGTCCTCATGCATTCAGACGGTCTTCTCATCTGCATCTCTGCAAATAAAATCAAGGGAAATCGAAGAGCACTAGGGCTCCCAGGAGAAATAAACACAAACACTGCATTGTCAGCTTATAAAGCATTTGGTGGTTATACACAAAAAAATCCCCTGCAAGTCAACAGAATATTAAATGAGAGATCCCCCCCTAAACAAAATAGAATGGAAAATTCCTTTAGTATGTGCTGCAGAGGCTATGATACTCTAATACTATATCACAAATTTAAAAAAGTTCAGAATTTATGTTCATAATCAGGTATATCACTACTAAACACAAAATTTCCATGCAAGCTATATTTATCATACTTAAAAACCTTTTATTTTATGGCTTATAATTTATGAATTTCTATTTAAATACATATTATTTAAACTGTTGACTAGATGTATAAATAAAAAAGTATAAATATATATAAAAAAAAAATAATTAAATTAAAATAAAATAAACCACCCAAACCTTGCATAGGTCTTGCTTACCGCCCAGGACTTGCTCAGTCTGAAGATGGGTGCGCTCTGAAGGGCTGAGACCACCGAAACCAGAGAGTGCAGGTTATTCAACTCAAGCAGTTTCTGTAAAAACACAGAAGACACAGTCTTAATAAACATAACCCACTTACATGACTTACATAAGACAACTGTAGTCCTCATAGAAGTCAGGACCCACTATATTAAAAGCCTTCTGATTTTCATAACCTCTGATGCTCTTTGCCCATTTTTGACTGAACAATTTTAAGGTCTGGTGTTTTTTTTTTAAATATATATATATTTTTTACTACATCCTAATGGTACAAAACCTGACAGTGACTGACTGACTGACTGACTGACAATTCTGACTTTTTTTCCCTCGCAATTCTGATTTATTTTCTCAGAATTGTGAGATATAAACTCGCAATTGTGAGTTATAAACTCTGAGGAAATTCTGAGGAAAAAAGACTGACTTTTTTCATCCACTTCTCACAATTCTGACTTTATATCACACAACTCTGAGGGAAAAAAAGTAAGAATTATGAGATAAAAAGTTGCAATTACCTTTTAATTTTTTTATTCCATTTTGGAAACAAGCTTTCACATTTTTGTGCATTTTTCATAACAATAAAAAAAAAATAAGTTAATTTTTTAAATATTTTTTCTTCTTCATCAATAATCTGCCAAGTGTCTTCTTTAAAAACAGACCAAACTTAAGTCAAGTCACATTTTTTTATATAGCGCTTTTTACAATACAGATTGTTTCAAAGCAGCTTTACAGAGATAACAGGAAAATGCAAGAAAGTTTGTTTCCAGAAGAAAATAGCATCACAGTCCAGCTTAAGTAAATTCAGTGATGTTTCATTTTGTTGTAAAAAAGTTATTTATTTAGTTCATTTTAGGGGTGACCCAGAATAGTCGAAGATTCGATGCTTCGATTGGAGGAGCCTGATTCGACTACCGATCTCACGGTCGAATCTTCGCAGAGGTGTTATGAAATGAGGATCATGCCACTTTGGCTATATGAGGGCGCTCAATGTCTGATTTCACATAGAACTACCGGTTTTCTGTCAATACGTTAATATTCAGCCTATTATGATAATGCTGTATATAAAAATGTGCAAAGAAAGAAGCTTTTAATACATATTTTTTAACATGCGTGAATAAATCCAAACACCCCGTGACAGATTTAAGTTTCACTTTCAATCCGTGACCGACAGAGGAGCGTCTTGGCGGCAAGGATTTAAATCTTTAACAATGTCTGGGATAAGAAAATCTAAAGTGTGAATGTACACCATCAGAGAGGATATTCTCCAAGGCTGGATTTAGCATCAGGCAAACCATGATCGCACTTCTGCCGGCCAACGTTAACAAGTTGGTTTTCCACGGGACATTCTAAAATGCATAACGTGAAAAAAGCTTTTAAAACGCTTAAAAGGCACTTTAACGTGGCTTAATGCATGTACACAGTACAGTACACACTTTATTAAGAAACCATACTATGTGCAGATAAGATGAACCCAGAATATGAACACAATGCGTTCCTCCTATGGTAAAGCGTTTTCTTTACATAATTTGATATTTTAATTTAACTATTTTAGGAGATTAAGTCGTTCAACGTTTTTTACGTTAAGTGTTTTAGAATGTATTTTATCCGCACGCACAAAAGACTCCAACGGACAAATACAGAGTGAAAGACTGGATTTGTTCTCTCAATCAGGAAGGGTACAAGTGATTTCAAAACTTTTCAGCCGGTTCTAATTTGATTTTTGGATGCTGTGAACATTTTTATCTAAAAAGACATGCCACTCCAGTTTAGCATTTATTGTTGTTTCTGCAGTTAAAAAGACAAAGTTGAAAATTCTGGCTACTATCGTTATTTTACTAATTTCTTTATTTTACTTGTATTTATTGATCTGTCAGGGTTATCTAATCTAACTATTTGTGACTTGTGTTTTGAATATATGTTCCCCTGCACTTTAGGCATTTTGCACACATTTGCTCATCTTGTGACTTGATTCTGATTTATATCATTTTGTATTTTTATTTATTAGAAAGGTATATTCTGTTCTAATTTAATTTAGTAAATTAATTGTTTATTTTTTCGGGGCGTTAATGTTGTGCTGTACTTAGAGCCTGCTCGCACAGGTAATTTAGCCGATTTAATTTGATTTGCATGTGAAATGCAAATCCTGTCTGCAGTGTGGCCTTTCTGGAGTTATTTATGTTATTTCTTAGTTTTATTGATCCAAAATGTTTTTATACATTTTCTTCTATATCTTTGTGTGATTTTCTGTACACCGCAGCTTTGAAATGTTAAAGCCCCGCCCCCATACACGATTCGACTATTAGTTGACTATAGGCAAAACTTGACGATTCTGATTTGACTATGAAAATCCATAGTCGGGGACACCCCGAATTTATTCATTGAATATTAAAATAAATGTTACATTTAATGTGCCCAACTAAGCAAGCCAAAAGCCAATGGCAACAAAGGTGAAAAAAGGCAAAAAAAGGCGACAGTGGCAAGGAACCAAAACTCCATCAGGTGGCAGGATGGAGAAAAAAAAAAGGGGGGGGGGCAGTTCTCCTCTGGCCAACGAACAAACAGTGTATGGTTATGATTCAGGCAGCATTATAGGTCAGAAGTCAGATTGGATTGGAACAATCAGAATATTATCCAGTTCCATCTGGTTGAAGATCGGAGTCATCACGGGTATGGAGACGGGTTTGTTGAGGATCGGTGCCGATGGTTGTCATGTCGATGAGGCCTTCACAGGGGAGAGTCTAGTTGACACAACCTCTGCTGAATGTCTGTGCTCCAAAACATTCAATATTTATGACCACTTTAGTTGTAAATTTCATTTTCAAGTCTACACTCAAAAAGTTTAACAGGTAATAAATGGATTATAACTACTGTACAAATATCATTTAATACCATAAAATCTCCTAAAACACTAAATATGAAATAAAAAAGCATTATTAAATTAAAATATAGACCGTACATTCATTTCATTGGAAAAAAAGGTCATTTTGACCGGCATGCGAGAAGCACCAGATGGTTTAAGTCAATGTACACTGATTTGTTTTATATTCATTATTCGGTCTTCACTCAATGTTTTCCGGTCTGGTCCTGTCACGCTAGTCTCATTCTTCTTCTTTTTTCTTCTAGGCTGACCTCTGTAAAGCACTGTTTAAACCACCTTTATGGAATAAAGGAAAGCAGCACAACTTCGTTTTTTTTAGTCATTGGCTGCTTTATCCATTAGCGTAACCGTTAGCGTAGCCCTCTCAGGCTAACTAGGGCACGTCCGTCGGTAGCAGGGTATGCAGCTCTTTCAGCTTTGGCAGGTAGAGTAGGGTGAGTGTTCAACCATAAGGAGTCATTCAGCGGGTTTCCTGTATCATGGTACATTGAGTTTCAGGAGAGCATGTAGGCTGATTGAATTCACAGCAGTCTGTGGCTCTCTGTTTGTGTGACTGTTGGCACGAATGACAAGATAAGCTTCTAAATAACCGCATGATGGTTTGGGAAATTTCTCAAGTATCATTTCAATAGAAATATCTATTTTTAAATGTTTATAATTGAAGTTTTTTATGCCTTTATTAAAGCAAAATATTCTATCTAATAAGGACATGCAGAATAAAAACAAAAAATTACTGAATTTTATGAGACATTCTAATCAAAAATTTAAGTGATAAACTCAAAAGCAATAAATCCCATGCTACTGTCAATTTAAAGATTCAGTAAGTAAAGTAATTTACTATGAACAATAGGAGTGGGCTGGAAATATAAAACCACAACTTTTCATTTTAAAATGTAATTTTACAGGTCATTCACAACATTTGTTTTCAAGGCAACTCTGCTATCTGTAATAAATTACATTTTAAAAGCAATTACAAGACAGATGGAAAGTCAAATTTGCGTGAAATGATTTGAAAGAAGTTATTAAGAATAGCAGTTATACTGAACTGTGTAGTTAATCACTTTCAGATGAGAAAATAGCTGTGATGAGAAATTACAGTATTTGGTTTATTAGTAACAGTGATGACATATTTGACACTACAGGCACTTTTGACACTATTTGATACTTTTTATATTCTCCCTGTGTTGTTTGTTATCGTCATTTGAAGATCATTAAGAAATCGAATGGCTTCGTCTTTCTAACAGTTGAAGGCAAAGGAAAAACAGACATACTGAAAGCTGTTTAAACGGTGTCTGAGATGAATCACAGTCAGATTAAGACCTTTTTATTGCTCCCATTCTCGATTCATGCCATAAACACTTACCACTCCTGTACAACCCCTCTACTTTAATCCAAGGCTTTAATCCATCAAGACTTGCATAACATCATTAAAATTGGCTATTGTTAAAGCACACAAAAACCTTTATGTTTAATGAATTTCTAATAACAACAGTTACAGTAACGCCAGTGCCAAGGACAATTACCAATATATCAAATGCAATTCAGATGTGAATACAAATATTAATAAATGTTTTACTGAACTTGATCAAAGTTATAGGGTTATATTTCTGCTGCCATGGCAACATGCACAAAGCAAAGAGAACTAATGATAAATAAAGTAAAGTAACCAAGCTGCACTGTCTGAGGGAACAGTGAAAACCAAAGAATGTCTCACCTTGGCAATTTTGATGAAGTGGCCCAATATTTCTGCTCGAATTTTCAGTGTTTGAGCCGTCAATATCTCCCTCACTGCCCAGAAACTGACCTAGGAGAAGAAAAGGTCATATGTAAATTAGTGCTGTCAACGTTAACGCATGCGATACATTTTTGTCCAGTCTAACGCATTAAATTATTTAACGCAATTAACGCAGCATCCAATTTTTCTGTCATCCTTTGGCTAGCGTTACATTATATGATCACGCTCTTTTTCATGCAAATGCTTTTTTAAACCATTCAAGTGCGACAAGAAGAGGACGCGGTGCCTGTTAATGTCCTGACACACACACACACAATGCTATGGCAAGCCAAACTATTCATATATGAATATGAATTCAATATGAACCCTGGTCGGGCATCTGATTGCACACTGACCCATCAAAGGCAAGCGATTTGACAGCAAAACGCACGTCCTTGACGTGCAATTTGCCATAAAAACGCGCGTTCTTAACGTACGCTTCGGGGTCACAAAAAACACGTGTCGGAAACACACGTCCTCATCATGTGATTTGCTAGAAATACGCGCGTTCAACGTGCGCTTTTTGATGTCACAGAAAATACACGTTTTTGACAGTGACACTGGCCTCATGAAAATGGTGCCATTAAACAAGTATTTTAAATATACTGGGCCCTATCTTGCACCCAGCGCAATTGTTCCCTGGTGCTGTTTTGCAGTTCCAGAAAACAATTCCGCCACAGACACAGGAAAAACCTAGTTTAAAGTCAGTGGCACGTTCAGATGCTATTTTAAGGGCGCATGCTTAACCATAATGTAGCGTGTGCACAACGCGCATACACTTTGCTTCTCTCATCTACACACAGACGCAGCAGTTCCCATTTTTGCAAACCATACATAATTACAAGGAAAAATATACCACATGAGAGAAATCATTGTCGTGTCCATGAAGATGTGAAAAAATAGGCAGAAATCTAGCTTACACATTTACCCAAATTATTATACACCTGTTTAACCGAAGCTAATTTGGGCAGGTTTCTCCTATCCCCATACAATGTCACTTCTCTGTCTTTTACTGCCCTGACCAGAACGTCGGTATCCTCGGCTGTGAACTGCTCCTGGCAAATCCACCGCTATCGGCCGTTATCAATCCGCTATGGAACAAACACACCTGCTTTTAAAGGGAATGTGAGATGACGCTCTGATTGGTTTATTTCACGTTACGCCCAAACCACACCTATGAGTAATGCAGCTACATCAGTTCAACCCATTTTCGAGTCATTTCGAGATCCGCCCACAAAGTTACTTGCATTTCGCGTTTCATACTTGCGTTTCAAATCGTTAAAATAGGTCTTTATGTTGTTTCTACATTAATTTGGAGATTAAGTGTGAAATTATTACATTATAAAATATCTTAAAAACATATAAAAACTTAAGTGTTTTTAATCCTGATTAATTCACAGAAAAATGTGTGATTAATCTAGTTAAAAAAAAAAATTCATCGATTGACTGCACTCAAGACAAGAACTGAGATCCAATGCACTAGTAGGAATTCCCACAATAGTTGTCTCTGCACAATAGAGTTAGGAATCAGAACATTTATTTAAAACTACTTTAGTGAAGGCAGAGCCTGAAGGTTTACATAATTTATAGCTATATGTTATGTAATTGCTCTGCTGACAAATACCAAAAGTTCTCAGCAAACATAACTCAAAATGGACGCAGACAGATTAACAATAAATAAATCATAAAAAATAAAGGAAATCTATCTAAATTTATGAGGAAAAAACTGTGAAGAGACAGTATTTCCTTATTCACAAGCTTGCCAGAAAACCTTTTTAGAATAAGACTAGGCAGCAAAACTGAATCTTTTCTTCTTTCCTGGAAATATAAGACATTTGTTGTTAATGATGACATTAAAAAGACCGAAATGGCAAATGTAATTGTAGACCTCAAACGGCCACTTCCAAGACATTTAAGCTCTTTCAAAATGAAATGCCATGTAAATAAATCTCATATTCATTCCTATTGTATACTGACCTTCATAAGCCGATATTTATAGCCTTATTTTCAGAACTGGGGATAAAGAAAGTGTTGTGCATTTGCAGTAAAGGGTGTGGGAATAGATGAATTGGTCAGGTCATTATAATGTGTGTGTGTGTGTGTGTGTGTGTGTGTGTGTGTGTGTGTGTGTGTGTGTGTGTGTGTGTGTGTGTGTGTGTGTGTGTGTGTGTGTGTGTGTGTGTGTGTGTGTGTGTGTGTGTGTGTGTGTGTGTGTGTGTGTGTTTCCGATATTTTAGTTGTAATCATACATAATAGGTATAATTTGAAAGTGTAAACACTCAAAATTCATCTTGTCAAAACGGTATTGAAATTGGACATTGGGTTACCATGCAAACGGTACTTTAAACTTTTTAGCTTTCTCAATGTTTGAGTCCAAATTATTTTATACAATTTAGATTTTGTATAAAAAAAAATTATTAGCTCAGTGCATTTGCTTTACAGTAAACAAACTTTTTTTTAAAAGAGAACAACCTTAGGTCTGTATTCCAAAGCATTCATGAATTACAACCGTTTGAACCAGTTCAGATCTACCCCAAGTACTGTACCTGTCAATTTGCTCAACGCTGAAACATTTTTATGGAAATTGTTGTTTACTAGGTGGTTCTTGGATGTTGTTTTGATTTTTTCAAAAGACGGTGTTCTGTCTGAACATTTAAGATCCACTGTTGTTAAACAATAAAGTAATGCCTTTAATGTCCATGAGCGTGCCACTGTAGCAGACACCTAAAAGCTTTGAAGTAGAAAGAGAAGTGTGGATGCCATTAGTCTGGAAAAAAAAAATGGAGAAAAACCCATCAACAGACACTTCTGTTGGATGTTTCCAGTTCTGTTTCTTGTATATTCTGTTATTTAAAGGAGTTAATGCAGAAGCTCCTGGATGAATTAACTATATGGACCAGCATTTGTCTATCTGAAGCACCTGTTTGCACTACAAAACTGTAATATCCAGTAAAGAGTTATCATGTTATTTATAACAGCCAAAGCTGTGAACTCCATTAAGCGTGTATTCAAGTGGACACTATTACATTAAAAGTCTTATGTGTTAAACTTAAAGTCTAAATCATCTACATTAAATATTCTTTATCAGCGATACAGTGAGGTTTCTGAGCACAACCCATGCCAAATCAGCAATGTCTGCAACTATAATACAGTGTCACAATAGAGTATTCTCATCCCTCTTTCAGTATAATGACGACACATTGACCTCCATTATATGTTTTATTTCTGGTGGTGCTAATGGGCCCAGGTCTTAGACCCAGGATAGGGCGATACATGAATAAGAGTGTGCTGAACAGCTCTAAATCCACCTCTGATCAGCAATTTTACACTCTATACCTCTGTTAACTGCTATAAATAGGTCTTTCAAACTGCTATACAAGGAAACAACCCTGAGATCTTGTTGAAATGACCATTATTTCAGGAAACTACCAGTGAAATGTTCGGTATTACTAAATCACAAACAAAATACCATTTCCTTGTGCCAGAATTACACATACAGCAGGATGTTAGTCTTTAGTTCCAGCCACCACCATGTTTAGCAAACAGGGAATTAATATTGCAGTGAAGTTAAGCGTGTAATAAATAATCTTACAGTGCACCTGTTGGCTACGATGACAAGTGCAGATTTGCTTACCTGGTTAAATCTCCGTGTGAAGGCCACAACGTTGGGTGAAAGGCTGTGCTTCTCTTTCTTGTTCCATCCACAGCTCGCCAGCTCCTAAACAAACAAATAGTCAATTAAACCTTTCAACAGTGTTGTAATATTTAAGTCTAAGATGTGCAAGTGACATAAAACTGCAATGTCATTTTATCTACACTGCCGTTCAAAAGTTTGGGGCCAGAACAGCTTCTTCTTTTTTTTAATGTTTTTGAAAGAAGTCTCTTATGCTGCATTTATTTGTTCAAAAATAAAGTTAAACCAGTAATATTGTGAAATACTATTACAATTTAAAACCAATGTTTTCTATTTTATTATACATTTTGAAATACATTAATGTAATGTATTAGTGTGATGCAAAGCTGAATTTTCAGCATCATTACTTCAGTGTCACATGATCTTTCAGAAATCATACTAATATGCTGATCTGGTGCTCAAGAAACAGTTCTTATTATCACAGTTTAAAACAGCTGTGCTGTTTTATATTATTGTGGAAACCATGATTATGCATTTATTTATTTATATTGATATATAGAAAGTTCAAAAGAACAATTTATTTCAAATAGATTTTTTAGAACAATGTAAAAGTTTTTTCTTTCTCTTTTGATCAATTTAATGCATACCTGCTGTATTGATAAAAGTATTAATATGTTGAGCATAAGACTGTCCGACTAAGAAAGGCATAAAAAGTAAAAGCACCACAATTTTTATCCTTTTAGCATTAGTGAAATTTACTACACATTTTACCATACTTTATTTGTTATAGGCCTTTGTTACAGGCTTATTTAGAAATTCTTTCTAAGTGAATTCTAGGAATATTACATTTTGTAGAATAGAAGAGAAAAGAATGCACAGAACAAAACACACCCACTGCCTTCATCTCTTTGACATAAAAAGCTTTGCATGGGGACTTTATATGCTTCTAAGCCTCCTTAGGTTCACAAAGCTATGAATACTAACACTTTTATAGTATCGTGCAGACTAAGAGCAGATGGAAACATTCAAAGGCATTTCAGTTTCGACATGGACTGAGTGGAGTGGAGTTTCCATGTGAATAAGCAGCTCAGTCTGGGTACATTACCTTACCAAAATAATTTTGGGTCTGTTTGCTAAGTCATCACTTAAAGCCGCACATTTTGTCGGATTGAACAGTCAGGGAGTGGGACACAAGAAGTCTTGTTTGGTTATATACTACCATTCAAACATTTGGGTTCAATAAAATTGTATTTTGTTTTATACTTAAAACAAAACAAAAAAAGTATAATTTTATGCAACAAGGATGCATTTAAGTAAAAAAAAAAGAAAGTAAAAATTTGTACGTGTAAAGGATCCACTGGAGGCAAGTGTAAATGAGAACCCAAGTGCAGTTTATTATAAACAAAACCAAACATGAAACAAAAACATGGCGTGGCATGAAAACTCAAAAATATGGACATGGACATGGACATGGACATGGACATGGACATGGACATGGACATGGACATGGACATGGACATGGACATGGACATGGACATGGACATGGACATGGACAAACCCAAACAGTGGTCTACAGGAAGCAATACTTGACAAAGACACATGGCAAACATGAGGGCTTAAATACACAGACTAATGACAAGACAAGGGACACCTGTGAACAATGAACAGACGATTAACCAATGACAAGACACATGGCAGGATCACATGACAAACAGGGAATCACATGACAGACATGGAAACATGACATGAACAAACCCAAAACGTGACAGTACGCTGTTGCAAAATATTTCTATTTTAAATAGATTAATACTATCATGTGAAGAATCCTGGAAAAAAGGGTTTAGGGTTTCCCTATTAAGCAGCACAAATGTTTCCTACATTGATAATAAGAGATGTGTCTTAAACATCAAAGAAATTGACCATCAAAGAGCATAAGCATATTAAAATTATTTCTGAAGGATCATGTGACACTAAAGACTGGAGTAAAGACTACTAAAAATTCAGCTTCACCATCACAGGAATAAATTACAGCTTAAAATTACATTTTATAATACAAATAATAGAAACATTTATTTTAAATTGTAATAATATTTCAATATTATTTTGATCAAATAAATGCAGCCTTGGTCAGCATTCTTTCAAGAACATTAGAAAATTGTACTGACCTCAAACTTTGATTAATAGTGTATATTAGTTGTACATTTAAATGATTATTTTGCACCCAAAACAGTCATATTTCAGTTTTCCATTATCATCATCTCTGACCCTAAGAATAATTTTATTTTATACATTTCTTTATGCTGCTGGCCCTTTAAGAAACACTCCTACAATTAACTCCAACACGTAGATGTTATAACTACACCATTCATCACATATACTTTAATTGCTCCATCCTTTAATAACGGCCTCTTTGCAGAGTCAGCATTACATTGTGACAGGATCACCAAACAATCCCACTGAGATATAACTGAAATGATCCCTTGTTAAAAATACACTTTAGAGCGGCATGTGCAATATATACAGCACAAAGATTAATGAATTTTGCTTCATTTTTCTCTTATATCACTAGTTCCACTTGACTATCATTTCTTTAAAATGTCTGTAGCCAAAGAAAACTGTACAGCACACCACTTTATGCAAAGAGACTCTGTCTGCTCACACAGCACTAAAAATGTAGAGGTTCTAGAACCGACGTACATCTGAAATCTATTAATCCAGATGCCCGTGTCAACTTCACGAACATCTCCTTTTAGAATCCGCAATAATCCCTGAAGCATGCAGCTGAAACATTGATGAATGAATGTATGTGCATGTGGTCGAACGCAAAAATGTACTTATACTAGTATTTCCACAGGCCAATGGAACTTACAGGCAAACGGCTCAACAATAACAAGACCACTTACATTGTTAAATATGTCAGGGTCGGAAAGACTGAGTGTAACGGACGGGTCCTGAATTAGTGGCTGGGGAGGTCAAACTCAGCATTTTTAAAATTAGCTTTTTTCCAGTGGGAACTTCTGCTGTAGGGATATTAATTCAATGTGTTTCACACTCTGGTCCTCTTCAGAGAAGGAATACCATTGTAGATATTTTGTTACTTTTTATAAAATAAATCAACTGAAAAATGTATGTGTGCAGAAAGCTGCCGCAATGCAAACATGTCTAAAGGAATGAAGGTGAAGATTCATCTTGACATAAATCAAGTTCATACTCCACAAATCAAATAATTTCCCTCAACACCAATTAAAACCACTTTGAGTCAAGAACTGACATTTTTCAGCAATAAAACCATTGGCAACACCTTGTGTACAAGAAGATAAACATGATAGCGCTGTCAGCTGTAGAAAAAAACAAAAAAACATTTTCACCCGTGACTGAAGAGACTCTAGAGGGAGGATGAGGTAAAATACTTCTTTGCTGTTTCCAATAGACTAATGTTTTGGTGCCAAATATCCACACATTCAAACTGCATAAAAAGCAGTTAGGCCTTTTTAAGTATCCTTTCATTTAGATGTTTTTTAGATGATACAAGGGAGAAGAGCAATAACAGTGTGCTGCTGGAAATACATGTTATTAAATAAGTCTCAATTATTTAGTGAATTGTATTATGCTGCCACATCTGTCAAACTTGTACCCAAAATGAACATTAATAAATGGCTACACTTTATTTTAAGGTGTCTTTGTTACATTGTAATTTTACATTTAAGTACTGAGTAATATTAAGTAACTACATGTACTTACTATAGGGTTAGGATTAGGGTTTGGTTTAGTTTAGTTGCATGTAATTATGCATAATTTATAGTTATTATAAATAACTATACATGTAACGTGTGTAACAATGATAATTTAAAATAAAGGGTTACCCAATTATTTTCTCTGTTGCTCAACTACAAACCTGACACAAGGTCTCAAATTAGCTAGCAACTACTGAGTGACAGCTTCATTAAAAGGCAGCGGTGGTTGCCAGAAAAATTGAGTAAAAATACAATAATAAAGTAAGCATATTCACAGAACAATCTGTAAATATTACAGTTTAAAAAAATTAAAAAATAAAAAATAAAGTAAATCCAACAGCCTTTTTCTGATGAACTAGCAAGAACATGTTGCTACTTAAAGCTACAATATGTAAGATTTTTGTAATAAAATATCCAAAAATCACTTGCACAGTGTGATATATTTCCTGCAGTTGTGTACTTACAATATCCCAAAAGTTCCCAAAGATTTTTAATTTCAGAGAAATTCCAATTTTAAATAACTTGTCCCACTTGTCACCTGTTAATGACGTAATATCTGCGTTATCCCTGGTTTCCGCTCGTACTGCCATAGTAACCATGGCGACAGACGTGGACAACTGCGTTACATCTAGCGGCATGCTCACGCTGCTGTTGTTTCTTTCAAACAATATGGACCATGGCAAGCCAAGCAGACTTTTGGGACAAAAGGAGAACTAAAACAAGGATCAGTATCAGCGTGGCGTTTTCGAGATACCGGCGCAAATGTAGAGGTGAGCAAATGTACATAAAACTAATCAATGTTATATAGCTCAACATGATGAAATGTTAGAATATGATCAGTATGTTATTCTAATGTTGATCTAGCTTACTGCTAGTCTCATACAGATAAACTAACACATAGAATAACATTATAACTTATAAACACACTCAAATGCAGTTTAGTGTGATAGTAACTTACCTCACAAGTTTCATTCGTCTAATAAACTGACCTGTGTGAGTATTAGTAAACTGACCAGGTAAGTTAGTTTGGTAGAATGAAATGTCCTTATTCCATTATATCCGCGGGACTCGCGTGTGGCGCTGATGTCTGTCTCTCATTAGCAATCGCGCCCGCCACATTTTGAAGTATCGCATCAGAAATGAGTGATAGAAACGCCAAATTTAAAAAATAAAATAAAAAATCCCTTAATTTGCAAAAAAAATTATTATGCTCGCTTGAGATGTTTTTTGACTTGTGTAAAAAAAAAAAAAAAAAAAAAAGGGTTCATTCGAATAATGGGAGATGGAAACACATTTGCTGAATAAATTCTGACGTAGCGAACATTAAACCCACGTGACTAATTGGCTATTTTCGCTAATTATTCTGTTTTATTTACTGTTGTTTACTAGGTTACCAATACCAACGTCATCCGCTCAAACAACTTTTTTTTCTTCTTTTTTTTGCAAACTTTGAAAAGATTTGCTTCACGTTTGAATGAAAACCCAGCTACTGTTAACCAATAAACAGGTTTTTACTCTCACATTTTAACAGTATTTTACAGTTAAATTCTATTGTTAGAAAACACAAATCCAAAAAAATTTAGATTCTAAATATGTATATAGACTGTGTTTCAAAAATATACACTACCGTTCAAAAGTTAGGGGGATTTTCTAATGTATTTTATAGTAGTCTCACCAAAGCTGCATTTATTATGTAGCCTATTTTTTCCTGAGATGGCAACAGTGAATTACACGAGTCTTCATTGTCACATCTTCCAACAGAAATAATTCTACATTGCTGATTTAGAGCTCAATAAACATTTCTTATTATTACAAATGTTGAAAATTTGTGGATTCCTTCATGAACAGAAATTTCAAAAGAACAGCATTTATTTGAGATAGAAAACTTTTGAAACACTGTAAAATGTCTTCACTGTCACCTTTGATCAACGTATCCCTGCTGAATAAGAGTATTAATTTCTTCCAAAAAAAAAAAAAAACTTACTGACCCTAAGGTAGAGTATAATTACACATAAAAAATAAATCAGATTTTGATTAAGCAAGCACTGAAGTTTCTGGCTCTTTTTTGTCTCCTATAAATGAAATCCAAATTCTCAACAGACCAAACCAACCACACAGCAATGGTTGCTGAGAACTCATAACGCTACCTAATAACGTGGCTACGTGGAAAAACAATAAATAACAATAAACCCACGGTCTTTTTAAATGGATCCATTCTGGAATATCTGTGGCTGTCAGTGAGAAATGATTCCAACAAGAGAACTCAAATCCACACTGACTCACAGAGATGATGTCATGTTAACTAAGGCCTGCAAAGTTGTAGGTCAATCACCATCCAACTTTAACACTCACATCACTCAAGCTAATTCATACTCTGGATAAAGTTTACACAAACCGGACTCATTCTTACTAAATGTTAAGATCCACGGGCTAATTTCTCTGAAAAAGGCCAGAGATTCACACCAAGGTCACCATGAATGGAAACCAAATGATTCCAGACTTCACGTTAAGAAAGTAGCTTGGTTAAGACTAATTGGCAAACAGACTGCCAAATCATTCTCTACTCAAGCATTACACCATCATTGGGTAGACTGTCTACACGGCAGTGACCTGAAAGAAGCCTGGCTAATATTTCTTCATGATAAAATGGTAAAACTGTTTTCTCAACATACTCCTATAAACCCTAAAATGTGAGCCAGACTATCACATTTTTTATGTTATGTAGTCTTTTCATCTGACATTCCACAATTAATGTGTCTTTGACCATGTGATGCAATTGGTTTCCAGTTTAATTAGATGTTTTTTTTATTTTAAAAAGAAATATTAGATTTTTTTGGTCCAATTTGATGAAGATAATATTAATAATTATTATTCATATTATTTGAGTCATCCTACAGCCCCCTTTCCTGACTTTCCTGAGGCCTCTAATGGTTCCCAGTCCCCCTGGTTGAGAACCACTGATCTAAGGGCATTTATAGCCTGAAAATATTTAGGCATTTTTGGATAATAATCTTCATTCTGTCATAATTTTGTGAAAGAATGAATATACATATTCATTACACAGATTCATATGTACAACCATAGACAACAGCAAGATAACATATGAATACTAAACACTTATGTTATGAATAACAGCTAACCTGCTAAATGCCCAAATGTAGTCAATGAAAATTTATCACACTGAAAACGTTCTACACAAAACCTTCAGAAAACTGAAAAGTGCCTTGGCAGACCTGTTTTTATTACCTGTGGAAAAACTTCTCACTGATCCTGGTCCAAATCTATTATAACTGTTATGAGCACCTTTTCATTTTCAAATACAATGTTAACTAAGGAAAGTACTGAGGGCTCTGTAACTGCAGAGGATAGACTCTGGTTAAAGTAATGGAAGAATGTGGAGCTAGATTCTGTGGGTACTGTGGTGTGTGTGTGTGTGTGTGTGTGTGTGTGTGTGTGTGTGTGTGTGTGTGTGTGTGTGTGTGTGTGTGTGTGTGTGTGTGTGTGTGTGTGTGTGTGTCACACTGCTATAGTGCCACGTCACACTAATCTGTAGCACCAGAGAGCACATGAGATCAGTTCACAGCTGTGAGGCTCATGTGGCTTGATAAACACAGAGGATGTGTATTTAGTTGCCATAGATATCTGTCTCACCTCAGGCTGTATCGCCTTGAATACAGGAGCATCCATCAAAGTGATCTGACTCTGCAAAATAAAAGCTACAATGTTAAACTGACAACAATTTCAAGCTTCAAAAGGGTAGCTCACTCAAAAATAAAATGTATTTAATAATTTAATCATCTCAAATTGTTCCAAGCCTGTATAACTTTTTTTCTTGTGTAGAACAAAATGAGATGTTTAGCAGAACGTCCAGGCAGCTCTTTTCCATACAGTAAGAGCAGATGGATACCAGTGTCAGCTGTGGTCACCATTTCAATGAATGGGAAAAAGTAAATAATAATAATTGTTGGGTGAAATATTACATTAACATTTAAAATTACACTGCAGGGCACTTAAAAGATGCAGCAAGTATTTTTTAGCATTTTGACTTGCAAGGTTTCGTGAAGTTTTCACTCTTGTCAATGTACAGGTTTAAATATATTTTACAAAAGTGCTATTGACTTTAAGGGGTGTTTTTTTTTTTTTTTTTGCAGTGGAAAAGGTTACTTAATGCACCTTTATTAGAGCATACTGGGTTTCTATAAATATAAAAAGAGCCATATAAAATGAATAGATGATTAAATACTTTCCTTGAGTTGACTATAATTATGGGATGGAAAGTTGAAATTGAATAACTGTGCACTTAAAGTCAGAGTTGGAATTGACATGAATAAGTGTGAACAAATGTCTGATAATATATGCTGATAAAGTCTGACAAGTATTTAAATGAATGAATAAATAAATAAATAAATAACAACTGAAATGTGTTGCCCTAGTTTCAAATCACTGCAGTTTCCATGTCAAACCCTCACTGAGTGGCACAAAAATGAGTTTTATTTTTTCAAACTTATCTCAGATAAATGTCAACTATCAACTAGTGTTAAAATCAACCAAAAGTAATGCATTTTTTCCTAACACCCTAAACTCAAACCATCTACCTGGATTTTAAGTATAATTTTAAAACAACATTCAACCTCAAAAGACACCGAACAGAAGCTTTGTGTGAGGAACATACTGAAGTTTAGGTTTATATTAAGTGATAAACTTCCTCTCTGTATCGGTCAATGGGAGGTACATTGGTAGGGCTTTTAGCACCCCTAGTGGTCATTTCACATAGAAAATGCAGCAATTTGTGCCTACAGAAACTTAATTAATAGTAAGAAAAAAAAAGTATTCATAGCTGTGTTTTTTTCTCATGAGACCAGGTGTGAACTGGAGTATTTACTGTATAAACTTACAGCAAACTCCTCAGGTGTCACTTTGAGCATGTCAAACACCACCGCGTCAAAGCTCTTGGCAGAGTCCAAGCTCCGTCCATCCAGGGACTCAGAACTACTGCTGTCCTGCAAACACAGGAAGAAGAAAGTTAGGCAGGA
This sequence comes from Scardinius erythrophthalmus, assembly GCF_964197995.2. Taxonomy (NCBI): domain Eukaryota; kingdom Metazoa; phylum Chordata; class Actinopteri; order Cypriniformes; family Leuciscidae; genus Scardinius; species Scardinius erythrophthalmus. Next base: position 19,230,316 of record NC_138240.1, read on the forward strand.
AAGAGAGAGAACAACTGGACATAAAATCAGGGATGATATTTCATACACCTATAAAATCCATATGGACAAAGAGTCATGGCCAGTTGCACTGTTCCTGTGGACTTTTAATCAGTTTAATTACCATTGTCCATTTGAATTACTTTATTCCATTTGATTATTCAGCCCAGATGGTAAAAGTGGATCAGAATGCAACCACATCACTTTATTAACAGGCAATGAGCCAATCCAACCCATATGATAATTAAAGCCAGACAAAAATAGACCACATAACAAAGGCCTGAGAAGGAAAGATACAGTCACTATGAAAAGAATGATTTCTCCTCGGCAAATGATCCTGACAGATCCCCTTTGAAGTCTCCCCATTCCATCCAGTGTAATATCCGTACTGATGTAAAATCTCAGTCTTATCTTCTCGGTGTCTTATCTGTTCTGTGTGCACCCTTAATTGCTAGCAGATTCGTTAATGCCCTCATCTCTGGTTATTACAAACGCTGTACACTACCATTCAAAATTTTGGAAGAAATTACATTTATACAGCAAGTATACATTAAATTAAATTGAAAGTTGACAGTGTGGAAGAAATTTTATATGTTCTATATGTTTGCATTTAATTATATTTATAGAATCTTAGAAATATGATGGTAATTAGATTAATGTAGTGTCGATACATACCCTTATGAATGTATGTACAGTGCTATGTATAAGTTTAGACACCCATGCTAAAGTTGACTAAAAAGAGGAATAAAAAAAAAAAATCTTTTGGAAATTGAACTTAATGCCTTAATTAAAAAAAAATGGAAAAATCCAACCTTTAAGGACACCAATTTTCTTTGTGAATGAATAATGTATCATAAATAAATGTTCTTCCTTAAAATACAGGGTGCATAAGTCTGGACACCCCTATGTTAAATTCCCATAGAGGCAGGCAGATTTGTATTTTTAAAGGCCAGTTACTTCATGGATCCAGGATACTATGCATCCTGATAAAGTTCCCTTGGCCTTTGGAATTAAAATAGCCCCACATCATCACATAGCCTTCACCATACCTAGAGATTGGCATGGAGTACTTTCCATAAGATCATCTCTCAATGCAAATCAAACCAGCTATTAGGCTAACTGAAATAAAACCATGCCAATCTCTAGGTATGGTGAAGGCTATGTGATGATGTGGGGCTATTTTAATTCCAAAGGCCAAGGGAACTTTATCAGGATGCATAGTATCCTGGATCCATGAAGTAACTGGCCTTTAAAAATAAAAATCTGCCTGCCTCTATGGGAATTTAACATAGGGGTGTCCAAACTTATGCACCCTGTATTTTAAGGAAGAACATTTATTTATTTACGATACATTATTCATTCACAAAGAAAATTGGTGTCCTTAAAGGTTGGATTTTTCCTATTTTTTTTAATTAAGGCATTAAGTTCAATTTCCAAAAGATGATTTTTTTATTCCTCTTTTTAGTCAACTTTAGCATGGGTGTCTAAACTTATGCATAGCACTGTATGTGTATCTCCTTGTATATGACCTGACAAAAGTGTGACTAAGTGTATGACCGAGACAGAGGGTCTCCATTCAACGGTATAATATGATAGACCAATCTAAACAATGTATTAGTTATGGCTGAGAGATATCATCATTTAGCCTCGGGAAAACAACCTTGGGGGTGGAACAACTATAAAGAATGAAGGATGCCCCCACTCATGGTCACACTCCGCAGGCACTTTGTAATGACTGTATGACTGCTGACCTTTCCTTGCAAGGGAATAAATAATCTTTAAAAGACAACTGATCCATGTTTGTCTCTTATTCAGTATTAGAAAATTGTTTGCCACCACAACAGTAAAGACATTATGTTACTAAACTTCTATTTCAAATAAATGCTGTTCTTTTGAACGTTGTATTCATCAAAGAATTCTGAAAAAAAAAAAAAAAAAAAATCAGTTTCCACAAAAAAAAGCTGCACAACTGTTTTCAATATTGATAATAAAAAACATTAAATTGTTATAATATTTCACAATCTTACTGTTTTACAATGGAAAAATTAGGCATAATGCACCACAAATGCAATTAAACTCCTAACTGGCCGATTCGTTTAGGCTAGATCAATCTGAAAATGGTGTTGAAAAATCTTTTAGTCTACCCCCTGTCCCAGCGTTGAAAACCTCTGGCTTCACAGAAATGTGTTTAACCTCTTACCTTATGAAACTGTGTCAGCTTGCTGTGTGTGTCACATCTACTGAACTATCGCTGACTCTCTAGATGAGTTCCAGTTCACACAGCATGACAATGACATAACACTGTCTCACTGGAGCAGCGTCCTGCCAGTGTGCATCTGAACGGATCAGCACTGATGGACCAACAAGCTGCTATTTCTCTGATCTGATTCCCTTTAGCAAGCCAATATCAAGTGATCTAACTTGAGTGCTGCACACAACACTCAGTTCAGACTAAACCACGCACCCACCCCGCGTTGAACAATCACATGCATCGCAAATCTGTAATGATCATCTGCAATAAATCTCTCATTTATAATCCATTATGCACAGTTTAATGTTCAGTTAACTGATTGCCTTATTTGCCAGTCTTTCTGATATTAATCCTGGCAATAAGACTAAATAAAATAAAATAAAATAAAATAAAAAAAGAGATAAAACTATAGACCCTTTCCAAAAAATTAGAATATCATGGAAAAGTTTATTTATTTCTATAATTCCATCATTTGGGCTTACTCACACAGTAATTACACAGTGATACCATGGTCATTGAACCAGGTTTTGGTTATTTTGGCAGTGTGGGCAGGTGCAAATCCTGCTGGAAAATGAAATCAGCATCTCCATAAAGCTTGTCTGCGGAAGGAAGCATGAAGTGCTCTGAAAATGTCCTGGTAGACGGCTGCGTTGAGTGGACAGCACAGTGGACCAACACCAGCCGATGACATGGCTCCCCAAACCAACACAGACTGTGGAAACTTCACACTGGACTTCAAGCATCTTGGATTGTGTGCCTCTCCATTCTTCCTCCAGACTCTGGGACCTTGGTTTCCAAATGAGATGCAAAATTTGCTCTCATCAGAAAAGAGGACTTTGGTCCACTGTGCTTTATTAAATCCAGAGTCAATGCAGTTGTCTACCAGGACATTTTCAGAGCACTTCATGCTTCCTTCATTTTCCAGCAGGATTTGCACCTGCCCACACTGCCAAAATAACCAAAACCTGGTTCAATGACCATGGGATCACTGTGTAATTACTGTGTGATTTCATGTAATATTCAAAATTTTTTGAAATCCTGTTTTCGTGGGTTTTATGAACTGGAAGCCCAAATTATGTACACATAAACAACTAAACAAACACTTGAAATTGTTTAAGTTGTGGGCCCTGAATCTATAATCTATGGAAGTTTAACGTTTTGAATGGAATTATGGAAATAAATAAACTTTTCCATGATATTCTAAATTTTTGGAAAGGGTCTGTATATGACAGCAGGCACGGTCATAAATAACCATAAATTTCAGGACCGATGCTGTCATGGTTGAACGCTTGCGTAAACAAATGGGATGTGTTTTAGTACCTGTGTGTGGCGAGAGGTGATGCTGACGCTGGCAGGAAGTCCATTCCTCCTGTACATGCTCTCAGTCAGAAGAGAAGACCCAGATCACAGCCGACCTCAGCTGCTCACCGCCACACACGACCTCTCAGCCATCCCTGCAACACACATATTTCACCTTATTTTATGCCCAACTTGGTGTACTTGGCAATTTGGAAAGGTTTTGATTTTGTTTTACTAACCCTATTAAATAGAAATTGTGACTTTAAAAGAAAACTTACTGTCATAATTATGATTTAACACAGTATTACTCTATTTGGGATCTGCTCATTCTGTGGAGCAATGCATAATGTAGCCAGAAGAGGGAGGACGTCACCACAAATGCAGCCTCTCTCCCCTCAACATGACTCCTGGATCTGCCCTACATTCAGTCAGCCAGCCATTTCTTGTTCAAATGAGCCACATACATATCATAGCCATATCATGAAAAGACCCTGCAGTGCTGCTCTCCTCTGTACTATTGAATGAAATGTTTCAGTCTGCTTGGCCAAATGCAGTCCAGAATTGAAGTGCACAGGTCACACAAGAAATATCTACAGATTTTTGCTTTGGTTGTGCTTCAGGAACCAAATTGAAAATTTGATATTACATGGCTTGGTTGAATTCTAATGTAGAATGCGGTCTGTTACTTCTTGATAACAGACCGCTGCTAAGTATAACACACCGTTGCCATGAAAAACAGAGCGTTGCTATGGACGCAGGATTCTAAGCGTAGAGACGGAACGGACTATTTTAATTTTCTTTAACGGAAGCAAAACAATCGTTTTTAAATCAATATTTTGTGTCAAATTATTGATTTATTTGGTAGATAGCCATGTAATAAGCGGGATAATGTAGAGCGAGACGGTTGTTATAGCGAATACAACCCCAACAGGCTGATCAGGACCCCGACACGAAGCATATTATTTACATATTAAATGGCCACCAAACATCTGACTAAAAATGTTTACTGTGCAAAAGTGAACAAATCTGGCCTTAAAAAAAGGATTTAAATGTGCTAAATATGCTAAAATTAACGATGTAGATTAAAAAGACTGATCAACTGTATGTTTTGTGAAATCAACTGCAGAAGCTAACATTATATCCTGTTTAATATTTGCATTTAATTTTTTATATATTATATTTGTATTATTTGCATTTAGCATTGATTTCAGAACAGTACTGCAGAGGTGGGACCAGGTCATTGCTCAAGTCTTTGCATTCAATTCTCGAGTCAAGACAGACAAGTCCCAAGTCAAGTCCAAGTCATGCGACTCGAGTGCACATACCTGCAGTAATAAAAAAAAAAAAAAAGTATTGCACCCCAGGGTTATTATCCACCTTTTTTGCCACAGATCTAACGCACATCCTATTCTCTCACAACTCTTTACATTCGTTTTGAAATCATTGTGTATCTTCATCCATTCAAGCGCAAAAGGAAAGAGAACTCAATGTGGTGCTGGCACGCTCTCCGAAACGACATTCTGTGCACGGGTTTCAGGTGTTTGTTTACAGAGAGCTGCTTCACAGACAACATGCCAATAAATTTGAGTTATTTTTGTGCGTCTTGTCATGCTTGAATGGTTTAATGGCACATAAATGAATGGCAGCGTGATCATATACTGTAGCACAGCCAAATGGGTGCTGCTACCCTAACCAAAAAAAAAAATTAAAATCGCAAAATTAATTTTGACAGGCCTACTAATTTCTTTTAAGGGGTCATAATATCATGCATTTTTTATTTAAAGTCAGTGTTTTTGTACTAAACATGTAGGGTTTTCAAGACCATTTAGTTTCAAAACAAGTGACTAGTAAAAAAAAAAAAAAAAAACATTATAATACAATTTGTACAGATTACATACCCATTTTGTTCTGCCAGATCTTTCACATGGCTAATATCTGCATGGTAGTGTTGGTGAAGGCCATCCCAAGCGGCAGATCTTTAGAAATACTGAAAGAGAAAGAGAGACAACAGAAAGACTTATGACTAAAATGCAAATACCTTTGGGAAATCATCAAGGTTGATTTCCTCCATTTCAGACAAATTCAAACAAACACACTTGTGAGGCGTCAAGTTATACAATTGCAAATGTGGATAAAATCTACAGCCAGAGGCGTGGATACACTTGCCTGAGAGCAGCAGCATTTAACTAGTGTAATCGAGTGTGAAGAATTCAGTCAATACTGTTAACACTCATGTTTGCCGTCCACAGGGATGCCTGTATTTGTTTATTTGGCTGTATTTGTCCGCATGGCTTGAATGTGCATGCCTAATTGCATTAATTAGACATACTGTAGCTACTGTTCAAAAGAGAGCGGCTGCTAAGATTTCTCAATGTTTTTTAGAGAAGATTCTTATGCTCACCAAGGCTTCATTTTTTGATAAAAAAAATACAGTAAAAACAATAATATTATGAATTATTATTACAATTTATAACCCTTTTCTATGTTAATATATGCAAAACTCACCCATGAACTGGCAAAACTCAGACAACACATTACATTACAACACATCACATTCACTGTCTGGTTCATCTTCTCCCTACCTACTGTACAGGCATAGACGCGGGAACATATTTTATAAGGGGGTGCTGGGGGTGGGGCTTGATATTATGGGGTGGTGCTGCTGTGTATTTTTAACAAAATCCTAATATTAAACAGCCCAACAAGATGATTAACATACAAATGAATGGACCGTTTTATGTGAGAAAGCTCAGAACTCATAATACATTTTACAAACACAGCACAAAAATCTGCATCTTACCTTATGATACTCGCTCAGGAGATAGTGCCGGTTCACAAAGAAAGCAAAACCTTTCAAAGCAAAAACGCAAGACGCAGGCAGTGGAACGGGGGGAAACGCAAAGTTTCGAGGCATGTTTAAGTTGAACTTATTTTAACTTGAGCACTGAGTTTTTAGAACGCTGTATCATGCACAAGTTAAACACGGTTAAACACGGCTAGTGCGTTCACACAGAAAAGCAATGGAAAAGTAGCAGAATGGAAGGGAAAAACACGTTCTGTGTGAGCAGCCCCTTAATGCCGATTAATGCATCTGTATTTAGTTTTTCACCAATGTCTGAGTGAACATGTATTAAATAAGCGTCAAATGAGTTCTGAGATGCTGGTCCTAATCCAGCATAGTCACGTCACTCACTCCATGCGAGATTGGCTTTTGATATATGGATTTCTAGTTTTTAAATTCATAAAACCGTATTCGACAACATGTAAAAACGAAATAATCTTTAGAGTAATTGTATTAAGGTGGAAGGTGTTCTTAAAATTAGTGAAACAGCTGTCGACCCTAGTTCCCACGGTCATGCGTATCTAAGGACTTTAAGGAGATGGATCAACGAAGCAGTGTGGGAATTACAAGCCTGTTTCGAGAGCACTGATTATTAGAGTGTTTTTGAAGCTGCTGCCACTGATCTGGATGAGCTCACAGATTGTCTTGCATCATACATACGTAACGTTTCTGTGAGGATATGTGCATTTCTACCAGTAGCCTACTTATTTAACATACAACAAACCATGGTTCACAGCAAAACTCAGACAGCTTCGCCAGGCCAAAGAAGATCCCTATAGGCATCGGGACGAGATCTTGTACAATCACTGACAAAAGAGATTAGAGTGGCTAAGAGGAGCTACTCTAAAAAGCCAACAATCCTGCTTCAGCGTGGAAAGGCCTGAAAGAAAAACTACAGGACTCCATCTCCCAACTCTGCAGGGAATCAACAACTGCCTGAATGAGTTTTACTGCAGATTTTAAAATCTCAATCTCACACCCCAGACCCACTCTGAGAGTCTCTCTGCACAGCCATCAACACTCTCCCCCCTATGAAGAGGATGTGTTTTAGGAAAACGAAGACAAGGGCACTGTTTACACCTCATATTAAGAGGCATTTTGGTTGATCGGATCACAAGAAGACGAGGGAGACACATTCCTTACACCTGGTGTTTTAATCCGTCTCTTTTATCTACTTTCGACCACTTCTGTCCTGATTTCTTCGATGAAGGGATCTCTCAGGACCTGCAGTGCATGAGACAATCACATTGACTTCATTGTGGAAAGCAGCAGAGGTTCAACTTCCTTCGCCAACTGAGTAAGTTCAATTTGCCACAGATGCTGCTGATTCAGTTCTACTAAGCCTGTCCTTTGCACTTCAATAACTGTCTGGTTTGTCTCAGCTACAAAATCAGACATCAGAAAACTATAAAGGACGGTTCAGACTGCTGGGAGGATTACTGGTGTCCACCCTCCAAGAATAGTATACATACAGTGTGTGAAAAGGGCTTCTATTCTATTTGTATATTGCACACCTGCACATACAAATTTACACACACACACACACACACACACACACACACACACACACACACACACACACACACACACACACACACACACACACAGTATGTGTATCTTATTCTCATATCTTTATTTTACTATCTGTGTACTGTTGTTGTGACTTTGTACTGGAAGCTTCTTCTGTCACCAAAACAAATTCCTTGTGTGTGCAAACATACTTGGCAGTAAAGCTCTTTCTGATTCTGATTATATTTTGAAATTAAATGCATTCCTGTGATGCAGCAAAGCTGAATTTTCAGCACCATTACTCCAGTCTTCAGTGTCACATGATCCTTCAGAAATCATTCTTATATGCTGATTTAGTGCTCAAAAATATTTATTATTATTAGCAATGTTGAGTCAGCATAAAAGTTGTGCTGCTTAATATTTTTGTGGAAACTACAATACATTTTTGATTCATTGATGAGAAGAAATCATAAAGTGCACTGTTACTTGCAATGCATCTTACCACGGTAACCATAGACACAGACTGTAACTACAACACAACTAATAAGATAACATCAGCTAAAGAATAACCTACAAAACATTTTGGATTGTTGTTTGGTGGAACACTTACCTGCAGGTAAGGTAACTTTCTTGATGCAATAAATGGAATTTAAGATTTGTTTTGAATATTTGCCTAAATGTTGCTTCAGATTAGGTATTTAAAAGATAATCTGTTAGTCATTATAACAAAATAAACTATGACAGGGAATTCAGGACCATGACATGAAGTAGAGGGGTCTTGAAGGGAGAACATATAAAAAAATATTTTTGCAAAAAACTTATTTGAACCTGATATTTCTCCCCTGTTTTTCACCACTCAATACTGCATTTCAGAAGCAAGAATGTCATTACACTAAAATCACTAGAGTAGAGCCTAAATTCTAGACTCTTATTTTAGCTTAGCTTAGACATTTAATTCTGTTTATTTATCAGGAATTATCCCTCTGGGTAATTTAATTTGATCGCTGTTTTTCACATACACCATCATATTGCAAGTATTTTGAAGTATTGCAAATATTGTATATTACAAGTATTGAAGACTTTCCAGTCTGAGAAAAAAACTGTTTTGCAGGCGCTAACAAAAATATAAAGATAAAACCCAAATTCTCAATTCAAACAGATGTTTCTAAACATAATGACAGCGGATGGAATCCTCAAAGTGTTTGAAGACACCATGCAGGTTCCAGTGAAGATGGAGTATGAGCTGGGAGTGCAGACAGAGCAACGCCTCAGGGAAATGGGTGTCCACAGTGTTTGGGAAACCTTAGATGTAGAGTACTACTATGATACTGACAGCTTCCAACTGGCTTCTACACAGACCTGGTTGAATCAGCATAATGGCCAGTGGGGACTGATCCTGGCAGAAGAACGAGAGCTGAATCACTCTCAATCAGGTGACACAAAGAAGTCAGAAGATGAACATTTTGAAGAAAAGAAAAGCAAAATACTCAACTCATCACCAGAAGAGAGATCAGCAACAGGTTCTGTTTTAATAGAAACATCAAGTGATAAGCATCCCGAGAAAGTAATGTGCAAAAGCCAAGTTCAGAGAACATCCTCAGACACGTCTCTAACATACACAGAACTGAGTGACCTATGTGCCATCATGTCACGTCTCTCAAAGTGTCTCCAACTCCCTCTGACCCACAATAAAATGCAAAGCATGACCATGAAGAATTTCTTGAAAATGGCCCAGATCCAGATGTACAGTATGACAGCTGGACCAGGACCAGTACAGTGAAGTACTCTCTGCCTGGTGGCTTCTCACTGGTGGTGGAGAGAAACTACAGAATTCCCACTGAAACGCCTTCTGCATTTTTGATGATAAATGCTGATGTGCTCAGCATAAGCAGTGAGCTGGAAAAGATGGACCGGCTGTGCAAAGAACTAGGCTTAAAACCAAAGGAAAGGTCAATACAAACTATTCTTGAATCCTGTGGTCATGTGGACATCTTAAACTCATAATTCCCTCTTTATCTTGTTTTTACCTTCTAATCAAGTGCCAAAAAGATCATTTTAAGTTAGTCTAACTTCACTAACTATGGCAATAGGGATGCACCGATATAAACAATTTGGCCGATACGGATAATTATTTATATTTGAAAGCCGATAACCGATACATATACAGATCAATCTAAATCCAAAATGTTATAGTTTTTTGAGAGCCTGATTAGTGATTACAAAAACTAATGTCTCACAATTAAAAGCCCTGTCCCAAGCACTTCAATATAAATCAAACATACAGTAGAGTAGCCTAGTTTGAACCAGTGTAAGTTTTAAAATTAATTTCAACTACTATGGCCAACTTATATATATATATATAAATCTATTGCCTTAAAAATAAATAAAACTATGCCTAAATAATGCAAACAACTCATTGGACAAGATAATTGCGAATAAAGAATAAAACTGCATATGCCATGCATAACATAAAATAATCCATTATTTATTGGCTTTAAGATATCAGACAAAATGTCTTATTGGATTGATAATGATAACAATAAAATTTTAAAAAGTTATCACATTTTAACATACATACATGCATACATACATACATACATATATATATATATATCGGCCGAAACGGATATGGTGGCTGATAGATCCCTATATGGCAACCCTTTACAATACATCTAATCATATCTAATGGTATCTAATCATGACCATAATGATCAACATTATATAGAAGTATTGATATTGTATGATAAATAGAAGTCACTATTATTGCAATAATTAGTATTATGCAAATATAAAACTAGGCCTGTCACAATCATGAATTTTGTGCTGACGATTAATTACAAACAAAATAATAATACAATATAAATGCATAAGTTAAAAACAAAATAAAAATATAATAATAATAATAATAATATCAAGCGCATTATTCTGTATTACGTCACTAAAAGACAAAAATAAAACTACTCAAAATAGCTAAAACAACCATCTTAGAAAAAAAATTAAAATAAATAAAATTGTTATTGGAAACAAGACTCACAGTGTGATTTTGCAGCTGAAGCACATGCAGCTGAGACATCTATAGTTTCTATGGCAACAGAAAGAGCTGTAATGTGTGCACTGTTCATATTTTTTATATTATACACATGAGGGCAGAGCAGTCTGCAGGCAACAATCTGCCACATTGGATGTCCGACATGTTCAACATTGCCAATGCTTCTTATCTCTGACTCTATAGCCTGCAGTATTGTACATCTCTCTTTTTCTAGTAACCTAGAAAGAGTATGAATCTCAACAATATATTTATTTCATGTGACAGGCAGTGACTTACAGTGCATTCAAGGTATTAATTTTGTCAATATCAGTGCACCCTGGGAATTGAACCCATGGCCTTGTCAATACTAGTGCTGTGCTCTACTAGTCAAGCTAAGACTCTAAGGTCTGAAACAAACAGAAAACATGGGTTGCTCCTGAAACAATAACAGATTTTCTCATCAGCACTTGCAGTAGACAGCAGATTTCACGGAGGCGTAACAAACAACAAAATATAGTATAGCAGATTATTTGGCTTCACTAGCACAATCTTGAAGGTTTGCCATCAACTCAAGTACGGGAGCAATGCACAGCAATTTAAAGAAAATGACTGTGGAGGATAAGAAAAAAATATCTACTAGGGTAGGCTAAATGTTGATTTGAGATAGCAGAGCTAAATGAACTTTCTGGTAAATTACATAAACTTACAAATAACACAATCACACCACTATTTGATGAAAAGATAGTAAGATAAGTACAATAAGTAAAGTGGAGAGAACTAAATGCAATAAATAAACATGAGGTGCCAAAGAATTTAAATGCAAATGGAATAAATTAATTCTGCAATCTCCGCAGAAGTAAATTTGACGTTCATAACTCATCTAAAGTTATTAAGATTTACCTTTAACAGATAAGTATAATATTTAATAATACATAATCAGTTTCTTACTATTTGAGAGTACATTAACTACTTATACATTAGGAATTATATATGTAATGAAGTTGTTAATTCTTATTACACCAAAAGGTATGTAACAAACCTTTCTGGACAAACTGTGTATTTGAACCACAATATAACTTTACAAATTTTATTTACAGCTATTTGCATAACTTAGAAGAAAAAAAGAATTGGATCGTTCTACTTAACTCTGCTACTGACAAACAATTTCGGTAGTGTAAAGTGGTTCTCAACATGGGGCCGGGGTCCACTAGAGGGCCTCAGCAAACTTCCAAAGGGGCCACAGGGTGACTATTATTATTGTTGTTACATTACATTCATCTTAAACTATGGTTAATTAATTGAACTATATTAACACTCGCCAGTTCCTTTGTATAATTACAGCTGAAATATTGGAGAAAATCTCTTAGCTTATATAGGAGGCCTTTGATTTAAGATCCACTGCTGCAGAATGTGTAAAAAGACAGAAGTGCAGTGTGTGCCAGAAAGGTGCATATATGGGAAATTTGCAACTTGTGTTAATTCATTTACATTTTCCCAGAAAAAAAAGAAAACTAAAATATTAAAATAATAAAATAATCCACACACACCAACTAGATAACACACTGTGTGTGCGTTTACTTCCGATACCATTACTTCAGAAATCATTCCGTCATCGCTAGATAATGAATTCCCAAATCAATTTTAGTTGAACATATAACTTAAATTGTATGTTGCTTTTTTTAATATTCTAATAATAAGTTGCTATATTGTAGTTGCTTACATAACCTAGATATATATTTACAATGTGTACATTGGACTCTCAGCACTTTCCACAATGCCAATGTGAAAGTAGAACTACTGTAAATACAGGTGCTTTCCAAAGTCAGTCTCTCCAGGACAAAACATCAGCCATGTAAACAAACACAGTAGGTAGGTTCTTTCTGAAAATACCATAAAATAAATAAAATTAAATAAAATAAAAAGCCTACATATCATCAGAATCATAGAGAACAGCTTCAGGTAGTATTGTATTGGTTAAGCTGTCTGTCATAATGTCAGTTACTGTATTGTTGTGATTCCCATTCATATTTATACTGGTTGTTTAAATCATATCACAGTGCTGGTCTGGCGGAGCATAATTCTAAATATTGATGAGACACCACATAAAAATCTCTTATTCCATCCTCCAGTTTGCATAAGACACCAAATAGAAGAGTATCCTTACAGCAAAATGGCATCATAACATCTGAACAAAATACCGAGCATCCTGCAGAAGCACGTTGTTTTAGATGTAATGGCGTCATGCATCATATTGACAGTGTGGTACCCAGTTGGAGACAGGCAGACGACCCCCCCAGTGACGCAACGCCATCCCTGTTGATACCGTTTTCATTTTGGGCTTCATCTTCTATACAGATAGAGATACAGATGCCAACGGCACGCACAATACAACTCACCTGTCAATGGAAATACGCCACTGTCCTCGTCCGCGGTTGAGATGCACGCGCGGCTCAACGCAAAGCGTATGTGTCTGTACTGCAGCACGACCTTAAAGACACAAAAATCCAATTTGAAAGGATTCCCTCTCATCCACTGGACTATTTAAGCCTATTTCAGTTATTCTACTCCATACATGGACGTTGTCCTGGCAAAGCAGCGTGTTTAGAGCAGGTATGATGTCAAACGCTGAGGGCAGTCCTGTGTATAGACACGATGCAGCCTGATGGTGGAGATGAGATGCGGGTCATTCACCAACAGCTGGGCATCGACATCAGGAAGTGCTGTACGTTTGATGGACAGAAGCTTTGACCAATCGCGTAGCGTCACCCTATAATTAAATAACCAATCATTAATTAGGTCAATATATGTCTCTTTGTGTTGTGCACTCTGCGTTGGAAATATGTGTGGACATATTTTTATTTTATTTTTCCCTTGAAGAAATGTAGTTTGTTTTTTATTTTTGAAGAAATAGAGTTTTTTTTTTTTCAAATTATTTTTAGAGATATTTGTTTACTTTAAAAGTCTTATAATTTAGCCTTTAAGTTTTTGTGATACCACAAAGAGTTATAATGATACACATTTGAACAGTTAGGCTATGTGCACTGGTTTTCACTGAGGCCTAAACTTTTTATTTATGTTTATTTTCATGTGAAGTGGGACATTTTCTTTTTTTTTTTTTGTTTTTTTTTTTTGTTATGTATATAAAAACGTGATTCAGGACTTTGAATTAAATCTATGTCCCTGCATTAAAAAAATATATATCAAAGCAGCTTACGGTGGCCAGTCTGGATTTTGGAACATGCCAGCTGGTTTGTTACTGGTCCAATGTGGTTTGCCAGCTCTAACCAGATTGATCAAGGTTTACCAGGTCAGTGTTGTCCCCACCACCTGGTAGTCCATCTGATCATTCATAGATCAGTTTAACACACCATGGAGTCAAGACAAATGTCCCCTCAGGGACAATAAACTGTCAATTTCAATTGCATGAATTTTGACAGAATTTACATAGGTCTTTTAAAATGTATTCATTTGCAATACACTTACAATATATAATTATTTTAATATATTTACATTTAAAAAGTTTAAACTTTGAACTAAATTAGAATAACAAAAAAAGTGTAATAGCATTATTGAAAAGTGAATGTTTTATTCTAAAATGAATATGCGTGGGGTTTATTAAGGTTTATTAAGCCTCAGCATACTATTAATACCTTTTCAGTGCATGTGCTCCATCTAGTGGACATCAGCATTAATGCACAAACACACAAATTTCAATGCATATTTTCCTAGAATGAGCAAAGCAAGGATGTCCAGACATTTTGCCAAATCAGCATCTTTATTGTACAAACAAATGCATTTTTTTAATCTATTGACATTTCTTTGTATCATAAAAAAGCAATATACAAGCTTTAAGAACGAAAATAAAAAGCAGCACAGAATGATTATGAGTAAAATATATAATTTGAATAAATATACTTTTATATTTCATGCTATAAAATAAAATTCATAAATGGCGAGTTAATTGTTACAGCATCGGCGTCAGCTAGCTTCATGTACTTCATAGTTGTATAAAACAGTAGAGTTCTGAGGTTCACAGTTGGGTTGTGAGGTTGTACATATAGTGGATAACAGAAGGTTGGACAGAATGCTACTGATACGACGAGAGCTAAAGATCTGCTTTCCTCTGCTGTGAAACTCCGCGCCCGTCCCATGCATTCAGGAAGAGCAAGAACGGAAACATTTAGGTGCATCACACTACACCTGTGAGGCAGACTGTATTGGGAACCAATGACTGAGGAATTGTTTCCCCACCTGAAGTAAAAGTGCAAGCTTAGTTTTGGGCACACAAAGATCACTGCGCATCCAAAATGGCATTTTCTGAATACTAGTAAACCCTGAGTTCTACTTATTTACTTTTTGCAATGTCCCGAATACATGAGAGAACAAGAGTTTGAGTTAACAATTTTGCTGAAGTCCTCTGATTGGCTGTTTAATCTCGACGCATGAAGAAAGAAGATCTTTAGCACACACCATAGCGGCAGGTTACATATCTCAAAGATCCCTTTCATATTTGCCATGGATAAAAAATAAATTAAATAAAAAGATGTGACTTTTCACCACTGACACTGAGGTGTCAAGTACAAATAGAACGTGGACTGTTGTAACCGCAAAAACAAACCACACTGTAGAAGCATATTTGCCCAACATGTCCCAAGTTTTCACATAAAAGAATGTATATATATAAAAAACAAACAAAAAAAAATCATCTCCTCATCATGAATGACCTCAGCTCCCTGACATCCTGAACGCATTCATTTTGAGACACGATCCTCCTGCGATCTGAGGCAGAAAGACACCAAAGAAGAAAAAAAATAAAAAATGCTTTTACAAAGGTTATTGCTTTTGCATATTACACAGTGGATACATGTTGGAAGTGTAGAACCGATGGAAGACTTCAAGATTTCCTTTTCTTCAATATCTCTAGGTTTAGCTCAGTGTTCATAAACTACCTGAAGTAAGTCAACAGTTTTCAACAGTTAAAAAGGACGAGCTGCACAATCAAAAAGTAGTCCAACAGCCTTCCCTGTAAACACTTCTTTTTTTGATGATTGTGCATGGCACAAACTGAACTGGTTTTATGTGAACAAAGCGAGTGAAAATGGACCATGAGTATCTAGGTCAGTTGGCGGAGTATGACAGTTCATTAAAAATCCTTAACAAGAGTATGTTAACCCCATATCACCGATTTAACATCATCTTTTTGCTTACACACAAAAACTGAAAAGAAACCTGACCAGTCGTAAAGCACCATTAAAGGGGAAACGCATCCCAAGCGATAAAATATTTGAGGCCTTATGCGTCCCGTAAGTTGGGAGTATTACATGGTCAATTAATCCCATATGGAATACATTTATTGATTATTATTTTAAAAAGGGTCATTAAGTGCATGCCAGGTGAAATATCACAAAAGAGATATAGCTATAAATGAAAATCACTTTCAAGTCTTAAGACCAAAAAAAAGGTCATCTGTAGTTTCGTTTTACAACGCGGAGGTCACCATGCAATTCTACTTGAACAATAGGTGGGCCGGCATGCATATTTCCCCTCTCTAGACCAAACAATATACATAATACAGCGATCTGCTAACCTGAAAGCATCATTATTCTGATGAGATTATAGCCAAGCAAAAACCAACTAACGAAAACACGATTTTTTAAAACTTATTTTAAGAGGCAGCTTCCATATTGTGAAGCTGTTTGATTGTCCCATTTTATTTCAGCATATTCACTTTCAGTCAAAACTGCATAATGACTCTGATGCGAAAATCTCTGTTGCTTCAATGCATATCAGTCCCCTCCAAATGGGATGTTTCCCCATAGAAACAAAAAAAGACATGAAAAAGAACCCTTACTGCATGTTTTGATTATGATCTAGCAGGCATATTGCTTCTGTGTATAACCATTAGTTCAGTATGTATATAAAAGACCAGGCTGAAACATTGAAGCATCCAAAAATAACAAACATTTCCACCTTCTTTGAAGGAACCCCTCATCTCATTCCCATAATCTTGAGCGGCAACAAAAAAATACAATGAGCTGCTGAGTAAGTGATTCACGTACACTACTATTCAAAAGTTTGAGGTCGGTAAGATTTTTATAAATGTGAAATGTTGAAAGAAGTCTCTTCTGTTCACCACGGCTGCATTTATTTGATCGAAAATACAGTAAAAACGGGAATATTGTTATTAAATGTTATTAAAACTTAAATGTTTCTTTTTTGTATACTGTAAAATTACATGTATTCCTGTGATGCAAAGCTGAATGTTCAGTGTCACAGAATCCTTTAGAAACCATTACAATATGTTGATTTGGTGATCAAGAAACATTTCTTATTATTATCAATGTCGAAAACAGTTGTGCTGCTTAAAGGATTAGTTCACCCCAAAATGAAAATTTCCTAATAATTTACTCACCCCAATGCCATCCAAGATATCCATGTCTTTCTTTCCTCAGTGGGAGAGAAATTATGTTTTTTGAGGAAAACATTTCTGGATTTTTCTTCTAACAATGGACTTCATTGGTTACCATCGTTTTTAAGTCCAAATCAATGCAGTTTCAAAAGTCTTTGAAGTGTTTAAACGGGCTGTACGCGATCACAGCTGAAGAAGAGGTTGTTATCTAGCGAAACGATAGGTCATTTTCAAAAAAAATATATAATTTATAGACTTTTTACCTTCAATAGTTCGGATTGAGCTGATCAACAAACGGACAGGGAACGGACATCACGTTGAAAGGTCACGCCGGCGCCAGCAATACTATTTGAACTGCTATTCATATTCATCAGAATGTTATTCATATACTATTCATATTCACTGAATACTATTACTATATATAATAGCAAACAATACTATTTGAACTATCCTACTACGTACGGTCGCATTGTAAACAGTGGGGTGGTACTTCTGCCGGCGCCGACGTGACCTTTCAACGTGATGACGTAGTTCCCTGATCCAATCCGAACTATTGAAGGTAAAATGTCTATAAATTATTTTATTTTTTTGAAAATGACCTATCGTTTCGCTAGATAACAACCTCTTCTTCAGCTGTGATCGCGTACAGCCCGTTTAAACACTTCAAAGACTTTTGAAACTGCATTGATTTGGACTTAAAAACGATGGTAACCAATGAAGTCCATTGTTAGAAGAAAAATCCAGAAATGTTTTCCTCAAAAAACATAATTTCTCTCCCGCTGAGGAAAGAAAGACATGGATATCTTGGATGGCATTGGGGTGAGTAAATTATTAGGAAATTTTCATTTTGGGGTGAACTAATCCTTAAAATTATGGAAATGGTGATTTTTTTTCAGGACTTTGATAAAAAGCGTAAGAGAATGGCATTTCTAATATGAAACCAAAAGCTTTTGTAACATTATAAAATGTCTTCAGTGTGTCACTTTTGAACAATTTATTGCATCCTTGCTGAATAAAAAATTCTTTCAAAATAATAATAATAAAAAAAAATCATACTGACCCCAAATGGTAGTGTAGCCTATGTTTCATAGCAAGGCACCAGTTCAATCAACGTCCTCAACAAAACATCTCTGTTTGTACCATCACCTCTTTAAAGACCACAAAACAACACCCAAAGTCTGTTCTTCAAAAGCTAAAGCTAATGCTTACAGCTTCACTCATTGTAAAACATTAGCTCAACTAAACTTTTCAGCTTAACGCCAGTCTGTGTAATAAATGACAGTATGATGCTGGGAAATGAGACGAAAAAGATCTACTGACACCCCTAAAACAGATTCGTTTGTTCCAGGGCTTGGTTTTGGTCTTTCACGTCCGCTGCGCAACATACTACACAAACCCTTTACATTTTTTGGTTTGCTCTTTGGTTAGTGGCCCAAGTCATGAACAGGTACATTATGATAAAGGAACAGAGCAAATCTAAACATATTCAGCGAACAAAGCAGTCAGGCTTACAATGCTTCAAAATGACAAACATGTCACAGAATGACACCAAACATGCTCTGTCAGTAGTATGGCATTGAGCGTTTTGGCTCTTGTTAACTGTTATAGAGTAATCACATTTGGCTCATTGTTCAAAACTGCCATTGATTCAAAGCTCAGAGCCGGAAAAAAACTAAAACATAAGGTTCATTCTCACTCATCTGCCAGTTTCACAAGCACATGAAGAGATTTTAATGGCACATTATAAATAATTTAGTATTCTAAAATATTGAGTAAAATAAAATACATTGATTTTAAGAGAAAAAAAAATGCAGTGCTGAAAATACTTAAACTGAGAAAGTAAAAGAAAATAAAAAAAGCTAAAGAAAGTGACTGCAACACTAAACTAAAAAAAAAAAAAAAAAACAGAAAAGCACCATTAATGTAAGTCACAGATACTTTCAGAAAGACATTTTGCCCAAGGCGTGACACTGGTGACATTTCAAAGAATCAAGGAGTTGTCTTGGTAGGATAATACCGCAGTCTCTAAACAAAAGGGTACGTTGCTTATGCAAAGTATCCTTGGTGGTTGTTAAAGTGAACTTATGGAGGGTGTGGCAAGGTAAATATCTAAATGGTATGTCAGGCAAACTTGAAAGCACTTGAATGTTGAGAGAACGAGGCATGTTTTAATCTGTCTGAGCATCCAAAACTATAAATCAAATATATTGCAGACAGGGAGGCAGATGCTCGACTGTAGTGATAATGTAAAATATGAGTC
The DNA here is from genome assembly GCF_964197995.2 of Scardinius erythrophthalmus. Taxonomy (NCBI): domain Eukaryota; kingdom Metazoa; phylum Chordata; class Actinopteri; order Cypriniformes; family Leuciscidae; genus Scardinius; species Scardinius erythrophthalmus. Next base: position 19,249,911 of record NC_138240.1, read on the forward strand.
TAGCGTATTGCTCATGAAGAAATGCTATTTTACTTGTTTTGCATCATATGCAGCTGCTTATCTTTTAGAATTAATAAGACAGTGTGGTGATAACAAAATGTATCTAAAATTGGCATGTGATACAACAAGCAGCCTTATTCAATCACAGGTAAAAAAAAAAAAAAAGTGTGAGGTATGACGTTTTGCACCAGTTACATAAGTGAAAATGGATAGGAAGAGATATTGTCCAGGGCTCTCTCTTCACAATGTTCAACACATAAAAGTGCTCACAAACAGAGGTACTGAAACTGCAGGTTTATCTTATTACTGCGCTATTGTAGTATGAAACCCAACACTATACCTCCCAGCATAAACAATACAACTCCATACTAACATAACAAAAGCAGTGAATCGTCTTCAATTATTAATTTCTTGTACTGAAACACCATACGTTTTGGTCTGTAAATCAACAGATAACATTAAGCGTGAGAAGCCTAAGAGATTCTTATCACAGCTGTCCGTTCCAAACAACGTTACTGAAAAAAAAAAACTAAAGCTCTTTCGAGCCAGCGAAACAAGTAAAGCTGTTTGAAATTTTAACCAGTGATCAAGTGTGGACATTAATACTAGAAATATTTCACCAAGTTTTTTTTTTTTTTCCTTCTTCCCATGACGGTATGGCCCTTAGGGAATTTTCATATCTTGAATGAACCCCTTTCAGAAACACATTTACAAATATGTTAATTTATAATAAAGGCACACCCTCCTCGTGTCTGGGAAAAATCAAATTGCAAAATAACATTGATTTTTTTTTTCTTTTTTTGCGAAAGAAAGAAAGAAAGATAGATTGGCACACATTCCTTAATTAAATAATATAGTTGACTGTGCTGCTACTCAAGCACTAATTTGCAACTATACCATTGATATTATAACCAAATGGATAATGTTACAGAACGAGTGCATAACGACAGACTGTGATTCTAGGAAAAATATGGCATTGTAATAATGAAAAGGTGGAAGAAAACAGCATCATATGTAGTAGATCCTAGATCCTGAAAATACACCACAGGTACACCTTGTACTAGCAATTTTCCCATAGACATACATAACATGGCTGCTAGAGAAAACTGAACAAGATTCATCCAGAATTCATACAATCACTAAAGAATATTTCACTGAAGTAGTATAAAGTGGAGATGTTTTGATCAGGGGTTTTTTGCCTCCGCATTCCAACCCTTTGAAAAAACAAACAGAACTTTATTGAGAGAAGCTTCTTCCCCTCCGTTCAGGTTCTTTGCTATGAGGTAAAACCTGGCTGGAGTTGATGACAAGCTACAAATACTGTCCATTATGAGTATGTTGAGGTTGTGTAATGAGGTATTGAACAGATGTGTCTTGCACTGGCAGATAAACCATTCCTTGTGAGTGAGTGACCTACTACAGGCCACATGTGCAAAAACAGGTCAGGTAAAAGCGTGATATGACAAGCATCTCATCTGAGCTTTCACATTATTCATTATTGCAACATGCCTATATTACTCTGTAAATATGTTGAAAAACATGGAAATATATATAGATATATAAAAATGTGATAAAACTCTTAGGAGGCCTTGATTACAGAGACCTCCTCCCCAGTTATTTAATTCCCAGATTATAGGACTCCTTCCCTTTGAAAAAAAAACAAAAACAAAAAAAAAACTCCTTAAAAACTCTTTCTCTCCGTCTTAGTCCTGTGTAGAACTTCCACAAAAATGGACGAGTAGAAAATGCGCAAGGCGGGTTATTTCTTGTCGTTCTTTAGAAACAGCTGGGCTTAATCATGAAAAGAGTAACCATTTAAGCTTCCTTATTAGATAAGTAGGACAAACAACCAAGTTAATGGAAAAGGTTTTACTTAATATCCACGCAGGGGTTTGGACGCAGGGGTTTCTTCCGGACTACACTTGCCACTCTCTTCGCTGGCGGTTTTTATCGACAAATCATCAGGGTACACTGCTCCGCAGGCTACTTCACCCTCTGAGGTATCCTCTTGCTCCCCTCTCTGGCCATCTGGTACCTCTCCCAGCAAGTCAGTGTGATTATTAACTTCTGTGCCAGAGGTCATGTGCTTCTTGCGCAAGTGCTGGTTGAGTGTGCCTTGGAAGGGAAAACATTTGCCGCAGATCTGGCAGTGGAAGGGTTTGTTGTCCGTGTGGCCACGGATGTGGTACTCCAGCTGATCTTTGCGGGTGTACTTCTTGCCGCAGAACTTGCAGACAAAGGGCGTGATGCCCATGTGCAGACGCATGTGACGGTCCAGGCTGCCCTTTTGATTGAAGGACTTGCCGCAGTAGATGCAGATGAGCCGCTCGTTGTAGGGGTACCACTGTCCGCGGAAACTACGCTCCCTTACGTCGTTTTCGAAGGTAGTTGCCGTAGCAGGTGGATCTCCTTCGTCGGCACCAGGCTTGAGCTGAGTAAGTAGATCGGCTGGAAGAGGCACGGGACGTTTCGGTCGGGCACGACCACCCCGGACGCTGCTGAGCAAGGAACGAGATGGGCTAGAGGAACTCAGGCTGACAAAACAGGGGGAAGGTAGTGCCGAGTAAGTGTATCTGGCAGAGGAAAGCACAGGCCCGTATGATCCCACGCTGACAGCCAACACCTGCTCACCATCCACTAGCTCTGTGTGGTAGCCATCGTCACCTGCCGACGAGCTATCGGAGTAGCTGGGCCGGTCGGTTTTCTCCAGCTTTATATGGACATCTGTCACGTGCCCATCCTTCCCGATGAGTTCTATCTGTTCCGACTCAACCTCCATGGACACCTCCTGCTCAGATATGCCGTCGCTGCTCCCTCGGTCTGACTGACCCTCCTCCGCCATCCCCTTACCTGAGTTCCGCCCTTCCACGCAATGATTCTGGCGAGGATAATAGGGTGGTGAAATCTGAGTGGGGTTTAAAAAGATACCACCATCTTTCACACCATTGAGTCCAGACCTTGAGGAGGTGCAATCGTCATCTGGATCTGTCCCATCAGGCACTGGGATGCTTATCTTGGAGTGAATACCCTCAAGAATTTGTGTGCATTTGTCAATCACAGCCTGCATTTGGAGGAAGCTGGCAGCCGTGAGGAAACTGATGACATCACGTAGGCGCAATGCCATGCGGCCAGTGTAGCAGAAGGCCAACAGCTGCTCAAACACCTCAGGGCTCTTGATTACGGAGATGGAGAGGCCACTCATTGTGCCAAGTGCTGAATGATCACGGAAGTATGGTGAACTGGCGGCCAAAACAGCCTTGTGGGCTCGGAACGGCTGGCCCTGAATGTGCACAATGATGTCGCACAGCTTGCCCTGGAGACGAAGCTCATTGAGCTGGTTCAGGACGGTGTTGCTGAACTCAGGTACATCAAACTCTATGAGGCTACCACAGTCCTCCATGACTCACTGACGTCTCTCCTGGTTTGTAGAGAACCTGAATGAAAGAAAACAATGTGTGAGGAAACACATTTATAGATATTAAAAAGATTAAACTAAATGAATGGTATATTATATGTTAAGCACAGATGGAATTTGCATACTTTTTCACAGTTGTTGAAATCTGCAGGTAAAATTTGTTATAGCTGACAGTACTGCAATCTTGCAAACTGCAATTCCAATTTCTGGAATGAACCAAGAGATTGAAACTGACACCGCATGATCATTCTCTTTCACATGTTTGGTACAGTTTTAATTGCGATCCAATTATGATATTGTGATGTGTTTAATTGTGACTTATGTATTGCAATGTGTATTGTGTTTTGAGGTAGTTATTCAAACCTTGTGTGGTCCAATTATATAAAGCTCTAGTAATAATCAGTGCTTCCATTTCAGAACAGTACAGTACAGTACAAATCTACACATTAACCCAATAAACAAACAAAAGATGCCGTTGATACATTGGCACCAACCTGTCTAGTGTCTAACCGTAATTCACCAGTCTTTTTACACATGAGAGTAATCATGCTGTTATACAATGCACATATAACATCTACATGAGAAAAACAGTTCCATTTACTCATAGACTACATTCGTTTAACTAGTGCATTGTTCTTACATTTTGAAACATTTACCTTTTCGTAAAAATGTAGATTGGTCTAATTTGATACCAAAAAGTAAGACTGATTACCCCTTTGACTAACTGCTAGTTGGTCATACTAGTACTTAAAGGGTTAGTTCACCCAAAAATTTAATTTCTGTCATTAAACACTCACCCGAAGATAAAATAAGGTCTTACGGGTTTGGGACGACATGAGGGTGAGTAATTAATGATGGAAATTTCATTTTTGGGTGAACTAAAAGGCACTATCTTTAATGGCTATGTTTACGCAACTGTGCCTTGGTGCTCAAGTAACATTTCGTTTTATCAGTGTTTAAAATAGTTGGGCTGTTTAATATTTTTGTGGAAACCATAATACATCTTTTTCAGGATTCTATGATGATTAGCAATTTTAACAATTTATTTGAAATTGAAATCTTTTGACAAATTTATTTACTGTCATCATGCTGAATAAACATCTATTTAATAAATAAATTAATCATATGTGACCCCAAACTATTGAATGTTAGTGTACATTTTGGCATTAGTTTGTGGATGTCAATGGGGTAAATGCTAGGGATGAACCAATATGATTTTGACCGATACCGATAATGCTTTATAGTTGAAAGCCGATTACTGATATAATCGGCTTTCTCCAAGACATATGATAAAAGGTTAACAAAAATGTACTATTGACTAAAATGCTAAATTTGATATTACATTGTGGGTGTAAATTAATAGGGTTGGACTTGGTGCTGGAAACCCAATGCACAGGACAATAGGGACACCAGAATAAAAATATTCATGATTTTGAAGCTGAAAAATACAGAATTATTTTAGACGAATCCTTGCTCTCTGTCACTGGCTAGATATATTTAAAATAATGTAGGCCACTTTTTACTGGTAAAGTAAGACATTTGGCATTACCAGGACCCACAAATATTCCCCCAATGCATTATTATACATTATATTTAGTAGTTTAATACAGTACTGACTAAAACTAAAACTTGAATTTTTTTCCTCACAGTAATTTTTATTTTGGGTGAACTATACACAATATATATTGTCACTATCAACAACGATACATATTGTTGCATTTTTGTATTGCGATATATAGACCCTTTTACAGTTGGTAAACATGGTGACGTATTTGTGTGGGGGCGGGGCTTAGCTGTAGGCAGAAAGATCCCTCTGGCCGCTTCACTAACGCTAGTTTGCAAGTTTCGTTAGCTTGTTTTTTAACAATGACTGAAGAAAATCCGATTTTTTCTTAATGTGCAAGGTCACTCACTGTCCAGGACCGCGATTGTTATTTGCAAAAGTTAATTTTAACGGACGGAACCAGATGACTCAGTCAATGGACGAACTAACAGGATTAACATTAATGCTACCCCCGGTTGAGTGGCCTGACTTCTACACCTACCCGATAGAGAAACCGAGGGTAAAGAGAAACTGAGGACATAAAAATATATTTAGATCCCTATAACTATGTGCTGAATGGTCATGTAAAGACGATCCGCAGTTCTGCCTAGCCAGCGCCAAGAAGACAACAATGTAAAGAGTGACACTACGGTGCAATTTTAATGATATGAATATTTTCTAGAAATAAAAATTCCAGATACAGCATAATCATTTTTCATCGATTCTTGCACCCAACAACACAACAAGATGACATTTAATAATAAAAATAATAATTTAAGCTCCTTATTATGTAGCCGAATCTGTGCTGGTTTGTATTGGCCGCCTCCAGTTTTCCGTTTGTTTTGCCTCCAGCTAGCGCCGTGACGTAACTGTGACGTCGGCGCAAAAGGGGTCTATTGTGATATACAATGCTATGCATAAGTTTAGACACCCATGCTAAAGTTGACTAAAAAGAGGAATAAAAAATCATCTTTTGGAAATTGAACTTAATGCCTTAAAAATAGGAAAAATACAACCTTTAAGGACACCAATTTTCTTTGTGAATGAATAATGTATCGTAAATAAATAAATGTTCTTCCTTAAAATACAGGGGGCATAAGTCTGGACACCCCTATGTTAAATTCCCATAGAGGCAGGCAGATTTTTATTTTTAAAGGCCAGTTACTTCATGGATCCAGGATACTTTGCATCCTGATAAAGTTCCCTTGGCCTTTGGAATTAAAATAGCCCCACATCATCACATAGCCCTCACCATACCTAGAGATTGGCATGGTTTTATTTCAGTTAGCCTAATAGCTGGTTTGATTTGCATTGAGAGATGATCTTATGGAAAGTACTCCATGCCAATCTCTAGGTATGGTGAAGGCTATGTGATGATGTGGGGCTATTTTAATTCCAAAGGCCAAGGGAACTTTATCAGGATGCAAAGTATCCTGGATCCATGAAGTAACTGGCCTTTAAAAATAAAAATCTGCCTGCCTCTATGGGAATTTAACATAGGGGTGTCCAAACTTATGCACCCTGTATTTTAAGGAAGAACATGTATTTATTTACGATACATTATTCATTCACAAAGAAAATTGGTGTCCTTAAAGGTTGGATTTTTCCTAATTTTTTTAATTAAGGCATTAAAGGAGAACTCCGGTCAATTTTAACATTGAGCTCATTTTATTGTACATTTGGAGTGCTGTCAATACAGAGAACAACTACAAAAATCGGTGTTGCCTACACCGAGTTATTCTATTTTTAAAATTTGCACCCTGTTGACTTCAATGGGGCAAGTACTAAACCTGCTTTTAGGCTCTTAACATCCTTGATGTGTCATTACAAGTGCACAGAAAATGTGAGTGATTCCTTCTGAGTGAACACGAGTGGATCTGACTGCAGTAGATGTGAAAGATATGTATAAAAATGATGTTATTTAAGCCAGCGCAAATACCTGTTTGCATCCTGTTTTTCGGTTGAAGTCCAAAGTAGTCGATTGCCGAGTTCACGCGCGTGATCATAGGTAACTAAACCTATGCGCGTGAACTCGGCAATCGACTACTTTATTTATTTACTCGACTACAAATTTTAAAAATAGAATAACTCGGTGTAGGCAACACCGATTTTTGTCGTTGTTCTCTGTATTGACAGCACTCCAAATGTACAATAAAATTAGCTCAATGTTAAAATTGACCGGAGTTCTCCTTTAAGTTCAATTTCCAAAAGAAGATTTTTTTTTTTATATTCCTCTTTTTAGTCAACTTTAGCATGGGTGTCTAAACTTATGCATAGCACTACACATTATATTGTTACACCCCTAGTCTACATAAAGACAATAATGAAATTATTTTATTAAACCATATTGTTTATGAAAATAATACGAGGAAAAAAAGTGCTAGTTATTAAATGCATAATTTGTTTTAGAAAAAAAAAAAAAAACATCTTAAACTAATAATACTGTTTCAAATAACAGCATAGCTGTTTGAGCAGCATGCGCTGAAGCTAAAGAGCTGAATGAACGCCGGGAAACTGAAGTGCTTTGTTAGTGGGTAGGGCTGAAACGATTAGTCGACATTGTCGACAACGTCGACAATAAAAAATTGTCGACAAATATCTTTGTTGTCGAGTAGTCGTTTGATCCCACGTGACCTAATGTAAGGGCCTGCAATATCGCGATTTGACCGCTACGGCGCTGTAGCGCTAGAGTGTAATGCAGCCGTTACAAATGCTATTGCGGTAGAAGAAAACACAGCGCGAATTATGACGGAGTGCAAACGAATCCGAACTAGCTAACTTAGGTGTGTGAAAGTTTCACAAAACTTCAAACCAAGAATGCTGTCGTGTGCAATACATGCAAGGCGTAACTTGCTTTTCACGGGAGCACAACATGAATGTTAAAGCACTTAAAGAGGAAAAACCCGGCACGAGACGAGCCGGTGAGAGGTGAATGTTCTCCAGCTGGAGCTAACGTAAATAACTAGCAGTAAATCTCTTTTTAGAGAATGCAATACTACTAATAATAGCAATAATATTAACAATAATAATATAATTACAGTAATGTGATGATTATTTTTGCATAGAATAAAGCTTGATCGAGCTTAGGATTCAGGGCTGTTTTTATTATTGTAACTATTAGTTATTACAGTCTTATCACTTGCCTGTATTTTGTTCCATATTCATGAAGACTTACAAAAGAGATGTTATGAAGAATATCATGTCTGTTGATTTTTTATACTGTAAATTAAAAGGTGAATGAGAATGTCTCTGTCAGCTCAGCTGTCAATTTTTTTTTTAAATTGTGTTCTTATAATAATTGTTTGCAGTTTAAGTTTGTCTGTAATGCAGCTGATAATTTTTTTTTGTTCATTTTTTTTATTGAAAGAGAACCGAATATTTAACCAATGCTTTTTGCATTTGTGTGTGATTTGAGTTGGACAGAAATCTGAAAACTTAAAGAGAATGACCTGTTTAGTTGACTCAAAGTTCATTAAACCAACCATTTCAAAAGCTGAAGTGATTTTCTTTTTTTATATTATAGTTAGAATATGTATAACTCAGTGTTTTAACAAATTGAAAAGGCTGAATAATCGTTCCAAACTTACTGATTAGTCGGCGAAATAATCGACGATTAGTCGATTAATCGTTCTAATAATCGTTAGATTAATCGATTATCAAAATAATCGTTTGTTGCAGCCCTATTAGTGGGTTAATTAACTCAACAGAGCCTATATTAGATTCATCTTAGATATTTATGCAACATAAACATAATATTACAAATTACATCTGCACAAAATTAACTAATTATGTGCTTGTCAGAATGTGCAACTCCTGTGGTGGATGCGCAGCTCCCGTAACACGCTGAAACACGCTAACTAGCCTAAACGCAAAGAACTAGCCTAACAACGTTTTATTACTAGTGTTCTCATTATGTACATGACAGTCCAAGTCATAGTTAATGCAACATTAATTGGCGTTTGAGCTGCGCGTGCTGAAGCTAAAGATGATCACTGGTAAACTGGAGCGCTTTACTACCGCGTTAATTAACTTAACCAAACACATTCTGTATGTGATAAATCATATATAAACACAAAATAAACATGATATTACAACTTACAATTGCACAATAGGTTGCAAATGCACCAGCACCCATGACTGTGTGTGTCATGAAGGTGTGGATTCGCTCATCCCGTAACAGGGCGAACCAAGAATTCACAGCATTCTTTTACAGCAGTGTAGCCTATAGTGTAGCCAAGACAGACTTGTGTTGCACTTAAATGTAGCCTTTTCAAAGTAATTCCAATCATATTTTATGCAATTCAAAACCATCATGGCAAACAGTGCACATCTGAAGTTCAACTGAAGGACATAATACATTATCTACAGCCTTAATATTTCAGCCTAATTTACTCGATTTCGTTGATAAAATATTTTGGCCAATACCGATATGGTGGCCAATAGATTGTGCATCCCTAGTAAATGCGTAATAAGACAAAACATCTGACTAATTTCACAGAGCTTCATAAATCAGAAAAAAAGACAAGGGAATATATGGCCAGTTGCACTGTGGCTCCAGAGAGCAAGTTTTAGTGAAGCATCTAGTGTACACTTTAATCCAAAACATGAATGTGTGCTGCATAGATTGAAGCTCAAGCACTTTAAAGACTCAACAGACATCTCTATTTAAATGACAAAGACAGCCTATGGCCATGACTGGTCTTCAAACGCACTTAAATCCATCAAGTATTAGAGTAGTTCATATAGTGCTCTTAAGCACAGGTGTCATCAAGAGCAACGTCTAAAAAGCAGAGGGAAAATACCTGGGAACCAATAAGATCTTCATGGGTGTGTGCAGAGAACTCATTAGATCAAGTTGATACATGGCCAAGAACGATGTGGGAGAAAGAGTGATCCATCAATAAGAGAATAAAAGTAAAAACTGCAGCCACTTAGCTTGCAAGTAATATGTTGAACAGAACACTGCATTATAAAAGCTGCATTTAAAAGGAAATGGGAAAAAGCAGAATTTGCAAGAATTCTGTAAATGAAAAGTTGTTGTTCTTATCTTCCTCTTTACATTCTCCCAGGCCCTCCTACGCCTCCAACCACCTAAAGTCTCATCTTCTCACTCTCTAGTCTAGTGATTCATCGTGAGTCTCAGTCAGCAATTTTGGGAGAGTAAACACTTTCTCCGATTGGCAGGGCTTGCCAAGAAACCCGTCTCACCACCCATATGTTGTCATTCTGCCATGGTCAAGAAAGAAAGAGGGGAGGAGGACTCATAGAAACACCAGAAAGTAAGAGAAACAATGTCAAATATCTATATACATATAGTTCGTCTAATATATAAAATGAATAAAAAAATGTATCTCTAAATTAAACAGACTTACTTTAGATGGAAAGGAAGTAAACACAGTAGCCAACAGGGCACTCAGTATTAATCTGGTAAGTTTGTGCATACTGGCAATCATATTTTTTCAAATAAAGACATAGGCCTAGTAACACAAATTTTACATGCAGCACACAGTGAAAATGGCATAAATATGACATAATGGGCAAATGAATATAGCACAGCATATTTTGAAATCAAGGGTTTAAACTAAGTTTAAGTGTGTCTCAATTAGGGATGCAACGGTACACGGTAAAATCCCGGACCGTTCGGTCAGCCCTGCACGGTACAATCTACCCTCGTGTCCCGTGGGACTTCGGTTTTGCTATTGAGTTCGCGCTGATCCTTTTAGTTTTTGCTTTAGCTTATCTTGTTCACATATCGCGCCTAAAAACGCGTAGAAAACACTAGGCGCGCCGCGTTCTCCTTTTTCCAAAGCGCTAGGGCGGTTGCGCTCCGGAGGCGTCTGTCGTTGCTAAAGCAACCATCAGCTGCGCTCTGGTTGGTTCTTGTCACGTGACCTACGGTGCGCTTGCGGCATTCTGAAAAGTTGAGAATTTTCTCCACTGCTGGGGACATCGTTAGTGCCAACCGGTCTCGCCTTGCACCAGACAGTGTTGATAGACTCATCTTTTTGCACAAGAATCTCTCAATAGTGGATGAGTAAATAACATTGCACTTTGTATCCTGAATGCAGTATTTTTTTAAATATTATTTTGCTCTGCTTTTTTTTTATTCAAAGCACAAGCTAATTTATGTTTGTTAAAGGTAAAAGTGCACTTTTTCTTTCACATTGATCACTTCATATACCAGTTATCAAGGTTTGGAATTGGGATCCACTTGAATATTTTGAAGTGTGTTTGTTTACATTTTGTATTTCATATAAGTGATAGTTGAAGAGGTTGTATTACTTAGTGTTGTTCAGTACAGACTAGAGTGTTAATTTATTCCATACATTGATGTTCTTCCTACTGTGACATTCTGTTTATGCCCATAAGAAAAATAAAACCTATTTTTGGGATGAAATAGCAGTCTCTTTCTGCACAAAACATGTACCGAAACCGAACCGAGACCGTGGCCCAAAAACCGAGGTACGGACCGTACCGTGGGCTATCTGTACCGTTGCACCCCTAGTCTCAATGAACCTGAACTCTCCTGTCCGCATTCAATCACATGAACCGACCGTCACTCACAGAGTAACACATTCATGCAGGCTACAAATGCGCACTTCAGAGTATCTGACAGCTGGATTCGACTAAGTCTGCAAGGTTTGTGAAATTAAATGTTTATTAGATATTCAAAAAAAAAATATTTTAAATGATAAATGCGTATTTGCTGAATGCTGACGGTTTTTAAACATGCATTCATAAAAACAGATTGTGAATGAAATCCGGAAAGAAAATGGATGTGAAAAAAATGTGGAAAATCATGTTTAACATATAGGCTAGTAGACGTTAAAATTCTATTTCCTTTACATTCACACGTTCACAGAGGGAAGCCATATCAAAAAGGAGCTGTGCCACTTGCCCACTTCTATGAAAACCAAGTTAAACTTGAAAATCAAGAATGTATAGGCTACTCAGTTGATCTGGTGGACCCAAGGGGTCTTGGCAGCACTCCAGGGAGATGCAATCGCAGGTTTTGACAACAATCAAATTATGAAACTACTTCCTCATAGTATACTCTAAGTTGCAAGTAGGGGCATATTTAAATGGTGGATTGCTGAGAAGATTGATTGTTAAAGGGATAGTTCACCCAAAAATGAAAATTCTGTCAGTAATTACTCACCCTCATGTTGTTCCAACCCCGCAAGACCTTCGTTCATCTTCGGAACACAAATTAAGATATTTTTGATTAAATCTGAGAGCTGTCTTACTCCTCCATAGACTTCTAAGGGACTGAAACTTGCTGGCCCAGAAAAGTTATTAAAGAGATCGTTAATATAGTCCAAGTGACCACAGTGGCTTAATCTTAAGTTTATCAAGCGACGAGAATACTTTTTGCGCGCTAAAAACAAACAAAAAAAGAGACTTTATTCCACTATTCATTTCCTTCTCTCTGGGCCTCGAGTGAGTTAACGTAGTGTTTTTGCATGAGAACAACATGAGGGTGAGTAATTACTGACAGAATTTTCATTTTTGGGTGAACTATCCCTTTAAAGGTCATCAAAATAAGATGAGACGGCAACGTCATGTGAAAGATTTGGCAATTTTTTTGCCATCAAAGAGCTGTTCCAGTTGAAGGGATCGAGTTGCCTTGGTTCACTCCATGACACATCTTCATATCTAACTATAGGTTACTTATTGTATCTCTTAACTAGTGAATCAGCAAGTTAAATATTCTAAAACGGCAATTTTACATGCATTTGTATTACTAAGTAAGTAAGCAGATCAAATCAGACATTGAAATAAGGTAAAAACCATCTCAGCCAAATTCATCTTTCTTAGGTTAATCTAAATTAGCCTTTTTTTTAAACACATTACAGTAAAATCTGTAGCCTATAGTCCCATTTATTTCCCAAATATCCGTAAACAGAAGAAAAATTGACACACACACACTACCCAGAATCCCTAAACAACAGTAAAAATAAAAACTCATGGCTAACTGGGAAAACTTATTTTACCGGTTCACTGAGCAAGCCGTTAAGTGTGGAAACTGCCATATCAGCATTGGCAAATGAACGCTGCAGAAGGCCTGCTTCAAGATAAGCAGCTTTCAGCCTATTCTGCAAAATAAAACCTAGTCCAGTACTGCCAAAAATGCTTAACATGCACAGTCTGGCAGGAGGAAACCGATAGGCCGTGAGAGGGCGGAAAAGCTGCCAGAAGTGCTTGCAAACTTTGTGGGGAACTGTTTTCAAGAACTACCACGAGAATGCTGAGCAATATGACTTATCTCAACAACACTTTGATTGAACAACAGGGCTTGACAATAAGGCCTGCCCGATGAAAGTTTCTCAGGAGTGTTAACGGAATTGTCACCGCCCTGATCGGGTCCGTCATCACGAAAGTGTTAGTTTTGTCGATTTAAACATTCAAGCTTTAGCTACCGCTGTGTTGTTGAGCTCTATATTATCTTGATATATGCAAGCAGCATAACATTACAGTTATGTTTTGAGAGTGGCTGTTATAGAAATATGTGACTAGTGATTGTAGTTTGTAAAACTAGTCACATATTTCTATAACCCCCACTGTCAAAGAATTGCTGTAATGTTATGCTGCTAGCATATATATCAAGATAATATAGAGCTCAACAACACAGCGGTAGCTAATAAAAAATGGGTCAGAAGCTCTGGGTATCATCCCTGGTCCCAGGCATGAGGCTACACCAAAGGAATCTTCAGTTAAAACACTAACATATTGCTCCTGATCGTGACAGGAGAAAGACCATAAAAAGGCCCAAATACTCCAGGCCCATTCTGTGCCTTCTACCATCGCCATCCACGACTCCGGCCATTTTAATGGCAAGAAAAGAAAAGCTACATCAAAGGGAATCTGCAGCACAAATTCGAAAGGATAATTAAGAATCGCTATAAAGGAACTGGCAAGGGAAATCAGCCAGGCTTTGCATATCCAACAGGCATAATCAGAGTGGATAAAAATACCACCAAGTCATTCTGTTTTGCTTCGGGTGCGCAGGTCAAAGGCATCCTTTCTTCTTTCCCAAGTCAATCCCCATTGAAGCTGGCCAAGAGACAAGGAATACACAGCCAAAGCCCACTGAACCACAAGCTTCAGGGACAAACTGCTCATCGATGTTCCCAAAACATTCAAGTATTATACTCAGACAGCCAATGTCGTAAGATTCAGAAACCTGAGCATTAGATCCTGAGCAGCGGAGGTGATGTCTTGTGTAAAGTGCAAGAAAAATCCTTCTCCTTTTCTGTGCTATAAATCTGCCATAACAGGAGAATTTACTAACCAAAACCCCTTAACAGCTAATACTGAAGAGAAGCAGACACAGCCACAAAAATGAAAGGTTTATCGAGTGCAAAACAATAATGCCTACTCATGCACACAGCTTAATTGGTTTGGCTCCGTCTGTTCAGACAAGCCTGGTTGAGAAAACATTCTGAGTGGTTAGGAGGGACATTTATGACTCCTGAATGCCGTAACATGGCTTTTAAGATGACAAGGACATGGGTAAAACCAAAATGAAGACACTTTCTTATGAACTTCCTGATGAGCAAATGCAAAAATTGTACTTTCAATTTCAGACTATTGCTCAGAATAAATACATTCTTCAGGTACACAATCACCTTGAACACATGCCAGAGGCTAATTTCAACATCACTGAACGGAAATTTTGTCAAAAAGGTATGGAATGTTCAGAACGGTTCCGTTCCACTGGCCTGCGTCTCAGGTTTTTAACAGCAAAAACTTATTCTGTGTGAACTGTTAAAAATGGTTAAAAATCAATTCCCCTAGGGAGAAAATAAATGGGATTTTTACTTCCGGAACCCAACTGTTGAACTATATTATTCTTGTAATTTGTTTGTCAGACTGTCCATTTTACCTATTAACCTGCATTTTCAGTTAGCAGCTGCTTTTATCCAAAATGACTTGCAAATGAGAAAAAACTAAAGCAATTTATCACATAGAAACCAACAATATTACCAGTATTGCAAAAGCTAGCGAAAAAAAAAAAAAAAAACTTAAATGTTTAAAGGTCAATAAAAGATACATGTTATTTTACTCTTGTTAACAGCAAAGTAACCATAGCCTAACTCACATATCATTGCTGTATATGAACTACTACCAGCTGAGTTGAACAGCCCTATTTGTCCTGCCCTTTAAACCCGTTATACTGTGTGGTGTATGGCTTTATTCCAAGTCTTACAATAAAAGTCCAAAATGATGGACAGTACAAACAGAACAACTCACCTCAGAAAAAGATTTCAAACACATTCACGACAAGGAATTTTTATGCCACATGAACAACCAATGAAAGTGAAACTGTTTTTGACATTCACCTGAAACACCCACACTTTACTGTCCAGTACATTAAAAAAAAAAGTAAAATATGTTAAAGTCATCTTATAGACACAGTACTGTTTCTAGATAGTTGCATAGGCTACATTATGCCATGTGGAATTTAAAGGGTCAATTCACCTAAAACGACAGGCAGAATTTAAGTTAGGGACACCATCCACGTTCATTTTCCTTATCATTTTGAGTGAACTAACCATTTAACAAAAACGAAACTAACTCAGAACCAAACTTAACCCTTAGAGACAGTAAACTACATCCAATACTGTTACGAATTTAATACATTAATAATGGTTTACTAAGCCAACTAAATGTAATTTCACTTTAACTTCAAATAAATCTTTATCACCTTGTTAAATAAATCAGTAACAGCTCAATTGAACTGAATCAGTCCTCGACTGTTTTTTTAAGCCAAGTGAGCTGCCTACTTAGTATTTGTAAGCATAACAGGCACGTTCAAACGCATCTATAAAACGGTCTAGGTAAGTTAGTTAGCTCGCTAGTTACTGTGACAGCCAATGTCTTACACTTTCGATATTTTTAGTACCTTAATGAAATTAGTTAACGTAAGTTACTTTTGCGTCACTTCAACGGCTGTGATCAAAAGTTTTACTTGTCTAAAACAAATTCAGGGTGTGAAAGTGGCCCTCTTGCTTGTGATTGAGGGGAATGCGGAATGTGGAGGTTGGCAGTTAATACTGACTGCATCGGAAGGGAAAACAAACACGTACGCTTCGTTGAACTGCTATCGAACGGTGTAAAACGGCCCATGACCGTTTAATTTGCCCGGCGCTGCATGCGAACTCTCCCACATTACATTTGCGACACCCGAGTTGCTGCCAGGCTAGCTCGTACCAAAGCTGTCACGGAATGCTAACAAGTTAGCCGGTTAGCGGCATGTATTTAGATGCGTCCGATAGAACTGCGCCAAATAAACCAACGGTGACGTCTGAGCAGATATAATGCGCCGTTAATAAAGTCGCGTCTCACCTTCTCCGTTCAAACGTCGCCCATTCCTCTGCACAGCGACTCGCTTTAGCTCCTTCTCCAGCTGTGCTCCTCTGCCGTTGCTATTTTTCCAGCTCTCTGCCAAACCGGAAGTGGTCGCGTGCGGTCTCCAGGGGACGCGCTCTGTCTCTCGAGTTTCTTGACGTGCTGTAAAGGAAATCTACCTGTGGATGCTATAGAGATCAGCGGTAGGACTCGCCCCCTTTCCCTCTGACTTTTCGGTACAAGGGTCGGGGAGTGTATGTTTAAGGATGTTAGCTTTGTTGCAATAATTTCAGAGTGAAGGGTATCCAGTCTTCATTTCTGTGAATACCCACTAAAACAGATTGGGAGGCCAGTATAAATCGTTAAAGGACCATAAAGGCAATAATAATAATAATAATAATAATAATAATAATAATAATAATCATATTTTTTATTGTTATTATTATCATTATATAGGCTAGTAAAATAATTATTTAATATTTTATAATAATACAAAATTATTATTATTGTTGTTGTTGTTGTTATTGTTATGTCTAGTAAAATAGTTTTATAATATTATTATTTTAAAATATAATATAATATTATAAGATAATAATAATATTATAAACAACAACAATAATAATAATACTAATTATTGTTATTACTGTTATAATATTTATTATTATTATTATTTTTAGGGCTATTGGTTGTAGTAGTAGTAGTAGTAGTAGTAGTAGTAGTATTGATTATAGTTATACATATTTATGTTTCTTTTATAATTTTATAAATATCATAATTATAAAATAATAATATTAATTATTATTATTATTATTATTATTATTATTATTATTATCATCATTGTATTATTAGTATTATTATTATAAATAATCAAATAAAATACAACAATATACATTATGGATTAAAAAGTAAATAGCTTTATTAATTATTTCAGAATATTTTAACATGAGTTAACATTTTGAAAACACAAATATTAGGTTAATCAGAGCCAGTTTCATAACACTGTGTCTTAATAACTAGTCAACTAGCAGTTAACCAGGGGGTAATCAATCTTATTATATACATATTCAAATTAGACCAATCTGTGTTTTTTATATAACTGACTTAAAAAGTTATGAGCATCTTAAAGAAAAACAATTGAAGACTAACTTGTAAGACTAGTTTGAGCAGTTTATGCAACCGGCCACAGATCTTTCCCCCACGTATACTACAGTTACATGTGTAATCATCAAACTCAGAATGAAGTCAAAATAACCCATCTGCCTCCTTCAGCTGGCCAGTTTCAAGCTGCTTTAATACAAATCTAACAGCAGAGGGCGCCATAGCCTAAATTAACAAGTAGCCTAAAAGAGAAGACGTTCGTTCACATTACTCGGTAAACAACAACCGTGATCACAAAGGCTACTCTATAGCCATAAATTAGCATATATAATAGTCTCTATAATATGATATAGAACAATGACAGAAATAACGTATTATTTTTATATATATATTATATGTTTGTATATGCTGATTGCAGCACTGTAACAATTTGATGACAGTCTACGAAACGTTTCAGCTGGATGTAATGCAATATTAGAAACTTGGTAAGTTCCTCAACAAACTTTTTTATTATCATTCTCTAGTTCTCTATGTACAGGTGCTTTAAATAACTCACCTAACCAATACACTACTATATGAAGAACATATAATGTGAGAATTGTAGGCCTAACGTTACTTCAAGAAAGAACCATCGAAGAACCTTTGTTTTTAAGAGTTTAAGAGTGAATAATTGCACAACTCTTTTACAGTAATTCACAATTAACATTTAGTAGGATATATTTTGAACTCAACCAATGTATGCAAAGTGGTCTTTTTGAAATTCCACAGATGTGTTCATTTATAATGTGGAAGTAAATATTTAAGCTACAAATACAGGATGCCTCTGAGCACATTCTACAATCATATCAAGTTTACAAATTGAACATTGGACTGAATTACTTGTCTTGAAATATGCGACATGTTAAAATGCACAGTTAAAATGATATACCTGTTAAAATATTTGCATATGCCATTTCAGTCACATGATCATGCCTTATTTGGCTTTTCCTCAAATATTGTTGGTTTTGCACTAAATATACAGGCAGACATAAATCATTTTGGCCCCTGAAAGTCTAAAATACTAGTGGTAATTTTGTATGAAACAGAATGGAATTAATGTAGACAAAAAGATTCAGGAATTAAAGTCTCTAAAACAGCACCATTGATCCTCCCACAGCAGCATAATGAGGTATTACATTTTTTCTTCTTTATTTGTCCACTTTTTTCCACTTCAGCCGAGAAAGAATGTTATCCACAATGAGCTTTTTTCATCATCTAATTTGAGGGACAGCTTGGCCTCAGAAAGGAATATCTGACCTAATCTGAGTGCAGGTGGGTGACCGTTGTAAGGAGCAAAATCGCTTTGTCATCGCACGTGCTGTTGAGCGCGGCCCATGTTAAACAAGTCTCCCCTCTATTCTCTGACAGTAAGATAATTCTCCCATTTTTCTCTCTCTCTCTCTCTCTCTCTCTCTCACACACACACACATACACACAATAACACAAGAAAGCCACAGGTACGGGGTGATTAGAAATGGTTTTTGTTGACCCTAAGGGGTGATGGTGATATTAATAACATTTTCAAACAGTCTCACTCATCAAAGGGTTTCCTGTTGAAGTTGTAATCTTCCTTGAAACAGGGCTTTGTTAGCCACCGTGGCATTCACTTGACCGAGAATTCCTCAGCAGTAAGCTAATGGGGATGATTTTGAGCGGGGTCGGCGTCGGGGATCAGAGCTGGGGACCCGAGCGGGGTGGCCCCGGAGCTCAGAGGTGCCTTGCGGCGGTTTGTAGCCCAGGTGACTTTGCAAATTCCCCTCCTGCTTAAGACGGGCCTCACTGGGTGATCATTTTCCAGGCTTTCCCAAGTCTGCATATCAGGGATCAAAAACAGCAAATGAAGTTAAATGCCTAGTCAACATTATTTGACTGAATAATTTCTACAGTTTGAAAGTTTGGGGGTTTTGAAAGAAGTTTATATTGATCAAAGACATTTGTGTTTCAGAATATTTGTAAATAATATTTAATAATTAAATATTAAGTAGCACAACTGCTTGATACATTGATAATAGTTTCTTGATCACCAAATCAGCATATCAGAATTATTTCTGAAGGATCATGTGACACTGGAGTAATGATGCTGAAAATTCTCAGGAATAAATTAGATATTAAAATATATTACAATAGAAAACAATTATCTTAAATAATATTCCATTTTACTGTATTAATGTAGTCTTGGTGTGCATAAAAGACCTTTGAATAGTAGTGTACAATTGTATGTGTTGTCATATTGATTGTATCAGTCAGTAAATCAACCAATAGATGGATGTTTGTCATTGCTAATGTGATTTATCTAAATCTATTCTCCGCTCATTTAATAGACGTAAAAAGTTTTATACATATGAAAAATTCCAGTGATGATTGATGCTGAAGATAGAGATCAGAGTAACTCAGGTTTACAGGTGCACTGCATTCTTGGCCAGCCAGCGCTGTGTCACAGGTGAATGTCACTGCGGGGTGTTAACGGATCTTTAGATGTCTTCAAAAGGCAAGCTTGACCCTCAGATAAGGATAGAATAAAGGAATTCAGTCATTTTCTAATTCAAATAACACGTTGGTTCACATTATACTATACAAATGATAGAAACACACTGTTTTCAAAGCTGAAAATGGAGTTGAAATAGTAAAGCTATTTTTCCTATAGGCTACTAACTTACATGAATTGGCCATTGTTTTTTTGGGTTTTTTTTTGTATGTGCTCTAGGAGTCCAGAAATACCTTGGCTGTCAGCACCGGGACAGAACAATAGCCTCCCAGTCCTGTAAAACCCAGGATCACTGAGGGAGAACATACTTTCCAATAGCAGGTGTTTGAGTCTGTCAGTACCTGCTCCTCACCACGACTGCCGGTGAAAGGCTCGGGTTGTCCAGGTGTGCATGTGCATGTGTGTGTGTGTGTGTGTGTGTGCAGAACTTATTCCTCTAAGGTTACTATTTGGCAAAGCTGGGGATTGAAACATACTATATGGCGATCAGACTATTAAGCACGTTCATATATCATGCATTTTGTCAGTGTAATTCACATTATTTCTCACGTTTAGAAAGAAATTACTTTTAAAAAACGTCTTAACATCCTGTGTGCTGAGGGTTGTTGAATGTATTTTTGTTATTTAAAAAAGAAATCTGTTTCTCAAATCATTTTCTTGCTAAAAAAAGAAGAACAATGTTTTTGTTGAAAACTCAATTTTCTTCATTTCGAACTTCCTCCCTGGACACATTTCAGTGTGTTCATAAGCCGCTTACAATCCTACAGACCAAAATCCTCAGATACTTGCAAGCCACAATGCTTTTATTAATATGAACAAAAAGACAAATTATTTGGAGTCTAAAAATTCAAAGAGAGTTTCTGTAAGACAAAAATCCAATCATCACTGTGAAGTATGATGTAAAAGTTTGTGATGTAATCCTAAAACGTTAATTTAACATCACACTCAGCCCTTGGAAGCAAACAATATTCCCAGGCAGTTATGCATGTGTGTTATGATCGACATGCTCAAACTCCCATCTGTAGTTCATGGTCTCTTCTCCTGATAATATTACACCTAATCACCACCACTGCACCCCTATATAGCGAGCTGTAATGAGAGATGATAATTATGCAATATATGCTTGGAGAATATTGATGTAAGGGTTCCCACACGGAAACAATGAGGTGATTGAATATAGGAAATAAAGCGCTCTCATTTGGCACCCAATGGGTGATTGGAGTTATTCTGCTTTTGTGTTTTATAACATTTGCACAAGGCGACGAAGATAGAAAACATAACAGTTATATTATGTCACAGTTTGTATTCAGTTGTCTTCACAAAGAAATTATATATATATATATGTAATATATATTGTAATTAATCATTTCACGGCCCTAATATATATATATATATATTTATATATATATATATATATATATATATATATATATATATATATATATATATGAAGAGTTCAGATGCCAAAATCTCTAAGTGCCATCTGAAATTTTCTTCTAGAATGATCATTTTTATCAAGCTCGTATATTTAAGTTCCATAATTTCACTTAAATGGCAATGCAAATTACCTATTAATTGTCATTTAAGTGAAATTACTTAACTTAAATATACAAGCTTTATAAAAATGATAGTTCTAGAAGAAAATTTCAGATGGCACTTAGAAGCTTTTGCATCTGAACTCTTCATACATATATATATATATATATATATATTCAATTCAAAACAACTACCTTCTATTTTAATATATTTTAAATTGTAATTTATTCCTGTGATGCCAAAGCTGAATTCTCACCTGCACCAACAATTGTTCTTTATATTTTATCTTTTTTTTAGATTATATTTTATTTTGTATATTCTTAACACTATGACTATATGCTGTTGAAATGCAGCAAGTGGTCAAATAAAATGGACTTTAGTATTCTCTGTCATGGTTTTTAAAAGAACACAATCATTTCATTGTCATAATATAAAAAGAAGTGAACGTCAGAGCGCTCGTTTTCATGTACACAATGTACAAGGAACAAAAAAAGGTTAAATGAAAAGAACAATCATGAGATTTTATATCCTCTCCACAGAGATGCATTATCACATTGCAGTTGCCTAAGAAATTAAGCCAAATTGTGGCTATAATGGCTGAGGCTTGAGAGAACACAACGTGAGGGCCTGGACGGGGGGAGAGCGGATGAGTGATTCCTGGCACAACCGGAGAGAAAGAAGGAGACAGAAAGAGTAAGAGCGAGAGAAGTATACTGACTGGTG
Organism: Scardinius erythrophthalmus; assembly: GCF_964197995.2. NCBI lineage: Eukaryota > Metazoa > Chordata > Actinopteri > Cypriniformes > Leuciscidae > Scardinius > Scardinius erythrophthalmus. Next base: position 19,272,102 of record NC_138240.1, read on the forward strand.
CTTAGCTCGAATGAAAGCTCCTGCTTTGCGGACCAGAGATCAAAACTGAGGGGGCCGGTCTGGGTCTTCACCTGGGCCCTTTGTCATTGATAAGTCTGTCATCCCTGCTGATATTGGAGCAGTAATGGCAACCGATGATTAGCCCACTCCTGAGCCATTAACCACATTTCTTATCCCTCTGCTCATGCTCCGCAGGGGAAAGACACACAAAGAGATCCTTTATAGTCCGCCAGCCTTAAACTCCGAGGCCGCGTCCACCTGACCTGAAAGGCACAACTGTTACGTCGCAGAAGAAGAAGTCCAAGACGAGCTACATGTCAAAGGTCGCGGCGTGGTGCTACATCAAATGAGGGGGTTCTGAGTGACCGGCTCGCTGAAAGAGTGCCACGGAGAAAATTGCACAAAATTGTCTGTTTTGTCAACATTTCATCGGTAGATTCGCACAAGAAAAGGACCCTCGGTCATTTGCGCGGCGCAGGCCCTCCGCTCTCTCCCTCAGACAGCTAAAGGGATTGAGCAGCTCAGAATTTGACTGACAAACAAATCTCCTCATTATTTCTGTCTCTATCCCCCCTCAGTACGCCTCTTAACCGGCGATATTTAATATGATCTCTTTTTAATGATCCTTAAGTGGGTGAAATTACATCCCCTGAAAAACATGTAAGGTTTGATGGAGGTATTTGAGTTATGGAGCCTCAACTAAAAAAAAAAAAGAAGAAGGAAAGAACAAGAAGAAATTTGTCTCAGTTGATCATTATATAACTAAGAAATTGTAAAAAAAAGAAAAAAAAATATTGGTAACTACTTTTACAATGTCAACACATGGTAGTTCACCTCTAGCCTCCGAGATGTTTTCTTCAACTCTCGTGGACCCTAAAGCCCTTGACTGAAAATAGTTTGCCGTGGCCTGGGTTAATCCTGTACAAATATTTCTCCAAACGCAAGTACCTCGGTATGCGTCTCAGACACTGTCTGCTCCCAGGATTTAAACTTCCTGTTTGTGAAGGACGCAGCAGGAAGTGTCTTGACTCTTCACACACCTCTTCAGGGTGCTGACCGCTCACTTTAAATCACGTCCACTAGTCCTGTCGGGCTTGTGTGCTGTCCATGATTTACTGCCTGGTATATGATGGCTTAGTTACATCTGACAAAATGTGGTTTAGAAGATGAAGAGGGGTTCAAATGTCTGAGACCACAAGTGCAAATGCTTGTATTTTGCATTTTTCTAATTTAATACAATCCCTTTAATACTATTTTCCATAATTTTTTCTCATTTTGTTTACCCCAAAACATTGTTTATTTGCAGATTCAAATTAGATTTTGCATACCAGATTTTCATTAAGGATATCTCATTGTTATTGTTAGTGATGTTATTGTTTACTTTTGAACTTTTTTAAGTAAAAAAAAAAAAAAAAAACTATATAGTAGCCTATATATATATATATATATATATATATATATATATGGTGTACACTTGATAAAGTATATTTTGTTTCAAAAATGCATATATTTTGATGCCAAAATGTATTTATTTATTCAACTATTCAAAAAAATTACAAAAAAAAATTACTTCAAGGGGCAAGAAAATAAATTTGACCTAAAATACATTTGGGGTAAATGCTACATGTATTTTTAAAATATATATTTTTGGACATAATAAATATATTTAGACTAAAATATATTAAAAAAATATATAAATAATTATAAGTAACTAAAAGTAATCGAAATCTATTATAATTTATTTTTTTTTAAGTTTACTAAAACTTAAAAAAAAAAAGTGAACATTTTAAAATCTATTGCTGTTTTTTGTATATTTTCAAATGTATTTAAAATGCAACCGAACATATTTTTTTGCAGTATGCGATATACAAAATATATATTTTGGACATAATAAATATATTTAGACTAAAATATATTTAAAAAATATATAAAGAATTATAAGTAACTAAAAGTAATCGAAATCTTATAATTATTATTTTTTTTTATTTTTATTTTATTTTTTTTTACATTTTCAAATACTGAAAATGTATTTTTGTGGTATGGGGTTACAATTTTAAGCAGTATTGTGTGAATCAAGCCAAATAATCTGCAAGAACAAGTACTCAGCTGAAGTAATTGTTCAGAACTAAGCAGATTTCCAAAGACAGAGCAAGATCCTACAGGGTATGCTGTATGAGAAGCAGGGAAAATTATCTTTCATTAACTTACACAACCTCAGGAATAAGATAGCAGCTCTAGATAAGATCTGCTAATGCTGTAACATGAAATTATGGAAAGACAAAATTGTCATTTTCTAAATAAGCACCTGTGATCTTGCCTGAAAGCCTGAAAGCCCCCCATTTATAGGCTCAATCTGCCGACAGCAAAAAAGCAGAGAAGAAAAAGAAAGAGTGGGAGGGGGGTTTGTACAGAGCAACAGCCCGGAGCAGTAATATCTCAGTCATGAAGGGTCAGCGCTCGGGGAGCAGACAATGAGCTCAGGTGCTCGTCTGAGAGAATCCAAAACCCTTTGGACTGTACCTCTCATAACCCAGCTAAACCAAGTTTAACCAGCCCTGCCTGACCCACTCACAGCTGATTCTGGTGAAGTGGCAGTGTAATGCAAGTTAACCTTTGCACCTGACCGGATCAACCTTTGACCTTTGGTGGTGTCATGGCATTTTAATGGGAGTGGGCTTTTTTTGTACTAGTAGTTTCATAATAAAATTAACAATTACATTTAAAATGCATTCAAATAAAAATAAATGTTAGCTGGTAGAATTATGTAAATGCCTAATAATCTGTTCTTGCCACCTAACAAACAAAAGGTCATCAGTTCTCTTATTCTGTTACATTATATTATATTTCAAATGATCAGATGTGGGATATTTCTATTTTAAATGTCTAGTCTCTGGTGATAAAAGCTTATATTGTATTAGAAGTTTAAGTATAAGAATAACAAAATGGCAGTTGAGAGATTTGTGAAGGATATATTTGTGAAGGATAAACTATGCTAGGCCGTGTTAGCATTTGTATCGCAGGCGTACGATTATCAACAGAAACATAAATATTTACCATTGGCATGCAAGATCCCAGAATGTGAATCTGAATCAAAACAAGGTAAAGGAAGGAAAACTCAACTTTAAAATGTGGTCTTGCAGCCGATTTTAGCAAGAGGATATACAACTAAATTAACTGGAGTTATAAACTTTTCATTTTACAAAATTGGGAAGATTTTTGGTTTGTGTTGCGTTTTCATTAAATAACAGAAAAGTTGAGCATCAACTCAACAAGAACAAGTAGCAACTTGTTCAAAAAAGGACTTTCTGAATGGAAAGCATCATTCTCCTTCTCCATTATCTTTAATGATGTCACACTCAACAGCTGGCCAATTAGCAGCTGAGAATACAAATGATGCGAGGACTCTGAGCATGACCCTGTTTCCTGTCTGCGGATAAGCCGGGTTAAAACTACATTTCCAGGATATTTGTGATCATGTCATGTTGTTTGGCTCTTCAGCAGAGCGGTCGAGCTGGCGGCTCCACCACAGATTCCCAAACCCTGCCGCTGTGGGTTAAGACGTCTGCCAAGCTAAGACAGCTAGCAGTTGACACCTCATAGAGCAAAGGGGGGCAACCTGCGTTCTGCTGGCCCGACTGCTTAGCTTCACCTAATTACCTTCCGATTACGCTGACAAATTCTTTATTTCCGGTCCTAACTGGAGGCTCTGGCAACAGCTCTTCCTGTGGCGGTTAATGTTCCCGTAGTGAAAACAACCTACCCGTTCGTTTCTTTTTCCATCTCCATAAACATAATCCTCAACACCGGCAGAGTGGCCACTGAGTAACACCTCACCTCCACAGCTACCCCGACCCCCTGGGACGGGCCCGGCGCGGAAAGAACGGGTCGGCCGCTTGAAGGATTTCTGCACGTGTGTGTGCGTTAGATGGGAAGAGAAAGGGTATTGTGCTCCTACCAATGTGTTCCTTTCTCATCTGGATAGTTTCCTCATCACCTCTTTAAATCTTAAAGTGTTTGGCATGAAGCCTGAGTCGGGGTTCTCCTGAGGCTTTCTACCACGAGCACTCAGGGTCAGTGGCAGCCGTAAATCTTCCGATTCTTTTGGTTTTTGAGCGGAATCGTTCACGGAACCGTTTGTGGAATACAAATAGATTTTCCCTCCTGTTTAATTGCACGGTTTCTTCACGATGCCAACGGATGAAATCATTTTAATGCCACCTTTTTTGAATATCTCAGTAAATATGTATGAATTTTATTTCACAAGAGCCGGCAAACTATATAGCTCCCTGCGCATAGGCTTGTCAGTCTCCCATAGGCTATGATGTTTTAAGTCTTTAATAAAGAAAGCGCACTGCCATTTAATTGGCTCCCTGAAGATGTCTGTGAAAGGAACCTAAAGACTGCGAAAGCCACTTGGCAGAGGGTTGATACAGAGAGAAATGTGATAATGAAAGGTCTTTAGATGTGTGCAGTATTTCCACAAATGATCATGGCAACTGTACAGATGCGGTAAGCGTCGTGCATTAACTTGGATTACCCAGAACCATCTTCCATTTTTCCCAATGCTGTTTCAACCAATATGATGTGTGAGTTGTTAAAGGCTCCTCATAAACCTGAGATGAACGCCAGTCTCCTGCTTTTAAATGGGGCTTTTCTGGAGCACAAATGATGGCAGACGCTTTGTTCACACTTCATTCCAGAGCAATGCAATAAGTGACATGACCGTGGCCCCGACCAAGGCACAAAAAGTCATGGCCTTTACCGTGTCTGTCATGTGTCCCTAAGTCCCTCCTACTGATGTGGGATCTTGACTCTGGTGTCCTAAATAAAACAGACACATGTCCATGTGAACACAGCGCCAGATCTACATTATTGGGCCTCGTTTAAAGAACACAAGAGAGAAAAACACTGCAGGTACAGATCAAACAGGTGGATGACGGTGATGTGGAAACACTTGCACATACTTGACTGGAACACAGAGATCCTGGTACTGTTGTTAGTACATATGATAGGTTTGGGAAGATTAATGTGCACTTGCTGTTCAGCACAGAACCACAAGGAGGCAAAGTTAAAGCAGATAAAGTTAAAAAACAAGGTACACTGATAATCAGACAGATGTGATCCTATTGGTTTTTCATGATTTTTTTATTGCAAAGAGTAAAGTCCTAATGAATTATATAACTCTTTAGGGAAGGTCAAAGCAAAACACACTCATTTAATGTATACAATGAAAAGTTAGTGATGATTCAAGAGGGGCAGAAGTTCAAAACAATATTTACAAGCGATGTCTGAGATTAAAAGCATAATTCAATTAGTCAGGGACTCACCGCCTCTTTGGGTCAAAGTTCAAATTGTCAGCGGAAGGATACAGCGGATGTTTCCAATGAAATGAACTGATTTATAATGGCTAATAATGCTCAAAACCTGCTCAAGGGTAATATTAATACTAATACTTATATATTATATTATATTATATTATATTATATTATATTATATTATATTATATTATATTATATTATATTATATTATATTATATTATATTATTCAATCCAGGGCTGTAGGCAAGGAAACGTCCTGAAATGGGTGGCCATTATAATATAATATAATACAATATATTTTTACATTACATGTCTTATTAAACTACAGTAATATATATATATATATATATATATATATATATATATATATATATATATATATATATAAATATATATACACACACAATTTATAATTATTAAATATTAAATTTCAATATTAAAATATATAACTATTGTACTATACAATGTAACCTCTCATTTCTATTTAAGTTATATTTCAGATGTGTTTTCACAGCTGTGAATTAACACTGTGGAAGATGATATAGAGTTGTAAACGACAGAAATCACAGCTGTTCGGCCCTGCAGGAGTTCGTGCTCTGCTGATATAGGAAAACAAGTTGAACAAGAATAAGAACTTATTGCATGCTGTGAGATGTCGTGACAGCTCCGTAAAGGACATGCATAAATCAGTAGCAATTGGAAAAGTCGCTGTTTTTAACTGCTGTGGCAGTGGACATGGAAATCTGCACGCCATTATTTGAGTTTATGCTTACTGTGATGTGACTCAATGTGATGTTATTCTAGTGTCCAAAAAAAGGGCCAGGAATCAAAAATTCATCCAACATTATGACATGGTTATGATGAAAAGGTGGTTTGTCTGACAGGTGCAGCACACGAGGACAGATGTGCATGAAATATATGTTTGTTCTACCATATTGGATGATATTGCATTGCAAGATTGAAATCTCATCTCACTATCGGCATCAGATTAGGTTGGAGGATGACCTGTCAAAAAAGGGCAACAATAACACAATGTAGTTGACATTCACAATACAAATGTCAAGAAAAAAAAACATTCATGACAGAACATTTGTTTTTTGATGGAAAGCGCAGTCAACGCTACAATATATGAAGCATAGAAACAGGATTTTGGACATAAGAGTGAAATGAATCTGTATGAAAAGCAGACAGATTTGCTAGTTATATTTTATTTTCACTCCAGCCTTAGATTTATCATTGCTTCATACACAGCAGAGAATACAAGAAATACCTTCCTATCTTTTCTCTTAAATGTCCTTGATGTGATGGAGCTAAAGCTTCTCATGCAGACTTACTATCTCTGACTATTAGCATCTCTGCTAACCATCGTTTTTCGCAAAGTAGAGTTAGCGTGGGCCATTCAGTGCATCGCCTGCAGCTAGCCATGCTAAGCTCTTGTGTGTTTACACAGATGGCGTTTGTCCTCTTCCATCGACTGCTTCTATAATTCCCAGCGTAACAACTTCCCCTAAATGAAGCCTTTGAAAAATTCCAAAAGCAACAAGCACTTAGCATTTTAATAAGAGAATTGCTTGATTCGATACATATTGTCCAGTGTCCCGGTCCTCCCAGTCCATCTAAGACTGGATTTCCGAGCCTTTCGTTCCGACCATCTGAGAATGTCTCTGTGAGAAGGACTGAAAGATAGCACTGAGAGATTTCAGAAATGCAAACCATATGTAAGCAGAGTTCTCTTCAATGCCCAGTGTCTGCTGTTTGTTTTCATAAACTTCACCGTCAATGCACCCCTGAAACCTCAAGCCATGGAGAGTTTGTGTCAGGGTGTTATGTTCTCAGTGTCTTACTTTATAGCACTGAGAAATATTACCATGCCTTTTTTGATGTAACTGCTTCACTGAGTTTGTATGTGTGTATGTATATACAGTAGGCCTACAGTATATACACAGTATATACTACAGTATATACACAAAAAATAATAATAAAAAATTTCACTGTTTGGATTTAAAGCTACACTGTGTAATTTTTAAAGCTTTTTGATTCTTAGCAAAAAACACTTTGTTCTTTCAAAATGATATGTGCTCATTAAGGTGTAATTACTTCTACCAACTAATCAAGTATTCTCGTAAGCGTAGAATCTGCCATTTAGAATACATACGAGCGAGTCGCTCGAATGTCGGCAGCCATGTTGCGCCTCCATCTTGAAAATACATTAGCCAAAGAGGGACATACCTGGAAGTTCAAGCTTCGCCTTTCGCGTTTTAACACTCAGTGGCACCGTGACGAATGCGAGGGGGAGATTACTCACGACTGCAGATTTGAAATAATACGGCCACCGCAGGAGTTAAAACGCCCTCGGAATGGGAGGGGCTAGAAAGTAATATTAAGTTGGTAGTCATAAACAATTTCACTGCTAGATGGGAGAAAATCCTACACAGTGTAGCTTTAAATAGGCAAATAAGAATAAGAATCAATGATTGGATATTTATTGCATTGATTATTATGTTTCTAGCATGTTATATGTTTGGCAACAGTTCTCCTAACCCTAATTGATGGAGTGTGTAGCTTGTCATTTCTTAAACAACCATGTTGGAAGATCATATTATGACCATATTCCAGGATGACAATATCAAGAATCATCAGGCTCAAACTGTGAAAGAATGGTTGGGAGGGAGCATGAAGAATAATGTTCACACATGAATTTGCAGACCTTAAATTCATTGAAAGTCTTTGGGATGTGTTGGAGGAGACTTTACAGAGTGCTCGACTCCAAAAATGTATGCACCTCTTGATGGAAATAATTGGAAGTAATCACCTCTTGATGGTTTTGATGTTATTTCCATCAAGAGGTGCATACATTTTTGGTCAAGATCTTGTATTGAAAATGCAAAAGTCAAGCACTTTGTAAAGTCTACTTTCATAAATGCAAATTGCTATTATTATAAAATCCATAAAAAGGTGATATAGTCAATTTAGTAATTTAAGCTCTTCCCTGATAGCAAGCATACATTTCCGGGCCTCATATGGGCCAACTATGGCGCAGCGGCAAAGGTCATATGGGCCGTATCTGGTCCACACACATCAAGCCGGATTTAGTGTGAGTTGTATTGTGACCTTAATTTCCGCTGCCAGAACTGAGCCATGTGTGCCATAGGTGGCCCAGATGAGGCCCGGATATGTATGCTATTGTCAGCCACACTCAGGTTGAGTCATCGCTGTCATTCCATGCAGTATGTGGGCCAGAAGAATGTGGGAGATGTGGGCCACTGTCACAGGTAGTATTGGTTATTGTTTCATGTCTCTTGTCATAGTCATGCCACTGTCTTGTCATGTGATTCCCTGGCCCTAATGTGATCCTGCCATGTGTTCTGTGTTGTCATGTTGTCATTGGTTTATTGTTTCATTGTGCACAGGTGTCTTGTCCAGTCATTCCATTGTCAGTCATTGTCCACCAGGCCTTTGTTTTATGTTTGATCTTGGTTTTGGATATTAATAAAACTGCACTTGGGTTCTGCAACTTGCCTTCAGTGGACTCCCTGTTACAGCCACAACTGGGCCAGATGTCATTTGCTATCTGGGTTGTGGCATGATGTAGATTGCCATAGGAGCTCATCCAGCAGTTAAAATAAAAAGTTTAAAAACAAAAATGCGATGCTCTTATTTTTGGTAAAAGCAAATAAGCATATATATAAAAGTACATTTTTTTTTCTTTATGTAAAAAGTATTCTGTGAACAGGCACAATATTTATTTTGTGTAGCTATAGCAAAAATCAGTGTATTTTACAGAGTATTGTACACTTTTATTCAAAGGGCCATTGTGAAACCTTAAAGGGGGGGTGAATTACTGTTTCATGCATACTGAGTTTTTTACACTGTTAAAGAGTTGGATTCCCATGCTAAACATGGTCAAAGTTTCAAAAGTTAAGTTGTACGTTTGAAGGAGTATTTTTGTTCCAAAAATTGTCCTTCCGGTTTGTCACAAGTTTCGGAAAGTTTTTTTCGAGTATGGCTCTGTCTTACGTAAGAGAGGGCGGAATTTCCTTATATGGGTCCTAAGGGCACTTCTCCGGTAAGATCGCGGGCGCGCGCGCACTCGTAAAACAGAGCAAGAGAGTGAAAGCAGTTCGCCATCAAAGCGCCCTGCCCGGCTTTTGGGAACTCAATGTCACCAAAGAAGTGTGTTTTTGGTTGCCAGGGCAAGACAACCCTGCACAGATTCCCAAAGAACCCGGCGTTAAGGCACCCGTGGATGGAGTTTGTTTTCCTGAGCATAAACGGAGTTGTGTAAGACTGTTGTTCCCTGCATTTCAACAATGATTGTTTTATAAACAAAGCCCAGATCGTCTAATGCTTAAGGATCGAGCAGTCACAATGATAAAGGTTCGCGGTCCTGCGTTGGAACGGTGAGTAAAACTGTTGAACAAATGTCTCTGTGTTGTTAGCTCGGCGCGTTAGCTCAGCTTTAGCTTCGCCCACACGGCCCGCCCCCAGCTGCTCGTTTTTTTCCGGAAAGACTCGGTACAGCCAATCGTTCAATTAAAAATATAATAAAACAAAAGACTTTTTGGAGATATGAAGGATGCAATATTACTCTATAGGTACTCAAGATTAACAGGAGATTGAGTGAAAATGAGTATTTCACCCCCCCTTTAATTTTTGCTTTTGAACCATACAGCTCAAAATATAGTAAAACATTTGTCAACAGTTGTACAATATTACGAAATAGAATAAAAATCCTTGACATTGTGAACATTGTAAAAAAAAAAAAAAAAAAAAAAAAAAAAAACATTTTAATGAAGCCTAAAACCTAAACAATGCCTCCATAATTGTACTTTCGAGCTCTACGTAAGCTATAGGAAAACCATCCATGAGCAAGTTGTCATGTTTAACAGGGAAGCTTTGGGCTGAGAATGTCGTTTTCTTATCAATTATTCAGAATGTCTCAGATGAGAAGGTGGTAACAAAGGGAAATCAATGCTGGGAAATTGCAAGTGAATCAATGGTGAAGATTTTTTCTCCATGGCCTCACATTTTTCCCTCTGATCTGTGGTTTACTGATAGCTGACAAAACGCCACAGTGCATTATTAATAGTGTCTTTGCTTACCTATGCATCTCTCTCCTGTGAAAACAGAATCTTATTAAACCTTATTTGGAACCTCATAAGGTCAAAGGGTCACATAAAGATAATGTGGACGGACAGAGCACGCTAAACAAATTCAGACAGTTCCTGTCTGCAGGGAATTTAGATGGACAACAGCAGTGTGGCATCTATAACATGCCTACTAAAACTTCTTAACAAATTATTCCATTTGGCTTCCACCCAGATGAGGACCCCTTACTGTCTGTCATCTGTGTAATTTCTGTCCAATTTGTGTTATGCCCTTCAAATTAATCATCATTGCACAAAAGTAAAGAGAGAACAGTGAAATGATACGATTGTGAAACAGAGAGAGAGATGGCTGTCATCCTGGCTCTCAGGTAAATAATAAGGGATTAGGGTGCAGGTGAAAGAATTTTGAGTATGATGATGACAGATGATACGGAGCGGGGCTGAGGAGGCCTCTCACAGGGACACACGCCTGACTCAAGGGTAGGAGCCTCATTAATACAACGATGCAAAATAACTTTTTTTTTTTTTGTGGCTTTATAGCATTTTTTGTAAACGTTATAGAGCCATAAAACATTTATAGGTTTTTCAAAGTTTCACAAATGTATATATTTAAAACCAAGTCAAAGCAAGCCAAAAGTGACAGTGCCAAGGCTTACTCATACTTGAAACCAGAAGGAACTAGGACTAAGTAAAAATAAATAAATATTATATAATAAAAAGTCTTACAGACCCCAAACTTTTTAATTATTGCATGTATATATATATATATATATATATATATATATATATATATATCCACAAAAGAAAAAATATATAGGAAAAATGAAAGATATATATACTGGTATATAAATAGGATAGTGTATGTATTTTGAATGATAGTGTATGTATGTATACAGTAGGCTATACAAGGGTAGTGTATATATAATGTTATTTTGGACCACAAGGTGTTAAGAATAAAATTGACTAATTTGTTGCTTAATTTAATATGATTATGATTATGACTATGATTATAAGACTAAAATCCATGTGATATGCAAATGACAGGAAGAGACAGTTTCAGTTTAAAAGCAGAAAACTTCATTTTCTGTTCAGCATATAATGCCATTTCATCTAATCCGTTCAGTTCTGACACATCCAATGTCACAATGGTCGATATTTAAGTAAAAATGTGTTTTAGTAACATTTCTTTGAACATTATTCTCTCAATGTTGACCTTGAATAGAAACAAGCATGAAAAACAACCTTGATATTTCGAAGCGAATATCTAAATGATCTGACAAAGTAAATCTTAGCTTATAGCAAGTTTGACCGCACTATCTGACTCTTATGAGTGCCAACGTAGCATCCTCTTGATAACTGTTTTTTATATATATATATATGTGTGTTTGTGTGCGTACTGTCTTTGTGTATATCTGGGGAGTACACCTCACAGTGTCATACTCCGTCCTATGGGTCGACGCTTGTCTCAGGTGTCTTCCCTGACCTCCTTCATTGTCCGGCTCTAGAATAGAGTCTTTTGTCTACTGTTTTCTGTAGGTCATTGTGAGAAGCGCTTCTTAGTGTCTGCCATAATTTGGCCAGTTACCCGATCTGGGATGACTCCACCACCACGCCATTCATCTCATCATGGGACAGTGAGCAGGCGGTATCGGCCCTCTTAAATGCACCCAAGGGAGAGCTTGTAAAACTTTGTTGCTTAAATATTTAAATGGAAGTAATAGATGTCTAAAGGGCCGCACCAAGAGTTATAATTTGACCCGAGAAGCAATTGTTATCAAGAGGAATTTGAAGAGACCATCTACAAATGAGCGGAAGGAACCATCTTATCTGAGGAGAGGACAGACAAGGGTGGAAGATATGGAGAGAAAGAAAGAGAGCAAGAAAGATAACTGGATGAAAACACAATAGAATTAAATACAGTCTAGGAACAGCTTAAATTTCTCAAAGACAAACAAAAGAGTTTAAAAGTCATGAGGAGTAACGGGAATAGACAAACATTGGGATTTTCTCTCAGACAGAAAGAAACGCATCCATTTCTTCACCCTCATGTCCTTCCAAACCTGTATGACTTTCTTTCTTCTGTGGAACATAAAATAATTTTATTTAGATAAATGATGCACCTGTTTTTGCCCAGACAATTAAAGTAAAGGGGTTCCAAAACAACATCTGACCCCTTTGACTTTGTTTTTACAGAAGAAAGAAAGCCAAACAGGGGTGCTTTTCCCCTGCTTAACAACCATAGTACGATGCATCATTAAAGAAATCAACTAGCTAGTCAGGACTGTTTCCCGAAACCGCATTGTTGCAAATTTGTCTTTCAACCACGTTAGTTAATGATGTCACACATGTGGTGGAGTAATAGCTTCTTAGTAACCCGTTTCGAAATCTTTTCTTTTCCAGATTGTTTGCTATAAATTACGGGCATGGCATCTGAGGGCTAAGTCTAAGTCTCAGTATTTTCTTTATTTCCAGATTCATCATAGGCTCGTTCTTATGTAACTAGAGCAATTACGCAAATGCGCACTCTTCAAAAACAGCGCTTTAAATCTCTTGACAAACAAACAAAAAAAGACATAATTGACATTTGTATTCAAAATAAAAGATATAGATTGTACTGACTGTCAGCTTGCTTATTTTGCTCAAGATAAGGATTTATTAAAGTATGAATATGTTAAACTCGCTGTAATTTATAAGCTAGTGTGCTTCAAAACAATGACAAAATTCACATTTAGAAGATATAAGCATTCAAAACTTACAGTCTCTCACTTCCGCCAACATGGATCAACGATTTTGATGACATCAATCTGCAGTTTAGCTTCTCATCAGATTTTCTGTCCAATCAAATGCTCTCTAGAATCTGAAGCGTCCTGCCCTCTACATTAAAAATAGACACTGAAGCAGCGGCAAAAATCAGTCACTTGTTCACACATTTACTATTTTCTACATGGTGAATGGTAAAGTGCACTATATCGGGGACAGGGAACATTCAGACAGCCTATGCTTTCCATTGGGGCGAATGAAGTCTGGTTCCCCGTCAGTGTCACGCAAACCACCACAGCATGCACACAGTCTGCTCCGATCCAGAGACACGATAGCACAGAGAGGATCATATGCGTGAATCGGCGCATACCAGAAAACGTATCGGACCCAGTCGAATTCTGCGCAGAATGCTATATTAAGCGATATGGAGATTACGAGGAGAAACGGTAAGAGATGAGGAAACAGCAGCTTTACCGAGCTCAACAGCTGTGGTTGAGCTGTGATATAAATGAAACGCTACTGGCTATCTAAAAAAAGGAGAGGAGCTGTTCGATATCTCCCGCCCTGTCTTGTTTCAGTGGAAATTACGCACTTCAAGTCCACATGTCATGCAAACAAGAAACTCTGCTTCTAACCACAGATTGAGAGCTGTCCTTCCAACCACACGACTTTGCGTTGTTTCGGGAAACACTGACTCGTTGAACTATGCTGATAACGACGGAACTTGCTAAAAAAGCTGGCTTAATAATGCTTTCGGGAAATGCACCCCTGCCTGAATTGGAACAACATGAGGGCGAGTAAACGGTGACCAAATTAAATTTTTTGGTGAACTATGCCTTTAAACTCACACACAGACTCCCATTCTCCATTTCACGGGCGCACTGATCAGCATGTCTCAGTGTCATCACACTTCAGTGAGCACTTTAAAGTGGTTACCCTCACCACACACACACACACACACACACACACACACACACACACACACACACACACACACACACACACACACACACACACACACACACACACACACACACACACACACACACACACACACACACACACACACACACACACACACACACACACACACACACAGGAGTTCAAACATGTACATTTGATACATAAGAACATGCAGAGGCCATAACCTGTTGCTTTTCAACAATACTGTCTGAGACAGTCAGACTCAGGGTCAGATCTATATAAACATTACCGATACACATGCTCACAAAAGCTCCTTTTATCTCTTTTATCTTGAGCCCTTCTAATTAAGACATACAACACAAAAAAAGAGCCGAAAAAAATGTCCTTTCTTCCCCCCGTGCTACACGAAGCAGTTCAAGGCAGAACTTTTAATAATTTGCAGATTTTTTACATTTTTTTTTCTTTCTCGACCTCCCCCCTCTTTCGCTCTATAGTTTGGATCACAGTGATGCACAGAGACAGAAATATCAGAGGATCGGTTTTCCAACACGGCACACCCCAGTGAGTGAGCTGCTGCGGATCAAAGGTTCCCGAACCACCCCCTCATGCCTACCGCAGTGCATCCCTGACAGGCCTGGACAAAGTGCGCCCATTGTGCGGGCAGTACCAGTCAGAGCTAATGGACAGTGACCAGAGACGCCCCCTCGGTGGGGCTGAGGCGGGATCGCTTGCCTGCTAGCGCGGCAGAGATGCACATTCCTCCTCTTCACGAGCCTGTATCATCGAACTGTGGTCTTGTCATCCAGAAAGGCTTCACAATCAAAGGGTTTTCTGATGAGCACCATTTGCATTAAAGACCTACGGGAGTCTCTTGTATAATGTGCTATAAATGCCTGAGAATTAAGCAAATCACATGAGCAAAAAATGTGCTGTTGTACTGAATATCAGCAGAACTGATTCGGCCAAAGAGCATGATATTGCTTTTATGTAACAGTTTTACTACCATATAAAAGGTGTGGGTCAGTGAGAATTATAATTTTTTTTTTTTTTTTCATTTAGCAAGGATGCATTATATTGATAAAAATTGACAGTAAAGAGACATTTATATTACAAAAGATTTCTGTAATGCTGTTCTTTTGACTTTTCTATTTATCCAAGAACCCTAAAAAAAGGTGTATCACAGTTTTCACAAAAATATTACAAAAATATAAAATATACACCAAATCAGCATATTAGAATGATTTCTTAAGGATCATGTGACACTGAAGACTGGAGTAATGATTCTGAAAATTCAGCTTTGCCATCACAGGAATAAATTACATTTTAAAATATATTCAAATAGAAAACAAATGGTTATTTTAAATTGTAATAATATTTCATTTTACTGTATTTTTGATCAAATAAATGCAGCCTTGGTGAGCATAAGAGATTACATAAAAAATAAAAAATAAAACATCTTACCGACTGACCCCAAACTTTTGATTGTTTGTAAGTATCTTTTATCTTTCTTTCTGGTGTTTCTCCTTGACACAGTCGCCTTGCTCACTGGAGGTTGTAAAACAACATTCTCTGTAAAGCTGTTTTGGAATGATATTTAATGTGAAAAGTACAACACAAACAAATTTGAATTGAATTATGTAATGTTTTCATACATACATATACTGGATCGAGAGGGGACAAAACAAATGCTGTCAACTTAATACAAAGTGACAATTTTCCAGATAATATTTTTTTAATAATTAAATAGTTTAATTATTATTATTATTATTCATTTTATACAAGTATATCAGGGTTTCCCTGACCGGGGTTTGCGAGTTGACAGAAATCGAATAAATTAATTATAAAAATGTAAAAATAAATTCATTAATTTTAAAATAAACAATCAAAATAAAACACTAAAAAAAAAAAAAAAAAAAGATGAAATATTTAATTTGTTAACCACGCCATGTGACCCTTATCTGACATCAGAGAACCGTGAACATGTGAATAGATTGTTCAATTATTAAAATACTAACCTAAAATTTCAGGGGGTTCTTGGAGGAAATATTTTATTTGGTTTAAAAAAGTTTCGGGAAACAGTAGGGTCTTTATACATGAAAATATAAAATTGCCCCAACTAAAGTTAGGAACGCCCTGATATGAACAGAGCAGAATTAAATCAGTTGTATATCAGTTCTTTTGGAACACCGCTCAACCAATCAGATTTGAGAACCGGAACTAACCGTTTTATAACATGCTACACACAACTGCTTGAGAATCTACTATTTGACTGAGGGAATTAATTACTAAACATCTTGCTTAAATTCACTGTATATCAAGATGCAGGAAAAGAACGGCAGACTACATGGCAAAAATTTCATCTGTCCCCCTCTCTCCTCTTTTGGTATTCTGCTGAAGCAGCAGCGTACAGGATTTGGCTTTCATCAAACCAGAAAACCTCTTTTTTCTTCTCTCCATCCAAAGAAGCCACATCCGTTCCTGTTCCTCTTTAAATGCTCAGTGCTATTCCACAGTATTATGTGATGAGAGCTCTGATAACTATTAAAACAAACAGACTTTGAGAACACTTTTGTCACAGTAAACAAATCCTCACTGAAAACGCAGGCTTTGTAAAATGTGCTACAAATGCCTGAGAATTAAACCAAATCACATGAGCAAATGCTGCACTGAACATCAGCAGAACTGTGATTCGCACAATCACAATGTGATATCGCTTTTATATATTTGATATACACTACTCTTCAAAAGTTTTGGGTCAGTAAGATAAAAAAAAAAAAATTACTATGTTTATTAAGCAAAGATGCATTAAATTTAATGTTACAAAATATTTTGCTAACTCTTTACAATAAGGCTCCATTAGTTAACATTAGTTAATTAACAAAATAACAATAAAAAAATGCTTCTTAAGCATTTATGAATCCTAATTAATGTTAATTTCATTGTTATTAAAATAAAAAAAATGTATCTATTACATTATTCAATAGACCTGAGCTAATATGAACTAACAATGAACAGAACAACGATTAATAAATACTGTAACAAATGTATTGCTCATTGTTAGTTACAGTTAGTTAACTTAATGCATTAATTAATGTTAACTAATGGAACCTTATTGTACAAAGATTTTTCATGAGCATCAAATCAGCATTAGAATGATTTCTGAAGGATTATGTGACGCTGAAGACTGGGGTAATGATGCTGAAAATTCAACTTTGCCATCACAGGAATAAATTATTCCCAAACTGGGATTTGCTAGTTAACGAAAAGCTAATAATTACCCAAATTACATGATCTGTTTTACTGAATGTCATCAGAACTGTGTTTCATCAGTAAACACAAGGCCATGTTGATGTACTCTTCTTTTCAAAAGTTTGGGGTCAATAAGAGTTTTTATTTTAAATTAATTAATACTTCTATTCAGCAAGGATGCATTACATTTTCAATAGTGACAGTAAAGACATTCTAATGTGAATCCTTTTTTCTTCTCTCCATCCAGAGAAGCCACATCCGCTTCTGTTTCTCTTGAAATGCTCAGTGCTATTCCAGAGTATGAGAGCTCTGATAACTATTAAAACAAACAGACACTAAGAACACTTTCGTCTCAGTAAACAAATCCTCACTGAAAACGCAGGCGTTTTGAGGGCCTACCAAAATCTGCACCGTTCGCTGTCTCTTGCCCCGTCTACCCCATCCCCACTCCCTGTAGTGATTCATGCTGTTTTTCTCTCACAGACAGACAGTGCCTCTCCTCTCTCTCGAGTCGCTGATATGAGATGTGTGTCTGGCCCTAGAGTAGAGCCCGCGACCTTGCTCTGAACTCTGCGTGCACCGCTCCTCGGTCTGAACTTCCTCACAAAGGCGCACATTATTACTCCTGCTCCCTGAGCCTCATCCATGGAAACTCTGGGAATCAAACCTGGCATGAGGCAAGCCGAGACGCAGATGAGACTACAACGAGGGGGGCGATGCGCGGTCCAACTTTCGTTGAACCTACTCGCTTACACATACGAGACACCAAAAGCACGAGGGGGTCAAGAATGTGCATCAAATAGGCCTCCTGCGGTACCTTGTCCCCACCTAAATCTTGAGGCTCCTCAGACTCCCACAAACCCTGCACCCTGCCAGCCCTCTCTGCCCTGAAGGGTCCTCCAGACCCCTCTCAGGAATTTCGCATGGGGATCGGACCAGGCCCGCAGCTGGGAGGGGGATTTATGCCCTCGGTTCGTTCTCCATTGTCCGGATTGGGATCCCGTGAAGCAAAGTGTCTGTCTTTATGATTCTCCAAATCAGTGCTTGTTTTCTCAGCCAATGTCAGAGGTTAAAGCATCGTTAGTGTACTGTAGAGCATATTAGGAATTCCAGGATGGTAGTTTAGACCAGAAACTATAATCAAGTCAAATCAAGTCACCTTTATTGGTAACACTTTACAGTAAGGCCCAATTAGTTGACTAACATTAACTGACAATGAGCAATACATTTGTTACAGTATTTATTAATGTTTGTTAATGTTAGTTCATTAAAATACAACTGTTCATTGTCATTTCATTTTAGCTCAGGTTCATTAAATAATATTAGCAAGAACGTTTGATTTTACTGTATTAGTAAACTTTGAAATGAATAGTAATAAGAGTGTATTAGTGGATGTTGAAATTAATGAACTAAAATTAATAAATGCTTTAGAAGGATTTTCACTGTTGGTTTATGTTAACTATTGCAGTTAACAAATGGAACTTTACTCTTGTCACATATATGTTGTTTTGTGTTTTAGTTATGTTCCTGTTTGCCTGTGTACCCTGTAATTTGACCCAGTTTCCTAGTGTGTTTGATTAATGATTCTGTTCAACTGTCGTTCGATAGTTACTTCATTTAGTCTGTGTATATACACTCCCTGTTTTGTTCAGTTATTGGTCTGGTCTCGTCTTTGTGTAGCGGATGTGTCATCCCGTGTTTCTGCCCTGTATCCTGTGGATTATTGAATTAAAAGACTAGTTCCTTACATTCTTCGTCTTCATGCGCTCTTTATATAGGCACCCGAAACAGAAGACCTGGCCCAAACAAGAACTTAATTTTGAGGCATTATCTTTCTCCCCTTTTGATTTATTTTTTTCCCCTCATGGACCCCCCTCAACTACTCTGCTTGGAGAAGAGGGGTCGTCCACTGGAAGACCATACCCTGGACTTTATCAACCGGCCGTGCAAGACTCGCTATCCAGACCAAGGCAGCTTCCTAGTGGACGGACCAAGGGAACCATTTGCCGCGTTTGTGGAGTGGGTGCTGGTATGTATTATGTAACGTATCACCATTTACCTTACCCGGCCGAAGAGGACATTGCCAGCCCCACTCCATGCCCAGCAACCAGCCAGCCACCAACCACGATCATGACGCACATCATGCATGATCCCACCACAGACGGAATGACGAGCCTGCCACGAGAAGCCAGAGCCAAAACCTCCCAGAGAGTCTGTCCGTGTGTGTGCCGGCTATGTCAACCATTCCCGTGGGACTGCTTGTGGAGTTCAAGGACATGGAGTGGAGCCCCGCACTACCAAAGTCGAGGAAATGCTGGATCAGGTCTCTGTGGACCTTCATGGTATGGATGAGTTTAAAGAGGACGCTTATCTGTGTTTCCCATTGTCTCTGGTCCAGCCCCCGCCCAGCCTCAGTTCTCCTATATCTCCGTTGGTTCCTCCAGCTCCTAGTCCCCACCAAGCCTCCCTCTCCCACCTCCTTTACCAAAGCCTTCGCTGGTCCCTTCCAGCTCCCCTACTCATCCATTCACCTCGCTGCGCTGCATGGATGCACATAGGAGCTTGCAATCACCAGCTCCGTCCTGACAAGATGATCCTCTGCTCCTTGTCAGTCCTACGAGCCCTAGACTCCACCTCGACCCTTCAGCGTGTCTTTGGCTCCACGTTCCCTTAGCTCCACTGGGGTTCGTCAGACCTCGGACTCCACTGGGCTTCCTCGTCCCTCCGGCCCTGCCTTGGTCTGGCATCGACCCCACTACACCGCGGTCTTCCCGTCCTCGCCTCGTCCCTCCATCCCTCTGGCTCCATAAGGCTCCTCCTTTCCTCCACCGAGGTGGAGACGGGGACTCGGCAGGCCGGAGCGGAGCTGGAAGGAGTGAGGACCAAGGCAACCTTGTGGAGCCCGGGAGCCTGCAGTTCCGCCTCTGTCCTCTGAAACTCTGGTATCATCTCGGGTCTCCGTCTCATTCATTCCACCTGGGACTCCTCCGTCTCCATCAGTCGACGCCATGGTATTGTCAAGGGATTCTCCCCCACGGCTCCTCTCTCCCTCGATGCCACCGTGGGCATATTTCCTGGCTGGTCTCTGGTTCATCATCCGGCTCCCTCTGCTCCTGGCCCCTCCCTGGCACCTCCCTCCTTCCACTGAACTGTTTTGCCTGCCCTTAACTGTGTCTGTCCCTTTCCTGTTCATTGTCCTTCTCCAGAACCCCTGCCCTACCTCCTTAGTTTAACTGTCATGGCGTGAGGACGCTCCTTTCTGGGAGAGGGCGTACTATCACATATATGTTGTTTTGAGTTATTTTTTGTGTGTGTTTTAGTCCTGTTCGCCTTGTTGTGCCCTGTAATTTGACTCGGTTTCCGATCATTTAGTCTGTGTATATATATTCCCTGTTTTATTCAGTTCTTGGTCCAGTCTCGTCCTCATGTAGCAGATGTCTTACCCCGTGTTTCTGCCTTGTCTCCTGTGGATTATTTAATTAAAAGACTATTTCCTTGCAATCTTCGTCTTTGTGCGCTCTATGGGCATATACCAAACGCCATTTTTGCGACATTGGAGGGCCCTTTGGGAAGGGGACGCCATTTGTAGGGGTGTTCCAAACGAAAGTGAACAACTGGATCCCTTCACGAAGGGCCCTTCCACAAGGCCGTTAGTGAAGGTTATATGCAATGGTCACATCAAGGAAGTAATTTTATCATTTATGGTCATGTGACCCAGTAAATACTCGTGATTCATTTTAAAGCTAGATGGCGGGAGAGTTCAAGTTAACTTACAAACAGAGCAATTTATGTTTTGTTTTGTTCGTGATATATTTCACACATTTTTGTCATGTTATGTTTAAATAAGTTTCATAGGTAAGAAATGTGTTAGATAATGCAGGGTGTCCAAAGATAAGACGGCAAGTTTTAAAGTTATATACATATATAACACATATTTTAAAAACTTTTTTTGGATAAATGTATATTTATTTGCAACAGTTATGTTAACAGCAATAATACGAAATTTCTGTCATAAGAACAGCTATTCAGACACCGTGCTGCATTGTCATGGGAGCATCCCAGGTGAAAATAATGAGGAAATTAGATTGTCTTTCGTTGCTCCCTTCGCCAAGTGCGTTCCAAACGAATACATGATGGCAAACACGTGCCCTTCTCCCACCAAAGTCCCCACTTAAAGGGCTCTGCCCTTCGAAGGGAGTAGGGCATAGGGATGCTCACTTCCGTTTGGAATTTGCCCTATATACAGCCACCCATCACAAGACAAAAGTAAACTTTTTTTATAGTATGTAGCGCTTTATACAGTATATAATACAGATTGTTTCAAAGCAGCTTCACAGAAATAAACAGGAAAAAAAAAATCTGTTGTAAAACAGTTCTAAAAAAAGATAATAGAGTCATTATTCAGCTCAGTCAGATCAGTGTTGGTTCAGTTCAGTTCAATAACTGTGTAAAGTTAATTATTAAACAAGCTCAATTTAGCTATACGCAGCTCTACTAAAGCCAAAAGTGTTGTTATTCAGCTTGAGTCAAGGTTGATTAATTTTGGACAATAACAGTGTCGAATGTCGATGTTGCAAAATTTGTCAATTATAAAATTAATTCGATTTAGCTATAAGCAGAAAGACAATATAGTGTCATCCTCCAGCTCAACTCAGTTGAAGTTTTGTTCTGATCTGATATTGTCAGCGCAGTCAAATCGTTAATATTACTGAATACTAAGGGCAGATTTACTAGCAGCTTGTGTCAGCGCAAACCCACTTTTGGAGTTAAAAAAGGGATTAACTAAAGGCACGCAGTGAAAAATTAGCGCTGAAAAGGCGTGGACAGGATTATTATTGCGGCTGACCTTATTATGCATTTGTAGGAGTTTCCCTTTCACAAAATGTATGGGAGGAGAGCATTTAGAATCATGCAAGGTGATTTACTACGGTTTGCACTAGTCAATTGACTGGTATTTGTTTCATTTTTTTAACACGCCCCAAAAAAGCAAGTCTTAAACCAGACCCTAATTTAGTAAATCTGGTCCTAAGTATCTATCAAACCCCAACTAAGCAAGCCAAAGGTGACACTGACATGGACTAGGAGAAGGAAAAGACGACGAGAAGAACCATTTTAAACCAAAACACATTTGAGCACTGTTCTCAGGAATGATCGTGGACGTAGTGTAATATCGTGTAGAATATGAAAGCAGTGATTTGAGCCATAACTCAGGTTAGCGAGCGAGTGGATGGGTCTCCAGAGGGGTCATGCCTGATAATGATGAGTTTTATGGCCTTTTGATTGAAGGCAAGCTTCTCTTAATAGCATTAATTTTAACTCACACTCATCCTTCCCTATTGTGCTGCTGTTGGACATTGACGAGCATTTATGATTACACCTAATAAAATTACAAACACAAATTAGATTACTGCATTTTGCAGTCAAACAGTGTGAACAGCCCTCAGTAAAATTCGGAATCATTAACATATCAGTCACTGAATACAATAGTGTGCATCTGCAGAAGAAAATCACTGAAAGCCCAATCAATACTCTCACCATAATTATCATTTGGTTGTTTGGAAAAGTCGTTAGACATCAATAAACTCTAAATAATGTCAGCAACCCTATTATATGGCAATACATTTTAAATATAATGTCAGCAAAGCTATTATGATTTCAAACTAGTTAATGGGATATATGAAAAGAGAGGAAATAAAAATCTAAATCAGATTTATTGTTATTTTTCTAAATAAGGGACTGATGTGTACTGTTTAAGTAAATGCTGTTGGATTTTGGTAAAAAAATAAAAATAAAACGTAAATAAAATAAATTAATGAAATAAAAAAAGATAAAATAAAACAAACATATAACCGTGTCACAAACTTTACCCATCTACATATATATTTATGTACCAAAGTCTCTCCTCTTGTTAACTGTAGTTCACAGGCTGAAATGTAGGGGGCAGTATTGAACTGAGAGAAGTTTTATTTCCATATCATGGGGTCTGAGCTGCTGTGGATTGGTTTCTTCTCTCTGCAGCTACACCAGTGACATAACATGGACTTATACAGGTTGAACAGTTTTTTGCTAAAACATTGAAATATTAAGGCAGGAACCACAACTTAGAATTGAGTACATGCTCTGAACCGCATAGTAAAATATGCCACAAATACTGTTATTTGAAGTTGATCATCAACTTCAAATAACATCAACAAGAATTAATGTCATGAGTAGAAAACCTCCCTGACATTAAATGTAATAATTAAGATTGAAAGAGTTTACTTTAGAAGTCTTTCTGACGTGCATTGCCAGCTATTAGGTGTTGATTTATGTCTTCTAATTTGTTAGTCATCTAAACCACATAGACATGTTAGTACTTGCACAGCAGGTCAACACAAACATGGAATTCATATTGGCAACACTTCATAAAGTCTAATCGTGCAATCACATAGACTTCATAAACAGAATATGCTTCGGAGCAGTTGTTAAATATTCAATGATATGGGTTTCAGATGTGTGTTTATTTGGGTATAATGCAGTAGTTAGAAACAATCAAAATGATCTCTCCTTGGCAATCACAGAATGTGATGTAGATTGAGAGACAGCAGGAGCACAAGGTGTTTTCAGTCGCTCATATATGCGACATTAGTCTATAGTATGTGGCAGGTTGCTGATAGTTTGGGACACATGCAGAGCTCCAAGTAACTCAGCCCGACTAGCTCTGACTGGGGAATGTTTTAATCATATCTGGTCCAATTATTGTAAAGTCCCGACTGGGGTCTGAACTCCCACCACTTCTGCTAACACCATTCATATAAGTCTGACCATGTAATTCAATACAGTATTTTAATAGGAGAGAAATGTTAAATTAATTTAGCCACGTAAAATAGTAAGGAAACACTGTTTTGGTCTCCCAACGTGTCTGGATTTTTAAAGATTACTTTAAGCGTAAAAATATCTGATTATGCTGCAAATTATTTTTTTTTAAAAAGTAGCAAACTGGTATAAAGTTTATTAAAGCACATTGTGTCAATTGTGTAGAAATGTTCTCTTTGTTCCTGTGATGTTTGGACCCTTTCCTGAAAAAAAATATTTCTGTGTGTGTATGTGTGTGTGTGTGTCTACTGAATGTATGTGTATAAAAATATACACTTACTATTTTATATATTTATTTATATAAACACACTATATCTATATTTAATTATTTCCTTTTAAAACTTTTTTGTTAATCTTATGATGAATGTGTATATCTATGTGAATATTTCTGTAATTTATTATTTAGTTGTTTTACTTTTTTTTTATTTAAAATGTTTTTTTTTTAAAGAAATTTTACACTTTTCAGAATTGTTGTCTTTTTTAAAACTGAGCCAAGACCTTTAACAAACAATATTAATATGCAAATTAAAATGCAAATAGTTTGTTTACTGTTAAAAAGATTTAATTATGCAAAAAATTACTTCAATTACTTCAAAAAGTTACAAATGGGATATCAAAGCACTTTGTATCAATTGTGGGCAAAACCAATGACTGTTCTTATAATGAAAATTGGGATATTTCATAATATTTATTTATTTTTCTGTAAAAAAAAAAGATGTATATATATTTTTTTTTTCTTATTGTTTCCCCCTCACTTATTGTTGTCCTCCTCATGATATTTATTTTATTTTAGCAAAGACTTTAAATAAACAATATAGATAAGTAAATCTAAATGACTGATGTCCATTTTTTGCAAATGCTCCAGTACAGCGGCTTCACATTCTCTCCAGTATCAATCATCCCTCCTACATCCGAAATATATCCCATAGATACTGTAGATAAACAGAAATACTTTATTGATCCCCGAGGGTGAATTCAGGTGCAAAACCCAGCTGCATTATTGTTGAAAGCACATGCAAATTCATACCACATAACTGTAACAGACAACAAAAACATGCCCAAAAACACACAAGCATAAATACAGCTCACAACCCTCTCTCCCTCCACTCACACACACACACACACACACACACACACACACACACACACACACACACACACACACACACACACACACACACACACACACACGCACAGCTCCATGGGGACTCAGATGCAGGTGGTAGCTGTCTGGTGTCCTTTAGTAAGTGCGTCCCCTCGGCAGAGCCTCGGGCCAGTTTCTTCACCCTGTTTATTGTGCCTCTGCGAGTCTGCAAGATAAATGCCGACCACAGCACACAGTAACAGCTAGCGCCGCTGAAGATGGATGCCCTGATTCAGAGCTCCCCCGCCATATGAGACAATTTGTAAAGGACAATAAGTTTAAAGAGAAGTGAGGATCTCAAACACGGCGATCCACACAGACTGACTCGACTGTGGCTTTGGATTTTCTGAGAAATATCACTCTGAAACAGTCGTGGCAACATGAAGGTTCAGAAGTGCTTTGTATTAGAATGCTTTTATACATGCTTTGTATTAGCATGATTACGTAGCCACAATCATTATTTCAACAATCTGGCCTTATAACAGACGACAAAACAAAAGTGATGGTGTGTTGGAGATGCCGATAAACAAACAAATTCTTCCGGCTCAGAGTCAACACACGATCTCACTAAATCCGTCCATACGCAGTCGCCGCTGTGTTGTATTTCTGAGTTGATATTTTTGAGATGACTTTTTGTACATCTGTAGTAACCACACAGCGTATTGCATTTAAAATTCTCCCTTGTAAAATGCCAGACTGTATAATTCAGACGCAAAAATGAAAAAATGAGCCCACACTTTATTTCGAGCATGTTTTGATGATGTGTTAGGCTTCCCACTTTAGAAACCTCCACCCCAGCACCCTGAGCATGCGTTCGCGTGTGTGTGTACTATGTCTGCACAATCGGCCCACAGAGTCGGTTGGCCCGGCTGAACGGCTGGACAGCCACTAATAGGAAGCAGGTCAGAATTGGTGTGGGAGTCAAGGAAAGGTCAGCCTGGGTTAACTATCAAAGATGAGTGCAAACCTATCCCAGTGGAAAAGACTGTTAGGAAAACATCAGCCTCTGCCATGCCAGCCTCCTAAAAGTGGGAGTATCCCTCTGTTAATTAATTCAAGACTGTGGGACCTGCTCCATCAGGCTGAGAGTTCAAACACAAGACCAAGTGATTAGACACAGTCAAGTCGAACCTACAGCCGTGCTTCTCAAAGAGTTCATGGAAAGACAAGAAAATGGGAGAATTTAAAAATGAGAATTATTTTAATTTTATGGATAGATATTGCCCACATTTCACTTCTCTTTTTTCTTTCCAGGAGCCTTTATCATTATTATAAAAATATAATATAATATAATATAATATAATATAATATAATATAATATAATATAATATAATATAATATAATATAATATAATATAATATAATATAATATAATGGAGAAATATCCCATAAAAAACAAGTTATCCAATCTCGCCAAATAAAAATTAATTAATTAATTAATTAATTAATGAAACAAGATGAATAATAGTAATTATTATTATTATAAAATAATAAAATATAATAAAATCATGCTGTGCCATCAAGATAACATATCTGAAAATGATATAATAGAATAGAATAGAATAGAATAGAGAAACATCCCTAAGAAACTAATTATCCATTCTCACCAAATAAAAATAAATAAATTAATTAATATTCACTAATATGTATAAAGTGAAACATTTCTAAAATTGGTCAAAAGTATTTTAAGATCTATCTATCTATCTATCTATCTATCTATCTATCTATCTATCTATCTATCTATCTATCTATCTATCTATCTATCTATCTATCTATCTATCTATCTATCTATCTATCTATCTATCTATCTATCTATCTATCTATCTATCATATGAATATATGGCCACCAACGAGTCTAGCGTTAGAAATAAATTCATTTTTTTTACCCACAGAACTACTGAAACAAGAACATGGCAAACATACAAGGTTAGCCATGGGGAAAAATATGGTAATAAATTTATTATAGGTCTCTTGTTTGGGGATTTTCAGAAACACCCAGTGAGTTAGAAAAGCCACAGCCTGATAGACAGTGAAAGAGCCATGTAAAATAAAGACAGATGTGAAAGCACAATGTTTCATTCGACAGAAGCTGTATAGCAATGATGTGGATGTCTAGACTAGTTGGATGATGAAATTCACAATGATGTGGATATCTAGTTGTTATATGAAATACCGGCAGTGTCATTTCATCCTATTAAATTTAAGCCATGTTTCAAAATATTATCTAGCTCAAAGCACAATTATGGCAAAACTGAATCCAAACTATGATCCTAGCTTTAGCTGTTCTGCTCAATGGGACCAGGATATCCGACTTTTCCAAAACAGAAAGTGCTTGACTAAATCATTTGGATTTAGTGGTGATGAGGTATATGAAATAGATTCCAAAGCCTGACCACACAATTGCTGCTGGATCACAATATTCCATCATAAAGGGATCAAAAATAAACACTCTTTCCTCAAATATCTCCAACATGAAGTCAATTGAAACATTTCCACCCACCAATGGCATCACAGACATACACCTGCCACTCGGCCCTTTGGCCCTGACAGTGGAGAGCAGCGGGTCCTTGATCTCCTGGCTGACTGAAAGAGGAGCGTGCAGTGCTGTTAACCGAGCCGCTCCTCCCTTTCTCCTCCCAGCTTTTTGTACTAATGATGGAGTGCTTTCTGTCCTCCAGCTGTCACCCATCCACTGTGACACTCTGGACACGTGCATACAGACAGACATACACATGCATGCATGCACAATAGCACATATACACAATTCATGAATTACTGCATCGAATTGAATGCGACAATTTACGTAAGAATGATTTTGTGAACGATTTGCACGGCAAATTCTTTCTGCTCATCTCTCATGAATATGTCTCGTGTGTTAAACCATGAAGTCGGCATGAATCAAGATTTTCTCATCTAGACATTTTCCCATAAAAAGTAGTTACCCATAAACAAAAAGCCCCCCATTTATCAACAAGTGAACGTGCATGCTAGTTGATAAGTTATAACCGGTGGTCATGGCATGAATGGATTTATGTTATACCAGAATGTTCCTTGACTGCAATGGCCAATGAATACATTGAGTTTGTCATTTGAGATTTTCATGTTGTGCGTCTTCATCGAGAGCTGGTTACCCACAGCCTTAGCATAAATGGTTTGTGGTTGAAAGACAATAAAACAAACTAAGAAACTAAACTGAAGGTGAGCGCCAGGATACACACCATGGGGGAGAAGCTCTACTGGCATAAAAATAGACACAGTTAATACAAACAGAATGATTGATTTAGCGCCATAGACTTTTGACCAAAGCATGCAAGCAATTCAATGATGTAGGCATTTTGAGAGTGAGAAAACCTCTTAACCCAAAATGACAATTCTATCATAAAGCTCATGTTGTTCTGAACCTGTATGACTTTCTTTCTTCTATGGAACACAAAAGCTGATTTTTAAGAATATTCCTTGAAACTTTTTTTATTACAATTAATATAAATATGATGTGACTAGAAACCTTGACATTATCAGATAATCACATTATAGCTCCCCTTAACACATTCATATGAGTTCATTAAAGTAGCAATATTCCATTTCTGAACAAATTGTTAAATCAGATCTTTTCAGTGAATCAGCTGATCACATTTACTGAACCCGTATGAATGATCCATTCATGGACTGATCCAGTCCTCGAATTCAGGCTGCATCCGAAATCACATACTCTCTTGAGTAGGTAGTTATTTTGAATAAGTATTTTGAATAAGTAAGGTTCTATATAGTATGAATGTGTGTAGTATGAATGTAATTCAGATATACTACATCCGCCATGCTGTCATTATCATGTGACCTTACAGCGTCAATTACATTGCTTCACTGCCATTCATAAATCCTCTCCCATGGCCTCATGGGATAGTAAAGTGTCCTTCATATGCACCCTTCAGAATCTCGCCGGAAGAAGTAGGTCACCCGGGTACTTGCCTACTCTATTATGAGCACTGTGAATTCAGACATACTTCTTTTATCACATACAGTTTTTTGCCTACTATATAGTAGAGAAGAATGCGATTTCAGATGCAGCCAAAGACTCAATAAACCAGTCAGAACAATTAACAGCTGATTGGAATGGAAGACTATCATTGAATAATGACTTAAATTTTGCCAGTTCATCACAGTCATCATATGACTTCGGAAAACAGAATATAAAGCATGAGTTGTATTTTTTATCGTAGGCCTACATTTACTTTCTTTCTTTCTTAGTAGATTGAAAGCTACAGACTTTATTCATAGTAATAAAAAAAAATAAAAAAATGACCAGAAAATTATTCAGAATATCTCCCTTTCTATTTCACAGAAGACAGTCAGTCATACACGTTTGAAACCACATGATGGCGAGTATTGAGTAAATGATGAATTTTCGGTCAAATTCCTCTAATGCTCTGCTTTGGGTTCACAATCAAGCATACCACATGATCATATACTCAGCATTAATGTAATTTTCTTTTAGGACAAAATGAAATCTCTACATGCAGGAAGGACTTTTTGTGTGTATACCCCGTCAACTGTTTCATGTCAACCTATCAGCACTCAAAACCACAAAACCGGTGTGTTGCAGCCAATCTCTATTGAGGAATCCCTCATCGCATGAAGCCCATTGGGTATCGCCGCTCCGTAACGTGAGTGGCCAGCGCATTTTCCAAGTTGATTAGTTTATTGTTTTAGAGTGTGATTCCCTGTTGAGATCATTAACAGCTTGAAACTGATGTACGCTCGTGCTGAAACACACTTACTCTCTGGGCATCACTCATTAACTCAATTAGGACCATATAACATCATCTGGAGGGGCAAGCTGTGTCATAACCACTAAAGATGGGTGTCACCTGTTTGGAGACATAGAGAAGTAGAAAAGCTCTCTGATTTTTCAATTAATTGCATTAAGTTGAGCAGTGATCTATTAATAGAGCTCTGTTCCAATTGCTGTTGCCTTGCAATCATACCATGTTTGGTACCAAGAGTTATTTGATCATATTCAGGGTTGCCAAGAATTGGGCTACTTTTAAACTGTTAGCACAGGTTATTTTTCCCCTGCTGGTTAAAGGTCTGACATATTGCATAAATTATATTTGACTTAAATGCTTGTACTGAAAAATTTCACCCATTTCATATTCTGCCAATGATAAAACAGTGCTAGACGAAGAGACGAAAAAGAGAAAAGAGATTTTTGTAAGGAAGGGGCACTGGTAGAAAGCTTTGAGCTTGTTAATGAAAACAGTAATTTCCACAGTTATTAACATTGTAAATCTGGCAAACATTTTCATATTTCCATTTTTTAATGTACACTTATAACACTACACTTTGTTTCCTTACCTTGGCATTAAATACAGAAAACTGGTTAATGCTGCTGCGTGAGTGTCTGCAAATCTGATCTTTCTTTCCTCTGACCAACGTAATCAAACCCTCAATATGCCAAAATACGCCCCAAAATGTATTTTTTCCCTTTGCTTTCGATACAAATGGGAGGGCAAAAGTTATATTTGTTGTAATTTCCGTTCACCACTATAGAGGTTTATGACAACTTCCACCTTTGAACCACCTTTGGCCATTGGGTTAGTTTTGTTTCTTAGATCTGGAATTACGTTTCTCACAAAACTGAGGAAGTCATTCGCCATTTTATATGTTGGTTTAGTGCTGATTAACGTGGTGAGAAACAAAATATAAATGTCTGCAGGGCACCATTTCAACTATGAATTCATTTGAGAGCTTCACATTTTCTGCCAATTTCAACAAAGTGCCAGTTTATCACATCCGCTGCCATGCCCGGCCAGAAAGACAAGTCCTCCAAATGCTCTAGAAAACTACATGAGAACTCAGTGTTCCCAGAGGCGTCAGAAGACAAGAACCGACCTGCAGTTCCTTTCAAGCGCCCAGCCACCGGGCAAGCAGTTTGTGGGCAGCTGTCTTTGGCTTCAGGCGAGCGAGGTCTCATTCCAGCATGGTTCTCAACTCGACTCTCTGTCAGGGCTTGCCGATTTTTCAACCTGCTCCTAAAGGCCTTTGTCAAAGTATTTTTTTCTGCTACGTGAAACATATCGGGCCGATCCCGGTGTATCAGTTCCGTTTAAGATTGACAGCAGCTGCCAAGTGGATCAGAGTTTGGATTTAGGGCAATAACAATGTGTTGTAATGATTTTGAACACACAGCTCTCCTGTGTCGGTTTCGGTTGCCGTTTGTGCTGATGGTTGGAAGCTGTGGAAAAGCCATTCCACACTTGATTGATTTACAACTGAGATGAGGGCTTATGTTACACTAAATCTAAGTTGAGTGAAAATGAACAGGTCATGACTATAAAGCAGGCTAAGGAAGCGACTGTCGATTTCATCCAGTAGCTCTATGCATTTAACGGCGCTTTCTTACTCCTCTGCTCATTAACAAATTCACGCATGAAGTTCAGGAAATCCATAAAGAGCCCATACATTCATAAAATAAAGTTTAGTGAAGCTTGAATCATCAAACTAACATTAGCCTAAATGTGAAATACAGGCATCAAGGGGCAATTTAACATAAGTGCCATTCATTGTAATGTATGGCAGCTCTGGGTGGCTGGCGCTCAACGTAAGCACGTCAACCCTCCCTTTTCAGCAGAGGAAGTGCACGGTGGCATGTGGGGGGAGGAGGGTACCCTGACTTTGATGACAAATGAGGAGAAGGAGGGGGTAAGGGAAGGGAAATCCACGCACGTCCGTTGTGACCCGGCAACTCCAACGACCCGTCCGCCACACTGAAGCTTTGAAACTAAAAACGTCTGCACACGTGCACGTACACAAGTTGACGCATATGCACACACTCGTACGTCAACGCAAACATGGACTGACACGCACTCTTAGCGCCATGGCCGGATGAGGACTCTGCTTTTCGTGTCAACACATGAGGCAGCGGGCGTAGAGGGCAAAAGCCTAGCCGTGGGTGATGGAAGCCACCAGCGAACACTGAGCCTCTGTGTTCACATCACTCAAGGTGGTTACAGTGTGAATGGGTGGGGTGGGATGTGTGTGTGAATGAATGTAAGAAGACTGCTTGTGGTCACCACCTCGGTCAACAGTTCTGCATATTGAGGCACAAAATAAAACATTAAAATGGAAAAATAATGTGAGTCAAGATCAATGAATCAATGAGGATATTCATAGTAATCATATTAATATGTAAACCTATTGCTTTTCTTGGTAAAAACAAACTACTGACCAAAATCAGATGAACAGTACAGTACGCTGGGTTAAAATTAGAGGTTGGCGATACTGGTAGAGATTTTGGACTATTGTCTCTATCGTGGTTACACCCTCATGTGGCATTGCCGTGCTGCACCGTCCCGAAAGCTTATAATTTGCATGCACTCATAAGCTTTGCTGTTGCTGTTGTTCAAGGAGAAAACTTTGTGTAAACACTACGGGAAGCAGATGGTGACGATAAGACGCCGGTTAGAGAATATATTAATAATGTCACTGATTAAACCCACTGCTTATCACTCAATAAAATAATCAATTAAATAATCACATTGCTGAGTGTTTTTGAAAGTTTTGATTCCATTAAGAATGTGAATAATTCATTTAAGTTTTCATATGAAAGCAAAATGGACATACAACTGAACTATCTGCAATATACACAAATCTGAATCTCATCAAAACAATTTCAATTTAGTTTTAGAACTGAATTGAGAATTTGTACATTAAAGGTGCTCTAAGTGATGTCACGCATTTTTTAGGCTGCAACATTTTTTGTCACATACAGCAAACATCTCCTCACTGTCTGCTAGCTGCCTGTCCCCTGAACACACTGTAAAAAACGCGGTCTCAGTAGACAGCCCAGGCTCCACAAACGGCAACAAAAACAAACTGGCCCAGCCTGGACCACGAAACATAACAAACAGCGTGGGGGTTGGGGGGTTAGTGCGCGTGCACATGAAGGGGGGTGTGGGGAGTGGAGGAGAGAGTAGCATGAAGAGAGAAGTTAGCTAGAGGATAGATGTTCTAGACAACGACAATGACTAACGTTAGAATTATATTCTCTTGAATTTTAATACGGCCAACACATGACCAAAGAGACGACGTTCAGATGAACAAATAGCAAAGAAGAGGGAAAAGGAGAAGGAACGCGCGAAGTCCCGAATTTACATCGGAAAAGCCTTCGACTCGTTCATGACTGTTTCAGGAAGCACGGAAGGGAGGGGGTGGGGGGACGGGATGAGGAGGAGGGAGGGTCGAGCTAGCCTCCGTTTTGTTTGACAATACTTCAACGAACGTCAACAAGAAGTGACGTCACCCAACATCGCTGAGAGCACCTTTAATACGTCTTTTTGAATAAGTGAAACATAATGTGCACATTTTGTTAAATTCATAATTCATTGTTCAAATCGTATGAAAAAAATCCATTTAGTTTTAGAAATGATTATTTGACCCAACAATAAGCCAGAAAAGACAGTGAGAGCTCTTTTATTAGCTCACCGCAGTTCATTTTAAAATCCATCTTTATTACTTCAGACCAAAGGACAATTGGCTGATTTGCTGTTGGCAAATCCAACAATTAACCTTACCAGTCTGACCCATCGTATAAAAGGTCCCCGCTTACAAATGTCCTGATGGTTAATTATTAACTGTGGTATTTTAGAGCCAGACTGAAAATCTATATTTACAAAGCTTTGGAGAAGGAGTAAAAACTGTGCTTGTTCATTTTTGGTTTATATGAGCCATTTAGAAAATACATCTGCCAATACAAAGCTAGAGAATATGGAGGTGGATATGTTATGTTATGAATATCCATTCATCATAAGATGTCAGGGTCAGGAACTTCTAATTCAGTTAATGTTCCTGATATCAGTATGACAACAGAAAGATCTGTAGACCAAAGATCAGTATTATTGCAGTTTAAGGAACCCTTTGGTGGTGCAATTCCTGAAACAAGCAGCAACTCTGTAACATGACCACCGTCTGACAATTCTTCGTCAGTTATAATAAAAAAATTCAAATAAATTAATACTTTTATTCAGCAATAACACATTTAATTGATTAAAATGACTATTTTTTGTATACTCTGACAAATATCTCTATTTCAAATGAATGCTATTCTTTTGAACATTCTCTTCATCAAAGAATACTAAAACAAAATGATCATGGTTTCCACAAAAATGTTAAGCAGCACAACTGTTGTTAAAAATGAAATGTTTCTTGAGCACCAAATCAGCAAATTAGAATGATTTCGGAAGGATCATGTGACATACAATTCAGCTTTGCCATCACATGATTTATTTTCTTCTTTCTTTTGTTGTTTGAACGTTTGTTTCTTTGTTTTTAATCGTAAGAATGTTTCACAATGAATATTACTATTTTTACTGTACTTTTGATCAAATAAATGCAGCCTTGGTGAGCACTTTCAAAAACAAAAACAAAAATCTTACAAACCTCAAACTTTTGAACAGCAGAAAGTTTTCATTAGAAAAAAAATACTTAAATGTAAAGGAAAATAGTTCTTTAACTTAGCGCTTTCACTCCCATGTATCACAGTCACACCAACATCAAAGCAACATAATTGCACTGATGACCTGACACAGACGCTGACCCTATAATATCTCACTGGAGGTCAGCCCGGGTCAAGCGGTGACATGTTAGGGCCCTCTGTTTTTCACCCAGTGAAAACAAGTTATTATCAGGTCAATCACCCTGGGTCAGCCTTCCACATAGTCCCCAAGCCAGATCGGTTGTCATTTAGTTAGCTCAGTTAAAGAAACATTTAATAGCCCGACCGAGGAGGTGGAGGCTAAGCATAGCTCCATAGGGAAGGCAAGGAAGCTTAAATAATTGAGAAGTCAGCAGATTGGATTTTGGCAGATTCAATGTTTTGCATTGATTGTGTAGAGTTAATCCTGTTCACTGTCTGGTCTGAACATTACCCAGAGGTCCTCTTGCAGGGAATACTGCTCCCAGAGCTTGGTCATGTGACTATTGATATGGCGAAAGTAGAAAAGACTCAATTCAGCCTTCGAAAAAGGAGCTGAATACACTTCAGATGTGCAATCCGTGTCCTCATGATTTTGGCAGCATTGATACACACAATACACACATGCGAATAAAAAGATATAATGCAGTACTTGTCTATGTTGCATTTCGCACAAAACTTCCTAACAAGATTCTTTGCATCTCCTCAACTATAAAAAAACTCACTTTCGCACATAACTTCCAAAAGCATAAAAGCACTCTAAAACTGGTGTGTATACAAGAAAATGGAAATAAGATTCTCTCATTCTAGGTCATTACAACAAGGCTAAATACTAAGAAGAGCATATTATTCAACCTGACTGGGTTGCATCATCAATAAAAGCTCCAACCAGGACGACATTTGGAGAGCCCACTTAAGCCTTACAAGACAGCGATGGCTTTCTGAGTGTTCACAAAATAGGGCTGTTATTGGTGGAATTAGAACTCCATAATGAATAGAGGCAACATGACAGAAATTATGCCAAGGGCAGAAACTTCACCAGCTCATTTATTAGCTGTTGACATGAATATTTACTGTGGATTGACTTCTTTTTTCTTGTCTGCTTGAGATTTTCAGGATGTCTGTAGTTTACTGGGGAGTATCTGAGGTAAAAGTGCTGATTCTCTGCAGTATTATGGCTTAATGCATGTTCAGCTATTGCACCCTCAAGAGTAAACCTCTCTCTATCCTTAACCTTAAGTTATAAGAGAAACCTGAACAAGCTCTTTGCTATTGAATTTCACGTAAATGTGATTGTAAAAGAGCACCAAGAAGTCAGGCTGCCTATCCATCAGGGGAGCAAGTATATCTAACCCAGGGGTTCTCAAACATTCACTTCAAAAGTAAAACTACGTGGACACTCAAAATCTTTAGCCTCGATCAATGATTTTGCTAATATATCATATATCATGACACTTAATATATCATAAATACCATAAAATACAGTAATACAAATTTTAAATAATATTACAGTATTAAATTATAATTTAACAAAACAATAACATAAATATATTAAGTTACACACATATACGCTGTTCACTACGGAAGCGTATTGCATTCACTTGAGGAAAAAAAATCTACTCTGTTTTTCTGAATTAACGAGTTAATTATCTCAGAATTACGAGATAATTTTTCATGGAAAAAAAGTTTTTGCTCTGTTTTTCTGAATTAATGACTTAATTATCTCAAAATTATGAGATAATGTTTTCTTGAAATAAAAATATTTGCTCTGTTTTTCTGAATTAATGACTTAATTATCTCAGAATTATGAGATAATTTTCATAAATAAAAAGTTTTTATTCTGTTTTTCTGAATTAATGAGTTAATTATCTCAGAATTATGAGATAATTAAGTCATTAATTCAGAAAAACAGAGCAAATATTTTTATTTCAAGAAAACATCATCTCATAATTTTGAGATAATTAAGTCATTAATTCAGAAAAACAGAGCAAAAACTTTTTATTCATCAAAAATTATCTCGTAATTCTGAGATAATTAACTCGTTAATTCAGAAAAACAGAGCAAAAACTTTTTTTTCATGAAAAATTATCTCGTAATTCTGAGATAATTAACTCATTAATTCAGAAAAACAGAGTAGATTTTTTTTCTCTCAAGTGAATGCAATACGCTTCCGTAGTTCACCAAGATGCTTCTATCAAAAACATTCTTACTGCATTTATTTGATCATAAATAGTAAAACATACATGTTATCTATATTCAATTATATATCATATTTAAATATATAAATTAATATTAAAATATATATGAATTGCAAATAAATCATTCTAATATGCGAATTTGGTGCTCAAAAAATATTTCTTATTATTATAATTGTTAAAAACAGCTGTGCTGCTTTTTGTGGAAATCATTACACATTTTCTTCAATATTCTTTGATGAATGTATTTCAAAGGAACTGCATTTATTGAAAAAGAAATCATTTGTAACAAGCATTTTTTTGTAGCATAACTATTTTCATACATTGTGTGTCTGTCACTTTTTAATCCGTTCTTGCTGAATAATTTTGTTTATTTCTTTCAGTAAAGCTCTTTTGAATGTATTTGTGAAGGTCTCGTGTAAGATGATACCCTGCACATGCTTTCCACAGAGCGATGATATTGTCATACATTGTTATACGTGAGAGGGACTCATTGACAAATTCACTCTACTGTACATTTCATGTCAAAGGTTGTGCAATAGACATGGACAGACAGCTATCAGATTACACTGTATTTCCCCAGTTCACTGAGATTAATTGACATGTAAATAATGACTTTTATGTTGTTCCTAGAACACATAATTAAACTTGTACGTGACCAGCTGAAGTTTGTCACACTGAAGAGTGTTTGTCCAGGTGGGATAGCGTTATTCTTCAGTTTCATAATAACACTGTTCATGACTACTTTAATTACAACTCATACCATGTTAAATAATCCAAACCAAAGTGGAACAATAGTAATGGTTTTCATTGAATACAGAGTAATTGTCAAGGGTCTGAGGTTTAATAGTATGCTTTAATGAAAGACCTGGGCTAGATTAAATTAGATAAATGTCTCTTGATTTTAATGTGATCTATTATAGTTTAATTTTGTACGCTTTTGATTTGCATGCAAAAAATGTAGTCATCAAAAAAAAAAAGGAAAATATGGAGCAAGCTTAAAAGTTAATTTTGGATTAGTTTAGATGAAATAGCTAGATACATTTACCAAATGATGTGATGATTTTCTATCAAAGTATACCCTCTCTGAAGTCAAAATTGTATCATTGTTGAATCAGATTTCAATATTTCTATGTTGAAAACTGTTAATAGACCTACAAATGGAACAAACAACAGACACATACATCTGCATATTGCAGGTGTCTCAACTCTGAGTATAAATCCCATCACAGTCTTGAGAACAGCACAAATTTATCACAGACATCTAAAACTAACACTTAAATTCTGTGGGAAACGTTGATTGGATCAAAACAAGGCTCTTGAATTAGTGATGGTATCTCAGGTTAGGGTAAGGGTGTTAGTCACTGAGGTCATGGC
This sequence comes from Scardinius erythrophthalmus, assembly GCF_964197995.2. Taxonomy (NCBI): domain Eukaryota; kingdom Metazoa; phylum Chordata; class Actinopteri; order Cypriniformes; family Leuciscidae; genus Scardinius; species Scardinius erythrophthalmus. Next base: position 19,310,500 of record NC_138240.1, read on the forward strand.
CAATTCTCTCAATGCCCTCTGGCCCCATATAGTCCTTTTCCCACATCAAAACCAGCCGCCTGAATTCCTCCACCATACAAATAAGTGCTAATAATGTCCAATAATAATTAGACCAAAACCAATGGCCACATATTTAACCCTGTACAGCCTAATATATGAAATAATAGTCCGATTTTTTTAATGGGACAGTTTTTTTTACTTTTTTTTATTTTTTTTAAACAATATAAAGGAAAATCAAATAAAGAAATACAATTGAAAAACATTTGCATTTGTGTTATGTTTTGTATCATATTTGATACCCATATCATTTTCACACATTCTCATATTTTATGTCCCATATACTCTTAAAAGAAAAGGTTCCAAATATGGTTATCAGACGCTTCATGGGAGCTTTTAAAGGTTCCCATCATGAGATTATTTCATGGATTTAGTTTTAATTAATTTTCATTTTAATGAAATTTTAGGAATTAAACAGCCTGTAAACGGATTCAGGAATAACCAGATTATCCGTCATTTTATGTTTTTTCCTCATGTTCCATGTGTTTTCCAGGAGAACCCTTTTCTACAGTATATCATACAATAATATATGTCTTACTAAGATGATATTTGTTTTGTCATTAAAGATCTTTAGTTTTTAAATGTTGTGTGGCAAATCATTTAATGCAATGCAATGTAATACAATGACATCAAATACAAATAAACGTTCCACAAAAGCATGTTGTATCTTATTTGATACATTTTAACATTATTTTTCAAAATAATAATAAGATATATATATATGTGTGTATATATAGCCTATATATATAAGACATAAGATATAACAGTTTTTACAGCAAAGTTTTGATCATGTTGATAATTTAGAGTCCTTAGAAATGCATGTATCATATGATGCAGTAGGCTTTAAGTTAAATAGATTCGGAAAGATACCAGTTTACAAAAACCAGCTAAACTCTCCATTTTAAGTAGCTAACTGTTTTTCGATTTTTTTTTTTTTTTTAAATGCACACAACAACTCAGGATCAACACATGAACAAGCCCTTAAGCTATTATGTGCAGAGATATTTAGATGGCTTTGCATGACCTCTATACCTTTCACTGGTCATAACCTCCAACCTGTATAAGGTTAACCCTTAACACCTCTGTAAGAGAGTCAAAGAGACTCTCTCATGGAAGTGTTAGATGCTGGAAAATCTCACAAACTATGAATGCCAGACAAAAGAACAAGCCTGACCAAAAAAAAAAAAAAGTAATGTTTCACACAACTTGTTGCTGCATGGTTCGGACTGACTGACTTTGACCTCCAAGCATTAAGGCTGGTTTAGCCAAACTCAGAGGCAGTGTTGCCAGATTGGGCGGGTTCCCATAGCCTACTATACAGTAAGTTGTATCTACAGTAAAGAGTGAGATAGTGAGCAACTCTAAAAACGTACACGTGGTGGGAGATATCGATGGTGACTATAACTCAGAGGAGAGCACAGCTGAATGACTTGAAATCAAATATGGGACGACTCCTGTCCATGGTCATGTGCACACTAGCCTAACCAGACATCTGCAACTTTTACACCATCCAGACTGCATGCACTCTACTCGACCCTGACAGCTGCTGAAAAAGGTTTGAATCAATGATGAATCCGTTTTGACTGCTAAATTCTGCATTATGTTCTGTAATGTGTATTTCGAAGGGCTAAAGTCATAGGTTCATTTCTTGATTGCCGTTTTGACAGTGTCCACCTGGACATTTTAGTCATATTGGCTAATTCTACTTAATTATTGCCCTGTTTTGATCTGTTTTCCTGGAAAATGTATTTATTTTTTATTTTATTTTATCATCGTTATTTTGTTTTAAGGAGATACGATTTGTGCTTATCAACCTTGAATGACATATGGTAATGATATTATATCACATTATTTTGGCAGTAAAATTTTGGGCGGTTTTTTCCTTGTAGTGGGCAGGTTTTGGTGAGCTTTTAGGCTGGAAATCACCGTCCCAATCTGGCAACACTGCTCAGAGGCCTAGTCTGGAATCAATTGGCTCTGAGAATTATGTGGTTTAAGGATTGGCCAACAATGCTGAAAATATATGAGCTCTGAGTTTGTAATTAAAGGATGCAACACAGTAAATGCAAAAACAAAGTGTCCACATTACATAAGAAGATTGGTGCAAACAAATTTGTGTTTAAAGCGATTTTAAAAATTACCTCATACTTCGCTTCCTATCAGAGCCTTGTGAAACGTGCTGGAAACGCCTCTCCGTTTTTAATCCAAAATACGTAGAATTACGTGATTCTTGCAGAATCGGTGAGTTCTTTCTTGAAGGGGGTTAAGGCTCCACAAATGTGACAAAAAAGAAATGTCAACATACAAGACCACTGAAGAGTGTTTTTGTATAGCTATAGACCGATCGATCGCGAGCTTCACTGCAGCAGCATGCGCGCGCTTTTCTGAAGGATATCCTACTACAACAACCTCAAAATCACAAAACGCTTTTCCAAACTTAGAGTATAAGTGCATTTTAGCTTTACTGTCGGTGTGTACATGGTTTAATTCATTCGTCACTGTAAGATACACCATGCGTTTAACAAAGTCTCCATTAAGTAGATGGAATAGTGCAGTGGACGCTTATGCCTCGTGATTCCTTCCGTTCATAATTCAGAAGTAGGCTAGCCTATATGGGCCTATAATTAAATTTTTAGGTTTTGGGGTTTTTCGCTGTGACAGAGCATTTAAACGATGACATAGTCACGTGACTCACTAAAAATAATTAATATCATACAATAAAATAGTTTTTTTATTTTTTATTTTTTACGATTTGATAAACTGAACACTTTGCAGTTTTTACCTTAATGATCTATTTCTATGTAATATGACCAATAAACTGCTACATAATCAAGTCTCCAGGTTGATTCAGTTGTAGGCTATTAAATCATATTTTTGACTTGAATAAAACTAATTCATTTAGACCTATATGTTTCCACATGAAGCACATTTCATAGGCTACCTGACAAATCACAGCGTGGTTAGCTCTCTGTATTTACACCAAAATCACTAGTGAACAGATTAATATGTCTGCTATCCAGCTGTGCACCTAAGAGGCTACTGCAGAGAGTTTATTCGCTCGTTCATTTAATAAACTGAATCAACAAACTAAGGGATTTCTCATGGTCAGGATTTTTGAAGAGAACGGCTCAAACATGGCAATGGGGGATGTAGAGGAGATATAGGCGCATGACTGTCTCACACATTGAAAATGAGGCAATGAGTTAATCTAAAAAAAAAATATTGTTGCAGGGCTAATTTCCTATATGGAGCCAGGGAAGCTGAAGAGAGAATGTGTGAAAAGTCGACTGGTTAAACTACTGCTGTCTGTGTCAATGTGTGTGTCTTTGCTCATATTACAGGGGCGATGTTTGTCTACTTGCGCCAGCCCATTTGTCCTATCTCAGGTATTATGAAGAGTAGTATCGCTCGCTCTCTGGTCAGTCAGTCAGACCCGTATTCACCTCAGTTCACTCTCTGTTTGGACACAATTAGCTACACTCAAATTTCTGACATACTGTATGAGCTGAGTGGTACAGAGGTTTTGTGTTTCTGATTAGAGGGTGGCCCATGATCCCTTGCGTTACCTGTGACAATGCAGGTCTTTGTGTGGAAATGTTAGATGTTCAAATAACATGATGTGATATGCAAAGATATAGAAATATGAGGTCAGATGAGACAGTCATATTTTGCATTATAGCATCCATGTTAGAATTTAAAAAAGGTTAGGTCGCCATAATATTTAATTTGACATCAGTTTCTCAACCTCATGTCTTTCCAAAACCATAAGACTTTTATTCATCTTCTGAACATAAATTAAGATATTTTTAATGAAATCCGGGAGATTTCTGTTCCTCCTTTGAAAATCTATTCACCCAAAACTCTGATGCTTCAAAACCTTAAAGAGATCATAAAAGAAATCCAAATGAATTGAGCGCCGGTTTAATCCAAGTCTTCTGAAGTGCTCATGATTGCTTTATATGATAAACAGATTTAATTTAGTATTTTATACACATAGAAACATTGATCAGCGAATGTACATAGCACTCAAATTTTACTATGTACAGTATATATATATTAGGTTAGCATGATAGTCAGCATCTACAAACAAAAATATGCATGCAAAATAGTAAAAAGCGAAAGAGAAAGTGACACACTGAAGTGTATAACTTCATTGTATCCAACTGGATTTGGAAAGTGTTGTTATAATAATGCAGTCCAAACCTCTTTTGTTTAATTATTGATAAATGACCCCTCCTCCCAGGTATACTGTAAACACAGTCCCATCTGAACTGGTGTGTCACTCGTTCAGACGACACATAAACCTTCACTCAGATGTTCTGCGTTTTTTATAAACCACTAAATTATTGGTAGACAAGGAATGAATCCCAAATGAATCATTAATCTACCCTTTGAATGTTCTACATTGAATTGATGTACCAGCATTATAAAGAGGGAGATGAGTCACTCTTGAAAAATTAATTTTAAAAATCGAAGAAAGAGGAATGAAGGTTGGCATGAAACAGAAATTTGCGTTATTTTCTAAATGCATGTATTGATTGCATTGTGAATAATTATTTAATGAACATGTTTAATTTTTTTTTTCTTTTTTTTTTTACCTTTTAATTTGTAATAAAAAAAATAATAACTCTGTCTTCCTGTGAAATGACAGACTTATCTCTCTGTCACTATTTCTGTTACATCACAACTTTAAAACAGCCAGTTGTCTTTTTGATAGTGTTTGTTTACTCTACAATATGTGAAATGAACTAAATGAACTACCATTTGAAGTAGAACTCAACACTGCGTCTTAGATCGGCACTATGAGGAACGTTATCAGTGTGACCGGTGTCTGAGGCATGTGTAAACACACTCCAGTTTTATTTGCTGGCGACAACCCATGACATCATAAGCGGAGCGCCCGGAAGTATAAGAGGGAGCCCCGTAGCACACGTCATCAACCTTTTTGTTTTCAGAAGATGCATGATGCAGTCGCGAGACTGTCTGAAAGAGACCGGTAAGAAGCTTTGTTCTTTCTTGATTCTCACCCAAGGGATAGTAGTCAGATTTGCACAAGCACGTTTAGCTTTCGGGAGAGTTGAAGGCACCGATGCACCTGGAAGAAGACTCTGTTCTCGCTTGATTCTTGATAGAATGCTAAAAATCTTCAGTATGCTCCTCTGAGGACATCCAGTCCCCTTCACATCCCTCCCAAAGTGAGAGTGGCATTGGTCAGTGGCTATGGGCAGAGGTTGCTTGTGTCTGACATCTCTCTTGATCCACTCTGATACCCTGAAGTGTCTTGTTTCCCAGGCTTGAGCTATATTTTCCCCTATGTTAGGGTTTAAAGTAAAATTGTATGCTCCCCTGGGGATGGGTGCTTGGGAGGTACCCCCTTAGGGATGGTGAAGGCCAATAACTTCCCTCTACTTAATTTACCTTCCTCCCTAACCACTGTTGGGTCTTGAAGGAGGGATATATGCTCCCCTTTGGGTGGGTGTTGTACAGGCCTTGCTAATTTGTCTCATGTTAAAGCACTAGCTACAGCGGGTCCTGGAGAAGTGCCTTTATTTAAGTCAGGGTTGAACTGCTCTCCCCCAAGGTACTAGAGTTTTTAAGTAGGACATTGCTCCCCTACGGCCTCCTTGGGGTTGGAGTATGTGGATGAGAGTTATTTGCAACCTGTAGCTTGCCTTTCTCTTGTTTGCCTCCCTGTCTGAGCAATGACAAGGGACATATCTCCCCCTTGGATGGGCCCAAGGGTTGATGCTAGATGAACAAGCTAAATTTTCCCTCTACTTCATTCACTTCCCTTCCCAACTATGGTTGGGTCTTGAAGTAGGGACAGGCTGGACAGCACTCCCCTTGGAATGACCCTGGTTTGACAATGCTAATAAGTAGAGGAAGTTCGCCTGCGGGGCGTCCCTCCTTGATATCTGTCACTCTATAAATGTAAGGTAGGATCCCTGGCTCCCCTTTTAAAAGCAGGGTTCGAGACTACCCATAATAAAACCCTTGGAGTTGAGCCTCCCCTGTGCGAGGCTCCTCCTTGGAGAGGTAGCAACATCAGAGATGGTAGCCACTTGGAATGTTTAACAACGCAGCGTTGGCAATCAACAACAACAAAACCCCTTTGGAGCCTTAGGGCTTAGAATTTATCTTAACATTTCGGGTATTAAAGCAGGTTACAGTTCACACTTACAAGTAATCAGACTGAGTAAAAGGAGTATGCTTGTTTGGTGTGCTGTCCGAGGAGAGGGCTCCGAGCTCAGTATTTTGGCCTGAACCCAGAGCAATCCCACTGTATCCCTGGCTGTGATTGGAACCAGCCAAGAGTGAGGAGTCGGGGTGGCGGAGGGATACTGAAAACTAGGAACATACAGTAGGTGAGTCGGCTACATATATATATAAGCATCCTCCAGTGCTGATTGGATAGATCACTTGAATGTGTTCCTCCCGACCTTTGTTAAAGGGGTCATATAATGGTACAAGCACTTTTACAAGTTGATTGTACTGAAATGTGTGTTGGCAGTGCCTGTACACAACCATCATAAAATGATAAAAATCCATCCAGTGGTTTTTTTTTAATCTCCTTATATGTTTGACTCTCTCTGATATCAAGCCGTTCGACCGTGTGACGTCACACGGTCGGACGCCCCTCCCACGATTGTGATTGTAATGTTTTATTAACCTTTATATTAATATTTATAATAATCTTTGCAAATTTGCAAACCTTACTGCACGCTTCATGATGAATGCATCTAAGGTTTACACTCAGGTACATCACGGCATGTTTTCTATGTACGACGTTCTCAATATAATTCATAATCCCACGTTTATAATAAACAACGCGTGGTTATTGTGTTAGAAACGGTGTACGCACAGAACAGAGGGGCGGGGTGAGCAAAGCTCATTATCATTTAAAGACACATGCACTGAAACGGCGTGCTGAAAACAGAGCTGTTTTTGACCAGGTGAAATTAGTGTTTTCTTACAATACTAATGAGAATTTTTAATTAAAGTATATTACAAACTTTTAATTTAGACCCTAAAGAATCATATTAGCTTGTACAAAAATGGCATTATATGACCCCTTTAATAAAACATCATTTGGTAAATATGATGGTATTGTTGTTAGATTTTATTACTGATTTGAAATGTTAGTAAAACACAGTCTTTAAAAATATGTTTTCTACATATGAGCTGTACTCCCTATTACTTAGAAAATATCTACGCAGGGATGGAACCAAGAAGGACATTCTTTAACCCAAGGTAGAAGAAAATGTTACCCTTGTAAATTAGTAAAAAAAAAAAAAAACAATCCAGGGTTTTGAAACCCTGCTCTGCATCTTCCCTATTGTGACACAAGAAAATCATTTAGGGAGGGACTTGATTTAGTCCATCAGGAATTGATTGGATTATTGAATCATTTGCCATTGCTACGATCTCATGTGAGCGATAGGTTGACTAAAGATTATAAGAGCACATGAATTTAAAATAAAAAGATGTGCATGAATAATTTAAAATAAACGCTGCAATATTCCATTAAAAATAAGAGGTCAAATTTGATTTTATGGTGACTTTAACTCCGCATTGTGGTGACAAACTTGTACAGTCAGTGTGAAACCATGCCATATTAGAATGTTACGACTAGATGCTTAGCAACAGACAGCCATTAATGTGCCTCATATTTACATGCTTTGGAGAGTCACAATAACACTGTGTGTTGTATAAACAGTAGTTTCAGCTTTTGAAGGGAAAATGTAAAATGGTGACAAAAACGCATCAGGTGAGGTGAAGAGACTGTTTCATTCTTACCTTTATAGTTAGAAAAGTCCATTCAAGAAAAAAGTGGTTGTTCAGTTGGAAATATATAATATTAGGTTGTACACTGCCAGTGCCTTTATGTAAACAGGTCACGTGCTGTGTTTGTCCAGTCAGTCACACTGACACCCCACATATGCAAATAAGAATGTTAACCCAGGGTTTAGGAATATACAGAGTGAAACGTCATCTTAATAATCCCCAGTATTAATTGTTACCCTTGGGTACATTTTGAGCAGTGTGAAACATGAATTAAGATAACCCAGGATTCCGTTTACCCAGGGTTTAGCATGATCCAGGGTTAACATGTAAGTGACAGTCCTCATTGAAATGCAAAGGTTTGATTAAAAAGTGGGTGGTCAGTATTGGAAGGAATGACAGAAATGCATTTCCAGAGGAAGCCATGGAAAGGTCAGTGGGTCGAACAGACTGCCACCCACTTCCCAATTCTTTGCATGTGAGGAGCTGCCGTGTCACTGTAGATCCAGGCTTGGAGGAGTTCCTGCGGTGAATCTGCTGATAAGACCTGCTCTGACAGAGACTAGATGAACAACCACACCTACTAACACCTGTGATGGCAGATGAGAGCAAGATAAGATGGGAGATATACCACCATTTGATCATCACAGAGTGCTTGCAGTGCTGGTACCAGATCTGGCCTTCAGGCCTCTGTCTGCTGAGGAATCTAAAACTGCGCTGGATTAATTTACGGCCTGTACGACTTGGAAAGCAAGAGCTCCCATTGCTGTACCAACACGCATGCATGAGCTCAGTGTGTGGCATGTGATGCGTGATAGTGTGACACCAGAGAACACGTATGACTCATGCTTGCAAAGCTTTGTTCCAATCTCCAGTAATTCAAAACCTATTGTTGTAAGAAGACAGATTATATCCTCCGGTAAACATATTGACTTAATAGAAAACGTCCACTCAGGCTTCATAATTATGCATGTGTGACAGATGGAATATGAATTGAAATGTGCACACCATTATGCTTTTTTGTTTAGTATGAGTGTGTAGTTAATATTTTAGTTGTATAGTGTTTTTTTTTAATAATAATTATTATTATTATTATTATATTTGAAGGGATGTTTTAAACTTAACATCAATTAACTACATTTCCATTAATTAAAGTTATTTATAATTATAATATTAATTAATTAATTCATTCATTCTTATTCATAAAGTGACACATTTATCACCTAACATATACTAATTAATTTATAAATAAATATTATTAAATAATTGTTACAACTATAAATAAGAATAACATTTCTGAAAAAATCTGAATAGTAAATTTACCAGGCATTGTTTCCATTCTGTTGTTTTAGTACCATTGATATACTACAGATTTTGTATTTTTTTTTTTTTTCATTTTAATTTCAGTAAACTTTTTAATAATTGTTGTTTTTAAGTTTTAGCTTCTAGTTCATTAAGTTCCATCACATGTGTTCAAGAAAACAAAATCATCCGGTAAATATTAAAATAAAAATGCTAATAACAAAAATAGAAGTAAAAGAAAAAAATACATTATTAATAATGTACACAAAATAGCCTTGTGGACACTAGAAAATCAAGGAGAAAGGGACTTTATTCATTCTACCAATAAATAGCACATTTTTTGTACATTTCTGGAATAAAGATACATTGTTTTTTCTAATTAAAACACATACAAGAATGACGTGAAATTAATGTATCAGCTACTTAAACATGATTTTCTCCTTTTTAAATAAAGCTTTTCAGTTTCTTAAGTACCTTCAAAAGCATGTTTTAGTTAAATAAATAGAATGATCTCCATTTTTAACATGCACAACAGATTTGTTTGGGAAAAGTATATATACACATGGTTCTAGCTTTCAATGACAGTACCTTACCATTTCACTCATACACACACACACACACACACACACACACACACACACACACACACACGCACACGCACACAGGCCGAAGAGACTGGAACACACACATACACACACTCACACTCACACACACTAACATACTTACAAATGCAGATACACTATACATATCACCCCTCTAAGCTTTTCTAAATTGTCTTTCAGAGGGCTAACCTATTAAAGTGATAAAAATGCAATGCTGAACATAATGAAAAAAAAAAGGAAATTATGAGTCCGAACATCACATTTTAACATCTGAACAACACAATATTTTTTTTCTCCATTTTTTTTTAAAACGTAACAATCACAAGGATATGGATTCATGCATTATGAGCTTTGTGTCTTGATCCTCTGCCTCTCCTGGCAGGAAATCATGAGTCGAGGCTTGATGCTTCAGTGACGTCCAACTGTACATCAATACTCTTTTTCAATGAGGATAAGGTGAAATGCTACTTCTGAGAAAGTCATGTACAAACAATCTACAAGTAACTAGAAAAAAAATCTCAGCCTCAGGCGCCTGGGCGTCCAGAGCTGGCACTTCACTGCAGAGAAATATGGACCGTAAGTCTTCAAGTTCACTTGTCTTTTCTGTTTTTGCCGGCTTGTCTATCTTAGATGTCTCGTCTTTAAGCTTGGTTGACGATTCCGTTGTATTTCCTTGATAGGTGGCGTCTGACTAGTGAGCTGCAGCGAGTGACCCACTCTTGCATTTCCTTGTCTGTTTAGGTTTTCATGAAGCAAAGTAGGAGCTCTGCATGGAATAGAGTCGGTCGATGGGGTTCCCCACTCTCGCTTGCATTGAGCCCGCCTCGGACGAGGCCAAGAAGCAGTCACTAAGGCTGGTCAACGAAGTGTCACTGTCAATGTCGTGGAATATCGAGTCATTTCCTGTGGTAAGAGGAAGAGAAAACGGGTCAATGTTTATCTGTATTAAAAAAATGCATAATAAAATCAGACATACAATGACCTGAATACCTCTTCTATAATGAGAATGTTAAATTAAATAATATTAATAATTATTATTATTAAATATTTTTATGTGGTGCTACCAACAGTGCAGTATCTCATGAGCAAGTGATTTTATAAAGGAAAGGTTAGTTCAGGTTGTAAAATGTCATATGGTGTGACTTTCCAAAAACATTTGTATTTCTATATATATATATATATATGGAGAGCCATCTGAAATTTTCTTCTAGAATGATAATTTTCATTGTCATTTAAGTGAAATTACTGAATTTAAATATGCAAGTTTGATAAAAATGATCATTCTAGAAGAAAATTTCAGATGGCACTTAGAGGCTTTTGCATCTGAACTCTTCATATATATATATATATATATATATAATTGTTTTGAAAAAGAATATATACACATGGTTCCAGCTTTCAATGACAGTACCTTACTATCGTGCGCGTGTCCGCACACACACACACACACACACACACACACACACACACACACACACACACACACACGCACAATTATATTAAATTATATTAATTATATATATAATGCTTTATATATATTTTTTTCAATGTACATTTGAACGAAGTACATTTTAACTTATTTCGAAAGTTAATGATCATAGACCCTTACATTAAAAGTCTCTTTTCAAATAAACAACATTAAATTTATGACTGTTCAATTATGTATTTGTTATGGGATTCCATTCCAGACAATCGGATATTGCTAAACTGAATGGTTTCTCACTAACAACCGAGCTAATAGCAAATGTTTACTTCTGAGCTAATCTTCCCGCTCTATCATTTTCCTTGTGGGCACAGTTAGCTGTAATACGCTTTGCAGTACTTAATGACACCATTCCGCAAGACAGTGACAGGTTGATGGCCTATGGTTTTTTAATGAGCTGGCAATGTTGTCTGTCCCTGCTGTTCTCCCATAAAACCCAAGCTAGAGTGTGATGAGACCGGGGATTTGGGCCTTGCCATTCAGGAGAATGAATGACAAGACACTTGGGACTTGTTTTTAGGCTGGCTGTGACCGATGTCTCCAGATTTATGTGGCTAATGCTTGAAGTTAATGTCAATAATACAGAGAACAATTGTAGTTGTCCAGAAACCGCCTCACTCTGAGGAATTAATGTTCGCTTCCTATAAACAAACATTATACCAGATTTTGATGAATGCGAATGTCACTGGTTTTGCTCATTGTGTTGTTTTGCTAGCAGACCCATGGATGCTGACCCATGGTACAGTGATATAACTGCCCGATAACATAATGAAATAAAAAAGCTTAATTAAAATGAATGAAAAATGAAATTATTGAAAAGAAAACTTAGACAGTTTAACATAATAATAATAAAAAAAATGAATATGGTGCAACTAACATGCAAAAAAAGAGATAAAAAAGTGATACCTTAGAGAGGACCCTTGCAGTCCCCCAAAAGCCTATCCTAGGGTGCCTTTTTTCACAAAAATGTCAGATAATTTAAAGTTTTTATGAAGGAACCTGAACATTCAGGTTTTAAAATGTCATGGGGTTCAATTCTCCAAAAACATAATGGCATTTATGAATTAATAATTGATGCTATTTGTTTTTTGACAAATGCGCATGTGGCTAGCTAGCTCTCAATGGTTTTGCTCATTTTGTTGTTTTGCTAGCAGACCCATGCTTTCCCATGGTACTTTAAACGTCAGTCATCATGGTTAACCATTGTTGTTTTTACATGCCGCACCACAGATCATCGTTCGGCTCTTTACCAAACATCCAATAGACAGTGTCACACAGCATAACAGACTACACCATTAATCCCTACGAGACCCAGAGCGAATAAACCGAACGGGTAGCTCTGGGAACAGTGGATGGGGCGAGTATGGTTTTGAAACATGCTGAATTCATTTGGAAGGAATACTTCAAAATAAAGGGGTGTGCTTGCGTAATCTCATGAGGAAAGAAGGGTGGTGTGGTCGCATTCTGTGAACCTTGTGGTCCAAACACATGCCCCAGCTTCAGGGAGCAAACATGACAGAGCTCATGGGTTGATGCTCACCATATGGGTTCATGTGGTCACCGGGCATTTGAGGAGGGGTGAGGCCCTGCTGGAATGGATCGGTGCTGTAACCGTTCTCCATGGCAACCATCTGTTGTTGGGCTGGAGCTAATGGTGTGTAGGAGTTCATCATTCCCTCCATCCGATTGGACATCACCTCTGGAAGGGGAGAAAAAGAAGACATTGATCAGCCCTTGCGACATTCTCACGGTAGAGATGACTGACATCATCTCTGCAAACTGGAGGCCGTAGTTAGTTTAACAACTGTACATAATGCAAAACATTAATGTTTCGTTTTGTAAGCATTGTACTTTCTGTGGATTGGGTTTCTCCAAAAATCAAGGCTGGGTCTGGTATCTGGCCTCAAAATCAAGTTGAATTTCATGAAAACCAACAAACAAGAAACATTCTCGTTCTGTAGTGGGAGAAGACGCTGTGACACCAGCCCTATAGGGCAGTTCTCTATGAGTCACACACAATGCCGAGGGTTAGGAATGGCTCTTGTGGCTTCCAGTCTGGAGCCCACCATCTCAGCCCTCTGCTTTTGAGTGGTGAGCTCTCGCAAGAAAGATGTCTGCAATTCATTTCTACAGGCTTCCACAAGTTTCCATTACATCTTCTACTCTGATGCAAAGACATCTGATGCTGAGTTTCACCACACTGACACTTTTCTAACCCATAATCCAGGATTTTTCTGAGTATCATAAAATAAAAATAAAAGTGTAGATACTGTGATGCTTTTTTCTTTTTGGCCCAAAAACAATATTGAAAAAAAATAATATGAAAACTGCTTCACAGCTACTAAACATAAAAATTGTCCACCAAATCAAACGTGGTCCAACCAACATGCAGGGGGAAAAAACAAAACATAAAAAAGGAAATTATGTCATAGAGAACCCCTGCAGACTCTCATGACTGTGTCAATAAGGTCAATAAATCTCCTATGTGGTGTTTTTAATAGGCTTTAAGCAAACCATGTAGCCTGGTTAAAACCAGACCCTTCTCAGTTGAAACTGAGTATAGGGTCTGGGGAAGCTATGTATACAAATCATTTCCAAAGGGGCGTCACCAACTGACGTAGCTCAAATTCATCTGGGCGCAATTGTATAGTCTTAAAACCAATCAGATCGATGAAGGGGATGACGTATGCTTCGAGTGTTGTTCTTTGCTCCGGTTTTAACGAAAACGGTAAGTTTAAATCGCTCAAAACAGACGCGATAATTGATTCGTTTATATACTGTCTATTATTCAAAAGAGTTATGTTTCACGGCGGCAACCGGCGTCACATGTTGACGCTAAAGGGTGCCCTTTGCGTCGGATATTAAAGAAATTTCAAAAGCGTCAGTATTATGACGCCTTAGGATGAGAATGCGTTGCATGTAAATCCCTCCCCAAACGTTTCTGATTGGTGCCGCGATTTCAGCGGCACAGTAATGAGTTTGAATGGGCTCTTCTCCAGACTATCCTGAAGAGAGAATTAAAATTCGCCGGAAGTAGTCTGGGTTTTCCCAGGCTACAAACCATGCACAAATTCATCAGTCAACACCGTTGCTGAGTATTTTCTTCTTAAAATGGCGGTGATCTAAAGACAGTCTCAAACGCGGTTTGAAATCGCTGGTGTTTCTTACGTCACAAACCTTATAACCAATCATGTCAAAGTTTGGGCGTGCTTTAGCATTTCATTACCAGCAGGGGAGTCTCAAGAGAAGCTAGTTATCCCGCTATGTTTCTGTTGATTTGAAAATTGGGTACATTTAGCAATATAGCATGTGACATATGATGTATATTACAATGTTATGATGAACTATATGCCTTTCTCCACTGACATCCTAAGTTGTTCAAAGCTTTTCTAAGAATGCTGATTTTTAGAAGGAGGCTCTCTGACTCTGAGATGGCGAACGGAATCATGGTTTGTGTTACATTAGCTGTTTGATAACGCAGTTAAGCAAAAGGCTAATCATAATAATTACCATTATGTGTCCAACTTTCCAGAGAGCGATATATAAAACGCATTACCATTCCGATACATCGACTTGTAGAAGAGCCAGTATAATTCAATTTAAACCTTTTTTTTTTAAATGGTTTTAAAGTTTTTATGACCATCCACAAAGTAAGATTTTCAAAGAAAAACTTTTATTTTTAATGTAAGATCTTTTAAATCAAATTTTTTTCCCTCCTTTTCTTTCTGTCTGAAGGTGTCAGGAAATGAAGATGTCAGGAAATCTTATAAATGCCCTTGAACCACAAAATGACGCAGCAAAGTCTTTTCTAGAATGTTTTCACACCAATCACTGGCCCCACAGCTGAAGCTATTGGAAAGCTGACACTTATAACCAAGACAGATAGGATTTACGATAACAAATATAACGATGTATTAACCATGGGGCTCCATCGGATGACATATTCCAGCCCAATTCCATGATTCATGACATCATGGCCTCGCTTTGGTATTTCCCAAAGGGGAGTCTGACTTCACAAAACTTCTCAGTATCTCAGACCACCAGAATAGTTCATCTACACCTAGCTGTCTTTCTCTCCCCATCACCCTATCATTTTCTTTCATTTCTCTGAGAAAAGATTTCTATTGGCTCATGAGGGTAGGGTTCATGACCAAAGATGGATCACTATCTGACTTGAAGTATCCCATTAAATGTGACACAGCCAAAGACCACAAAAGTGCTGAAGCAAACGCAGAGAAACTAGTGTCAATGTGATGACTTTACACTTCTGATGTTCGGCAGTGATCTTTTTGCTTTACACAGCAGAGTCAAAGCTCCATAAATGAATGCATCGTGAGAATAGTCCAACATCGGTCTATAAAATAAAAGTATTATTGCTTGTGGTTTATCACTGAAGATGATTCAATGATCGTCTGGATTATGGCTTTGCAGGGGAGCAGGCACAAGGGAGTTTGTTCAGCAATAAAATGTCAATATAAACCCTCAGTTTTCCAGAAAATTAAGACAGGAATACAAGCTCTTATTTCAAAGAACAAAACTCATGTTTATATGTCTCTTTAAGGATCTAAAATGCAAATACAATGTGTTAAGGTCTTAAGCAATATTAGGCACATACTGTACATTCAGTAGAATTAACATGTTTGATTATTAAAATGTAGTCTTCCTAAGTACACCAACAAAAATGTAAAGCTACAAGGATATAAAATGTAAACAGACTTTGTGCAAACATTAAATTAAAGGTCTTATATTTATTAAGCAATTTTTTAAGCCATAAACCTACAGTCAAGTTAGCTTTAAATGTTTTGATTATTAAAATTTAAGCCTTAAGTACAATAAGGTGTATATTTTATCCAACACAGCCATAAGAGGGAAATGTGTTCTCTGTATTCAAACTTTATCTCTAAAATAATACTGCATTATGATGATTTCCAGTCTCTAAAGAGAAACGCAGAAAGAGCGAATAAATAAATATGACTGATGGAGGAATGGACTCCACTGCCTTACAACAAATATTTGTACAGGAATTAAGACTCTTGAGCTGTAGAGGAAACATTTGTCCTCCTCCGTAGAGCTTGGAATAATATTCTTCACGTTTCCATTTTCCAGACAGTCTCATCCAAACTCATCTGTTACAGAAGCCCAGTTGGATAGTCACAGCAACATATTAACTGTCGAAAAGACACTACTTAACGGATTAGATCTTTAACACTCGAAAATGAAAAATTAGCCTTGTTACATTGCTGAAAAATGGTATTAATACATGGAATGTTGCCAAGCATGATCAGCAATTTAAAAACATGAAGGCCGTGAACACCATGAGTGTGAAGATCACAGACGCACAGTGGTTCATCCTTTGCGCCCGACTACATGGCAACTTGAGACAACCGCTTTACTGAAACTAGGATGCTGGGTCACTTCCAGCAGGGGAGGGAACGGGAAAGTGGAGGCAACTTCAATGAACTTATGCTGTAAATTAATTCATCCACCTCCACACTTCCATCCACGCACAAGGGTTGCACTCGTTTTTTGACCTAATCTACAGCGACCAGTGGTCAGCGTCTGTGTCGCTCGCCCTGTTTTTGGGAGGGTGGACACAACTCACACTGCAAGGGATGACATGGAAGGAGGTCAGATGGGATACCTCACTTTCTACCCTTGGATGTTCTTTCAAACAGCTAGATGGAGTAAAACTTCCTATAAGACGCCCGCACTGAATCTGCGCTCACTGAAATCAGCAGAAATTCGACAGTTAAAATTCAACTAATGTGTTCTTTTATTAAATGCTTTGGCTAATCTGATTTCCAGATGCATTTAAAACATTTCCCCACACAATTACAAAAACGCAACAAAACGTCTAGAGATTGGAGATAAATGCTATTTATGTTTGTTGATTTTCAACAAATCAAGTTAGAGTTGTATTTCGGACCAATCTGGTTGCCTTCGGGTTCATATTAGGACATTTTACCTTGGCCCAGCCTTTGAGAGTTCTGCTGCTCCTGTTGCTGCTGCTGTCTCCGCGCCAACTTCTTCATCTGAAAAAATAACGATAAAAGCACAATCAGAAAACTTTGCGACTCCCCAGACCAACTCTCGGCTATCTAAAGAGAGATGCTCCTTGTTGTTCACCTCTGCTTGAACTACGCCAAGCTTGATCTGGCTGCATTATATTATCCGCAGCCTTTTGAAGATAAAATCAGTGCTCTGAGGTGGGTTTCAGACGCTAACGTAAGAGCAGGATGGATGTGAATACATCTCTCTCGAACTCTTGGGGAGTTTTTTGTGGAATGCGTCGAGAGGTTAAGCTTCAGGCAGATAGCGACTGAGATTTGCTGTCTCGAGCCTCACTCGCTCTTTCCCTTTTGGCAGCGGTTGCGAGGACTTTAGTGCGTTGTTGGAGGATTACTTGCAAATTGTTGTGTTATCTGGTCCTTGGATGTACATTATCAGGTTTGTGCGGGTAATACTGGATGATTAATAAGGTAGTCACCTTGGCTCTTTGGTTCTGGAACCACACTTGAACCACGCGCACGCTCAGGCCTGTCTCCGCAGCCAGCGTCTCTCTTACCTAGATTACACACACACACAAAAAAATCATTTATGTCTTTAGTGAAGAGTCTGCGTATTATACATGGAAACCTATTTCAGAGTGTTTAAAAACATAACTCAGAATTATCTCTCACTATTGAGACTTTATCTCAAACAATGTGACTGTACATCTCACTGCATATCTTGCAATTGCAACTTTTTTGGTTAGTGCAACTTGACCTTACAATTGCAACTTCATATCTAACAATAACATCTTGATATTTCACAATTGCAACATTTTCTTGTTAATTTGACTATTTATTGCAATGTGACTTGACATCTCACAATTGCAACTTCATTTATTACAACTATTTTAAGGTTACAATATATTACAATTGTGACTCTCAATTGCAATTTCATGTCTTAAAATTACTGTTAATTAAAACTCTTAACTGACACTATTTCATGCAATTGCGACTATATTGCAACTGTATGTCTTGTAATTCCAACAAGTGTCTGACAATTGCAATTTTATCTCACATAATTGCGACTTCATATCCCACAACAGAGATTTCATTTCTTGAAATTTTGACTATTTTGACTAACTTTATGTGAGTACATGTTACAGTGTGACCATATATCACAACTAAGACTAAAACATTTTAACTTCATATATTGTTAACAAAACGTTATTTCACGTAATTGTGACTATCACAACTGCAACTTTATATCTCACGATAAGACTATATAACGATAAGATTTCCTATTTTAAACTTAATCTCATAATTTTCTGTTTTATTTTATCTGAGTCAGATATGACTTCCATAGAAAGAGAAAGTGATATCTAGAGGAACTCACCTTCCGGCAGGGTTTGGAAGACACCTCAAACGATGCCTTGAATGCGCGTCTCTGCTGCGTGGTGAGGAT
Source organism: Scardinius erythrophthalmus (assembly GCF_964197995.2). Classification (NCBI taxonomy): domain Eukaryota; kingdom Metazoa; phylum Chordata; class Actinopteri; order Cypriniformes; family Leuciscidae; genus Scardinius; species Scardinius erythrophthalmus. Next base: position 19,329,178 of record NC_138240.1, read on the forward strand.
GGTACGTGGTCGCTTGGGTCTTCTTGGGTCTTTCCCATCATCTCCCTTCCCAGTGCCTCCTGAGCCCTTTTCCGGCTTGATATCCAGTTCCTCATCTTCGCTTTTCTCTGGAATTGAAATCCATCATTCAGAAGAATTAGTATTTACTTTTAAAACTCTGCAACTTTTTGACAACATACTGATAAATAGATGTTTTTGTTCTTTTCAGTTTTCGGAGATTCAGTCACAGTGCATCCATAATGAAAGGAGACACATGTGGTTTTAATACTTTTGTTATCAATTTATTAGAGCACGAGTGGGCCACATCCACTGTAAGACTGCAACTCTGACTGTGAAGTATGTGAATTTGTCATTGGACTGGACATTGTGTCATTTCAAATTAATAGCGCACAGGTTTGGCTGTATTACACTATATAAATCTTTGATAAGAATCCAACACACAGCGGATACAACTGGTTTTGGGGGAAGGTATGAAAGTGGAGTACTTATGGGAAATGAGGTCTAATATCCAGGGGAAGTGAAACAGATAGCAAAACCACAAATTCAAACAGTGTACATGCTCACAGAACATCGGGCAAAAAAAGTCAAATCAAACTATACAAGCACAATTTAAGCTCACAGATCCAATAAGTTCAATTTGATATCTCGCCTCATATCACAAAATGTACACTGCCTGTTCATATGAACTAATCAAAGTGTCTCAATTAGTCTTAGGTGATCCTCGGGCGGGTTAATCAAGCCTGCCCTGTGTCGTGGTAATCTCTCTCAGTAGGTCCAGCTAATGTGCCATATTCACAAAATGGCTCCTGGCTTTCATACTGTAATTATTATAGTCAAACGGGGGATTGGCTTTATTGTTCAGTGGGTGGAGGTTTCATCCAATAAGCCACATCAGCTTGTGTTTTATTGAATAATAATAGTAATTAAAAAAAAGGTGCCAAACTCCATAACGTGGCCCAGTTCAAAAGATAAAAACCCAAATGGGCACGTTCCCAGCGTGACTCTTTTTCGAGATTAAGGGCTTCTGCAATTTGGCACCAGTGGCTTTTGTGGCATCAGCAGTGAACATCTCTGGCGATTAGGTCTGCAAATGGTTTGGCCTTTTTAAGTAATCAGCGGGAGATACAAACATGATGGGCCGATTTGGTCCTCTCTCGCATCTGTTTCTGATCTCTTTTTTTGTCAGTAGTGTGGTGTGCTGCAAACCAAATGAATTCCTTGCCATTGCACTTCACTTCTTGTGTTCAGGTCAACTTAAAAAAAAATAAAAAATCTAACATTATAAATGAAGAATAGAAAAGAGACAAACGTCATAGAAAGTCAACACAGTCTTGGTGAAGCATCCAGCAAATTTCTCTGCGTTTAAGAGAGTTTGCTGCGTGCTTGAGCACGTTTAAATGAAATCCACATGGGGATGTTAAAAGTGAGGCTTTGTGAGGTGCATCATTACGGTGAAGTGAGGGAAAGGGCATCCGATAAGGAGTGAGGGGATGTTGGTAAGCAGGGCCTGAAATCCCTCTTGTCACTCAGAGATTCAAGCTCATCTTTTTCCAGCAACTTAACTTGCCAACATCTCTGTCAGAACTGCTCTTCCTCCACTTATAGTTGTTTAAAGGGGCCATATTCTACACTTTTTGCACACATTTCCCCCCTTTCTTTTTCTTCTGTAGAACGTTTTTATTGCCCATACAATGAAAGTTAATTGAAATAACAGTCAGCTGTCTTGAACCCCATTGGCTTTCATTGTAAAAACAGTCTTCAGAATATCATCTTCTGTATTTGCAAAAGAAAGAAAGTCTTCGGATGAGAATGGTATCTCCCCTAATAATAATGTTTATGAATACATTGACATCATGGTCTATGGTGTATAGAACAGCCTTTATTTATACCTGAATCTGAGTCATCAGGACTGACGGAGCCGAGCAGGTCTTTCTCCCTCTCATAGTCGCTCTTGCACAGCAGCTGTCCGTCCTTCAGGACAAACTCATCTCCTTTCCGTAGCTGTCGGTCACAAACACAGCAGCAGAAGCAGTTGAGGTGGTACACACACTCCAGCGCCCGCATCACAAACTCTGTGGGGGCGATCTTCTCAAGACACCCATTGCATTTGGTCGCAAATAACCTGAGAAAGTGACAGAGAAAGAGAAAAAAATGATAAAATCTCAAAAAAATAAATAAAATAAATACAAGGTCAAAACTTTGTTCTGAACCTATCGATCAAACATTTGGGGTCGGTAAGATTTTTAAAATGCTTTCGAAAGAAGTCTCTTATGCTCATCAAAGCTGCATTTATTTGATAAAAAACACAGTAAAACTGTACTACTTCAAATAACTGTTTGCTATTTAAAAATTATAAAATGTAACCAATTCTTGTGATGGCAAAGCTGAATTTTGAGCAGTTATTACTCCAGTCTTCAGTGTCACACTGTCAGAAATCATGCTAATATGCTGATTCGGTGAAGAAACATGTCCTATTATTATGATCAATGTTGAAAACAAAATATTTTTGTAGAAAGTAGGATACACTTATTCCCCCCAAATTCTTTGATGACAACATTTATTTGAATTTAAATTATAGATAAATTACAATAAGGTTTCATCTGTTAACATTAGTTAACTTCATTAGTTAATGTTAATCTCAGCATTTACTAATACATGCATCTGTTAACACTGCATGAACATGAACATTTTATTAACTAACATTAACAAAGATTAATATATGGTGGAGGAATATATTGTTCATAGTTAGTTCATGTAAACTAATGTATTAACTAATGTTAATAAAATGATACCTTATTGTAAAGTGTTACCAAAATAGAACTTCATAAATGTCTTAATTGTCAATTTTGATCTATTTAGTTACACTTTATTGTGGCATTGTTACAATGTAATTATATATTCAAGTAATGAGTAATAATAATTAACAACATGTACTTACAGTACTATAGAGGTAGGATTAGGATTTGGTTGAGGGTTAGTTGCATGTAATTATGCATAATCTACAGATATTGCAATGGTAAGTACATGTAACATATGTAACAAGGACACTGTAAAGTATTTTTTAAATCAATTTTTTTTCTCACTGACAACTTTTGGGAGTAATACCTGTACATGTAGCAAACAAACAAATAAATATATATTTAGACTACTTTTATGGTGAAAAAATAACCACATACAGGTTTGAAACGACATGACGTGACGCGAGTAAATAACGACTTCTAACATAAGAGTAAAGAGTCAGAAGGCATCACAGCACTGTGAATGTCTTTACATATGCTTGTCCATCATAGTTTGGTGATTAAGGGGGCAGGGGGCATGAGGCTGAGCCCCTGAGCGATCTGCTTTGACACTGGCTCATCTGTTAATGCAGCCTGCATAACCCCTCAACGCTTCAGCAGAACCCAATGGGAGGAAATACGGGATCACCTCTCGACCCAACGCACCAGCAAACCTCAATCAGCGGCGTGGGCCCTCAGCTCCACTGGCTTTACCCCACTCACTGCAGTGATTAGACAGGCTCCACCGCCACTCACACAATGATGCTGAATCGGGAAGTTATTTCTTAGAGAACATGGCTTAAAAAGTGTTTGCATTTTATTTCACGAGATATCGGCTAGTAATCAAACGACAACCCTATTGATCTGAGAAAAAAATACAATAATAAAATTGTATGCAAATTTTCACTGTATCATTGTGAACCTGCATCTTCATCTCCTGTCAGATATACTCTAAAATCATACGCCGTGCCACAATACATGTCTGTTTACATAACAGACCACGGCCGCCCCCGCAGCCTTCATTTCCTCCTAAGGGTGTCGATAAAATCATTTTGCTTTCATTACAGGCAGAGATATTGCCATCTCGCTCTCATCTTCTGAGGTTCAGCGGGAGCCCACCTCTACAGGAAGCGGGTGTGTGTGACAGTGTCCAGCCCATAAAAGCTGATTTATTAGCCTTGGTTCTTTTGTTTGATCTGGCTGGTAGGACAGCTGCCCCGGCGCTTGTGCGTATCTCTGCGTTTCATCTGTGGCATTGTTCATCGGGGAGGGAGAGAGAGGGAGAATGCCCATCATCATATTCTGTTGATGGTGGACAGGGTTGGTTGACAGTGATGAATATGTGTTAATATGAGTCTAGATGAATATGTGTAAATATGGTGGGTTTTGTGATGGTAATTTCATTGTGAGATGGTGATGGGGGACTGATAATGACAGCCCGCTGGACACACGACCAGCTGCATCGCTGTTTGTTGGAGTTTGTATAGCTGGGTACTTTTTTTTTTCGCGACTGTTGTTGTGCATGTCAGAGTTTCTACGGGCGTCCTTTGAGCTGTCACGAGAATAAACTGACGTAGCATATAGTGGAAATGCCTTGTCATTTATGGAGCTGCATCATTATTAATGCAGGAAAAAAAACTGGCAAATGCTCATTGGTGGATACTGTAGGTATTATGAACTTATGCTTTATGATTAAACTTGTATTTTAGAGATATGGGAATTTTCAAATTGGTGTCCACTAGATTTCAATGAAAACATATAAAAAAAAAAACATCCCACTTAAATCCAACAGATGTATTTACACGACAGATTTAGATACTATACATACTGTCATTAACTTAAGTTACTATTTTCCAGATTTTGGAAATTACATTACAATGTAAATGTGTATAATTTTTCCCACCATAAATGGGTCTTTATACATCAACATACAGCTGCCATGAGATTTTAGCTTCCTCACTGGGGGGGTCATCATATTAAGGGTTTTTTGGTGTCAAAAAGTTTAACAACCTCTTTTTTTTTTTTTTGGAGTATAACAATATGGAGCAGGCTGTACATAAGCTTATAATCTTTTATTTATTGTTGGACAATAAGAAGATTAGAAGATTTTGATTTGCCAGAGGAAAACTATTAATCCTAACTAAACTGTTGGCATGTCGACAATTCTCTTGTGCTCATGGGATATTCGTCTACCTGGCTCCGTTTCTCCAATCTGAGCGAAGGAAGCAAATGAATATTTCTAAGGAATACACCTTCATCATTGTGTGTGTGTGTTTAAACACAGCCTGATCTGTTGTGGTTACTCCCTATTGTTAAAGCAATTATGTCCATACAGATTTCATTAATCACATGAAAATACATATATTTTTTTTCCGCAACAAATCAAGTATTGAGCAAGTACTGAAGATTAGCATGGTTGTCATTTTTGGCATGAAGACCACAGCACTATGATATGATCTTTTGAAACATCTGTAAAGAACATTAAACAAAGATGAGTGGGTAACAATAACAAGATGATCTTGCATATTCCATCATATTTATGGAATCTCTGCTATCTAAACACATCCAAACACACACAACTTTCATATTAACCGATGGCTGACACAGTATTTTGACTAGATTAACCAGTTACATGCCAGATCTGTCAAACAAGTCAAACAGAATAATGGATCTGTCATGACTCAGTCCCAATCAAATGTTTATTCAACAATGGGAATCCGTGTCAAAGATTCCAGGGCGATAAAGGCCGGAAAGCACAGGAAATGAACCCTATTGAGCAGTGGTGACACTTTCTAGTTTCGCCCGCTCACCTCGACGCCGCCCCGCTCTCAGGATCCTTCTCATCCAAATGAAAACATTCCCTTTCATCCGCCTCTTTTCTTCTCACCTCCTTTTCCCCCACCCGTCCTAATCTTGTAAGCCATTATTTTTCTATTTCCCCTCTCTGTCACTTTGCATTATTTTTGCTGCTGTAATTCCCATTTGTTCCTTCTGGAATCTTCCTGTCCTGGCTTTGTCCCGGCATCTAATCCGGACTTTTTGGCTGTCGTCAGCCCCCCTGACCCGTTCCCCATTCTCAGCGGGACCTCTGATGGAATAGCCATGCATGACGCCCCTGCTATAGCAACCACACCTCCGCAGGAAGGCGACGGCTAACTTTTCGGATGGGCAGAGAAAGCCTTTCACAAGCTGGCAGCAGAAGTAAATCCTTCTTGGAGGAACAAGGGGAATTAGCAGGGAGCAGTGGAGTAGGGATTTAACCCTACCCCTTTTTTTTCCTTTTGAAAGGCACAGTCACTTCAACTCCCACTGATCGCCACAATCAAACAGGGCAGAGGAGGGGGTAAAAGAAAAAGAGAGAGAGGGGGTGAAAGAGAGCAGCCCAGTGAATGACACAAGCACTGGATTGTGGAGGAGCCCCTAATCCCACTTTAATACCTTTCCAAGTTCAGCGCCGAAAGAATGCGCTTTAAAACAACACCGCAGTGTGAGCAGGCGAAGGCCAACCAGGTTGGGGGGTGGAGGGGTTTGCTTCCAATCCCCCGTAACATTACCTGATTAGCCTGGGCGAGCAACGGAGTATGGCTGCGGAGGGGAACACCAGACCGGACAGATAGGACGGACATACTAGGATGCTACGCGTCCTCTGGAGGGGATTTCTGTCCTGTGGTCTGAGATGAAAGCACAAGAGAGGCTAGAGTGTCGAATACGCAGTTGAGACACATCTGGGCCTTTTTAAACGATCTGCCTCTACAAACTCAATAAGGAAAAGTACTACCATCGGACACAAAACACAAGATTGTGTTTGTCTGTAGGGCTACCGATCTCCTCTTTCCTACTCTTGGTCTTGAGGAGCAAAACGATTCTGAAAATTCATTTACATTATGTATTAGCAGACACTACTGCTCAGTTCCAAAACTGAATTAGCTGCTTATTAAGACTGTTAAGATGCTTTCTAAAATACCTCAATAATAATAATTTTGTATTGCACCTTCTAACAAATCAATTTGAAATCAATCGGGAATCGAGTCACCAGTGCAGAGCGCTAGTTGCTGCCTATGCAGAGCAAATCAGTTTTCATTCTATAGGAAAGCATGTTAAGCAATAGACAGCAAGGCGGCTGACTAGGTTGATAAACAAAGCTTATTGTGGATACTATGATGAGAGTGAATGTGTGTATGATGAATCATTAAGGTGAAATTACAGTGCCAAGACTATGTCAAGTCTATTGAGTTATTAATTCAAATTACAATGAAAAAAGACTCAGACTAAACAGGATTGGGGAGGGGGAAAGTCCTTTAGACACCCAATTTGTTTGTCTTGAGGATGTCCGCTCCCCACCAAACACCTGAGCGCACAGATTAGCAGATAAGACCCTCACATTTGGATCAACAGGCACAATTCATGCAGCGCGGTGCTAATATTGATTCAGACCCTCCCAGACCAAGACCCCACAAGTCAAATCAGAGATAATCCACACAGATGACTTTGGGAAAGATCATTATGTGCTTCCAGACTCTCATACTTCAGTGTAGTCGCTGGTTGATCATGGATTAAGACTGCATGTTCAGCTAGAAGAAATGTCCACCATTGGAATCTCAGTGCAACAGGTGCTCTATCACCAGAAGTCACAATGAAGTAAACTAAATTTATATATACAGTCAAACCAAAATTGATTCAGACACCTTCAACATTTCTCACATTATCACAGTTTATTCGCTATAGTTTAGATAATGGTAAAAAATATGACAAGAACTCAGTTGATATTTCACTGGTTTTGGCCATCCTTCTGTTAGACTGTCTCACAAATGAATTAGGTTGAATAGCTGTAAGTTGTCAGCTGTTAAATTTAAGTACACAATTAAATAATACCAATTTAGATCAACCAATTACCAAGCAATGCTTAAAGGAGAACTCCGGTCAATTTCAACATTGAGCTAATTTTTTTGTACATTTGGAGTGCTGTCAATACAGAGAACAACGACAAAAATCGGTGTTGCCTACACCGAGTTATTCTATTTTTAAAATTTGCACCCTGTTGACTTCAATGGGGCAAGTAGTAAGCCTGCTTTTTAGCCTCTTAACATCCTTGATGTGTCATTACAAGTGCACAGAAAATGTGAGTGATTCCTTCCGAGTGAACACGGGTGAATCTGACTGCAGTAGATGTTAGAGATATTAATAAAAATGAAGTTAATTCAGCCAGCGCTCATACCTCTGTTTACATCCTGTTTTCGGTGGAAGGCCATAGTAATCGATTGTCGAGTTCACGCGCATAGGTTTAGTATCTATGATCACGCGCGTGAACTCGACAATCGATTACTATGGCCTTCCACCGAAAACAGGATGTAAACAGAGGTATGAGCGCTGGCTGAATTAACTTCATTTTTATTAATATTTCTAACATTGACCGAAGTTCTCCTTTAATTTTGTTCAGTCTGTGGTGTAAAAAGGTCGCATTAGCAATTAAAGAGTAAACACTTAAGCAAAACATGGTCAGGTCAAAGTGGTTCGAATCTGGCTTGCGTTAAGTGCCGACCTCATTCCCCCGTTAAAGGCAAAGTACCCCCAAAATACTGCATACTGATCTTTACATTCCCTGTTTTCTGGCATGACATTTTCCCTGCAGGCTTTTTGCGTCTTGCACGGACAGAGCGTTTGACAGCTCATCAGAGGAAGAAATTTCTGTGAGAAGTAAAAAAACGAAACAGGCCCAGAGTCTAGACCCTCATCTTCCAATTCCTCACAGAGCGGTTGCCGTCGGAGTACGCATATTCTCTTTGAACAGCTTATGAGCAACTTAAAGTGTGACAACATCTCAAAGCTTTCACCACATGTTGCCAATGATTTCCCGACCACTAAAGACCTTTCCCTCATTGCCTCTAACTCGCTGATAAGGATCACATACCCAGAGGAGATTAAAGATGAGTCTAGAGAAGGGAGAGAGGTGTGGGGGAGTGTGCGGCTCGATAATCGACGTACATTTAGCAACACATGCTCTCATCCCCACCTATCCTCTTGTCGGTACTGAACATTCAGGGAACGAGGAAAAAAGAAGAAGCCTGTAACGATTTCGGAAAGGATTCTTATATCACCACATTTCCATCAAAGGCTCTGTCTAACAGCTGTAAACAATCACTTTGAAGACAGTGAGTCCCCCCCAGGCTTCTTCAACCGAGCCCCCCCAGGCCTGCGATGTGTTCTGGTCGTGTCAATCATGAAGACACAAACGCTGAGGTGTTTGAGAAGGGGGCCGGTTGAAGGAGACTTGTCAGACTCTGCGTCAGGGAGCTACCTGGTTACAGGCAATATGGCTTACATGAGATTAAAAAAAAAAAATTTATGTGACATAGATCCCAGGCTATTTTGTCTCCTGGATACCAACACAGAAAGAGAGAGACAAAGAAAAAGAGTAAAAGAGAGCAATTTAGGGCAGCTTCACAGTTACAGATTCAATTTGAAAGACGTGTGAAGTGGTACAATCATTTTTGGATGATAAAAATCCTTTGGGAAAGATTATTCTCATACTGTATCTTGTATTTTAAAAAAATCAAGAATTAGATATAGGTGAAGCAATGTTGTGTAACATTTTATAGACTGTTTTTGTGTCTCATTCTGCTATTTACAAAAAAACTATCAATCTATCTATCTATCTATCTATCTATCTATCTATCTATCTATCTATCTATCTATCTATCTATCTATCTATCTATCTATCTATCTATCTATCTATCTATCTATCTATCTATCTATCTATCTATCTATCTATACATCCACCTACACCATCTATCTATCTATCTATCTATCTATCTATCTATCTATCTATCTATCTATCTATCTATCTATCTATCTATCTATCTATCTATCTATCTATCTATCTATCTATCTATCTATCTATCTATCTATCTATCTATCTATCTATCTATCTATCTATCGTTCTATCTATCTATCGTTCTATCGTTCTATCGTTCGTTCTATCGTTCTATCTATCATTCTATCTATACATCCACCTACACCATCTATCTATCTATCTATCTATCTATCTATCTATCTATCTATCTATCTATCTATCTATCTATCTATCTATCTATCTATCTATCTATCTATCTATCTATCTATCTATCTATCTATCTATCTATCTATCTATCTATCTATCGTTCTATCGTTCTATCGTTCTATCGTTCGTTCTATCTATCATTCTATCTATACATCCACCTACACCATCTATCTATCTATCTATCTATCTATCTATCTATCTATCTATCTATCTATCTATCTATCTATCTATCTATCTATCTATCTATCTATCTATCTATCTATCTATCCATCCATCCATCCATCCATCCATCCATCCATCCATCCATCCACCTACACCATCTATCTATCTATCTATCTATCTATCTATCTATCTATCTATCTATCTATCTATCTATCTATCTATCTATCTATCTATCTATCTATCTATCTATCTATCATCTATCTATCTATCTATCTATCTATCTATCTATCTATCTATCTATCTATCTATCTATCTATCTATCTATCTATCTATCTATCTATCTATCTATCTATCTATCTATCTATCTATCTATCTATCTATCTATCTATCTATCTATCTGGATATACTGCACATTTTTGCATTTTATAATCTAAAAGACCACCAAATTAAAATACATTTATATTACTTAAGTAAATATGAGCACAAAAAAATGCAGCATGTGAAACTGAGTACAACTCCAAGCCAAAACCATGACTTTGTTGTGAACGACCAACATAGATAAAGTTTCTACTGGTTTAGAGTGCCATAAAATCATTGCTCTTTAATATTCTTTAAGAATAACTGCAACACTTTTACCAATTCGGGGGGAGAGATTAAATGCAATTGATCATAATTCAAGTCCTTAAACTTTAAACACAGACTAAAAAATGCTGTTTCATTAGACAAATACCATAATCATTAAAGTAAAACTTCTCTTTAATAATCCATGAGGAAATGGGCCTCTATTACTGCTTAGTATCAGCGTTTCTTTTCAGCGTGGAGAGATTACAGTGTGAACTAATGAAGGCAAATAAAGAGTGTCTTCTCGATACTCCCCTGGGCAAGCTCAAGTCAACGCTAAGAGCTGCTTAATCACCTCCCTCTCTATACTAAATTAGCATAGTAATGGGCTTTAAATTGAGGCTTTTTGTTTTTTAATTAAACTCCCAGCAGGTAAAAGTAAAACACATTAGACAAGAATCTGCACCTTCATTACTGGCCCAGAGGTGTTTTCCTCCATCAAACAATCTTTGGGTTCTTCCTGTCTCTCTTGAAGAACACTGTGGGAAGATCTCAGAAGACACGTTTCATCTCTCATTTTGTCCCCTGTACGTTTAAAATATCTATCAAATTAGAAGCAAACCGTTTTTGAAGCTTGTGGGGTGTTGATGATATGCCTTGTGGCTAACAAATGGCTCGTAAGCCGCTGTATGAGTCACCATATCGGCAAAGAACGTTCTGTGATCATCTACCTCGTCGTGATGGATAAGCGGATTTGTCTAGACAAGTTCTCCTTTGGTCTATGACACCATTGTCTTATGCATCTAAGAATGCTGGGAGGTTTTTAGCACAGGTAGGTGGCTGGCTGGCTGCAGGGATTGTTATTCATATTTGTTTTGCAACAGCTGATTTATTGCTCCTCAGAATTCAACACCTGAATTGCTATATGCGGTACAAAGGAGCTCACATGAATTCCCACAATCATGAATCTGCCATTTAAGACTATTGAAACGATCAATGAGGTTCACAACACATACTACAACTAATCACTGCAATCAATGTGAAAAAGAATAAATATCGATGTCGCTTTAAGCATGCCAAAATCAGCTTTACGGCTATCAGCATTATCATCATGCGCATTACACTGGAAACTCTCATATATAACATATTTCATGACCAATCTGTGTTTTTGAGTGTGCTTTAGATCTAAAAACCTATGTGATGTTTGAGGACTTCAATGAAATTACTGCCTCAGGGTTCTGTCCTATTCCTTTGGAAAGTGATTATGAGACATGTTAAATTTTCTCTTTCTGTTCACAGAAACACATGTTTCGAGCGGCTCCTGTTATACATCTGACAGGATAATATTCCACGCATGGCTGAAACTCCTTTATTGATCTGACAAACTGAGCGGTATCACACAACGCGAGGAGATATATTCAAATATACGGCGCATTTTCTACCTGGTTGGGCGGTTAAATTATTCTCAGGCGCGATCATCAAAAATGTCCATGAGTAATGTTATGCTTTCTGCTCCGATGAACTGAAAGACGAAGAAACTTGAGGGGTCATTCGCGAAGGTGGGAGGCACGGCTGAGGGAGAGTATCAGTGTCCAAACATGTCTACACGCTTACCTCAATGCCTCTCAGCGAAACATGGGGCCAAGTGCAACATTCACAGACTGAGGTAACACAACTCAAGCTGTCTTAACATATTTTTGTCAGAAAAGTCCATTTATTACTCCATCTATAAATTCCTGTAGTTCCTGTATAAGTTCCCATAAATAGCTATGTTTCAAGACCTAGAGAGCCACCTTGTTGCCTATATAGGCAACTGCCTTCTAAGGTGGCATCAGACACATAATGGAACACCACAAATGACTGATATATTAAAGTTTTTTCCTCTAAGCTTGTCACAAATATTATATTATAATATTTGCTTTTTCAGCATTTTTCAGCTTTTGGACGCAGCCAACATGCAAATGCCGCCTATACTTTCTGGAACAGCTTTTACTTTTATCATGCTTTAAATGCTGTCTATGTAGGCAGCATACTAGGTTTCAAGTGGCACACTATTCAAAGAAAAAATAAATCTGACCACATAGTTTAGTATTTGCATGATAACGTGTGGTACAAAAGTTTCGGGTCGGTAAGAGTTTTGAATATTGTATCCCTATGCTCACCAAGGCTGCAATTATTCGATAAAAAATACAGTAAAACTGTAATATTGTTAAATGTAATTTATTCCTGTGATGGCAAAGCTGAATTTTCAGCATCATTACTCCAGTCTTCAGTGTCACATGATCCTTCAGAAATCATTATAATATGCTGATTTGGTGCTTAGAAAATATTTCTTCTTATTATCAATATTGAACATTTTTCAGGATTATTTGATGAATAGAAAGTTCAAAAGAACAGCATTTATTTGAAATACTCTTTTGTAACTTTAAAAATGTCTTTACTGTCACTTTTAATATGGAAGATTGTTTCCACCATGGAATAAAAAAAATGAATTGAGTTTTTCTTTTATCTGACAGTTCTGACTTTATATGTCAAAATTTTGACTTTTTTATTGCTGTTCCAATTTATATTTTCACAACTCAAACCACAAAAGTCAGAATTATAATAATTATAAATTATAAATGATTTTAAACGATAATTATAAACAAGTTAACGGAATTGTGAGATATAATTTCAGAATTGTGAGATATGCAATTGCAATTGAGAGGGAAAAGTATGAATTGTGAGACAAACAGTCGCAAGTACCCTTTTAACCTATTTATTTCATGGCAGAAACAAGCTTCCAAACATTTCATGTGTTCTTGCTAAATAAAGTATTCATTGGAAAAATCAGAGAGAAGGATGAGTGTGGAAAGATGGCCACACTGATATGAAAAGGATATGTGAGCGTTGGAGGTTGAGTACACAGCTAAGCCTGGGCATCAGGCAGACAGGTACACAGTGTGTGTTTGGACAGCTGTAGATCTCAAGTGAGCATGCTCAATGCAGAACCACATCTCCTGTGTACAAACAGACAGTGCTGCTTCTCACAAAACATGAAAGAAAAGAGGGATTGAGTGGGCGTGAGCACGAGGAAACTTATGCAAGAACTGACCTGAGTCAGATTTACAATAAGTCAAATAGTCAAAAGAGTTTTGAGACTTTCTGATTACAATATTAGATGATCAAACAGCATTCATATCCTTTCTAGAAAGTAAAGAAAGATTAAAGAAGCCTAAGGTTGTTAACCGGTCTATTTTGATGGTTTTAGAGGGACACTAGCCTGGTTATTGGTCTTAAAGGGATAGTTGACCCAAAAATGAAAATTAGCCCAAGATTTACTCACCCCCAAGTCATCCTAGGTGTATATGACATTCTTCTTTCAGACAAATACAATTGGAGTTATATTAAAAAAAGTCCTGGCTCTTCCAAGCTTTATAATGGCAGTGAATGGGCGTTTCTGATCTATCCATCATAAAAGTAATCCATACGGCTCCAGGGGGTTAACAAAGGCCTTCTGAAGCGAAGGGATGCGTTTGTATAAGAAAAATATATTTAAAACTTTATAAAGTAAATTAACTAGCTTATGGCCAAACGAACATACCATTTAAGTCTAAAGCGCAACTTATGCGAGTAATGCGACGTACTGCTGATATTTACGGTACGCCTTGACGTACTACGCTACTTCCGACGTCACTAGTTGCGTAAGTTGCGTTTTAGGCGTAAGTAGACTGCGTATGGCCGTTTGACCGGAAGCTAGAATTTTACTTAGTAACGTGATAAATATAAATATTTTTCTTACACAAACTCATCGCTTCACTTCAGAAGGCCTTTATTAACCCCCGGAGCAGTGTGGATCACTTTTATGATGGATTGATGCACTTTTATGAATTTCAATATAGAAACAGCCATTCACTGCCATTATAAAGCTTGGAAGAGCCAGGACATTAACTCCGATTGTATTTGTCTGAAAGAAGAATGTCATATACACCTAGGATAACTTGAGGGTGAGTAAATCATGAGCTAATTTTCATTTGTGGGTGAACTATCCCTTTAAATGGTATAAGCTGGTCTCTTAACCCAATAGAGCTGATGTTTAGCTAATTTAACTGGCTGGATTCTCAGCCTGGACATCTAAAAATGTGCTCCAGTAAAAACCATCAATACAGACCATCCTAATGAGCTTGGCTAGGCTGGGAGACCATCCTAAACAACTTATGACCAGATTTTAAGAGGTCTCTTTCAGCATGGAAAAGAAGAGATTCATAGATATAAAGATCAGTGAATTTCCCCCCTTTTAGCATCTCCCAGACCCTTTGTCATTGTGCTACAGCGTGTTCCCTTGTAAAGGAGGCAGAAGGGCGTGAGTTACGGGCAGAGCTCTGCAGACTGCTCTGCTTCTCATCACAGTGTTCTGCTCTGTAACTCTAGCCTGCAGTAATGCTCATCTCCTCTCTGGCCCCGTTGGAGACCTGACATCTTTACAGCACATGCACTGCAAATGAGAGAGCATCTGAAAGAGAGAGAAAGGGGGGAAGCGAGGACTCTTGATTCAACTCTATATTTGAAAAAGTATACGGGTAAAAAAAAGCACTCAATGAGGGGAAAAAATGGAAGGAACAAAAGAAAAATGACAGAGGAAAGAGATTTTGTAAAGCAAACAGACAAAGAACTCCCTGTAAAGTTTTCTGTACCTATTTAATAATGCTAATAACTCAGTGGTTCACCCTTCCAAGCCACTTTAAATGAGGTCTAACAGGCCTTCTTGCTGTGCAGGCCACTGCAGACAACCTGCTTATAGTGGGACTAATAACTCTCAGATGGAATAACGTATGCTATGAGCCATAACTTCCTATAGATAGCCTATAATGAAAGGGATATTGGTCAGACCAAATCCTCAGCATTAGCGCCAGTCCCTGGTGGATGCCTTTAGATGAGGAGCATGGACAATGATTGACCACCATTTAATTATGACACTTACAGACTGGACATATGGGGAAATATTATTTAAAAAAATATTAATAATAATATTATTAAATATTATATAATCAAAAGTCAAATTGCAACATATATATACTACATATTCCAATTTGACATTTGATTATATAATCAAAAGTATAATCTTTAGTATATTATTTGATTGACTTTTGATTATATAATATTTAATATTAATATACATTATATAATACATTATATTATATATATATATATATATGAAGAGTTCAGATGCAAAAGCCTCTAAGTGCCATCTGAAATTTTCTTCTAAAATTCTAGAATGGTCATTTTTATCAAGCTCAGTTATTTAAGTTCAGTAATTTCACTTAAATGACAATTAATAGGTTATTTTCATTGTCATTTAAGTGAAATTGCTGAACTTAAATATACAAGCTTGATCAAAATGATCAATCTAGAAGAAAATTTCAGATGGCACTTAGAGGCTTTTGCATCTGAACTCTTCATATATACATATATATATTATTATTATTATTATTATTATTATTTTTAATGTTTTTGAAAAAGTTTTATGCTCACCGAGCCTGCGTTTATTTGATCAAAAATACAGAAAAATCAGTAATACCATGAAATAGTATTATAATTTAAAATAATGTTTTTCAATTGTAACATACTTTAAAATATCATTTATTTCTGTAACGCAAATCTGAATTTTCACAAGCCATTACTCCTATCTTCAGTGCCACATGATCCTTCAAAAATCCTAAAATTACTTTTATTCAGCAAGGATGTGTTAAATTGATAAAAAGGGATCAATGTGGCAATGTCACTATATATATATTACTATATATATATATATATTTTTTTTTTATATATATATATATATATATATATATATATATATATGTCCTATATATGATTTTATATATGTCCATCTAATATTATTTACTATTATATTTTTAGTTAACTTAAACTACATTAAATTCAATTAAATATATGAATAATATATAAATAAATATATTATACATAAACATACATTTAAATACCTCCAACATCTAACAAAAATTAATTCTGACATTCATATGTCTTATAAAAATGTATCATGAGGTATATCAAAGTACCACTTTATATCACCAATGATATGGTGCACAGCTCTGAAATACTGATCTAGCATACTGTTCCCATCCGTTCCAGAGACGCACTTGAGAAAGAAAACAAAGAGCGGAATTCTTCAGCGCTGAAGTGGTTAAAAAGCAACATTTGGAGTAGAGGGCTTCATAATTACTATTGACCCTGGAGGGCCTTCTTCTGAGAAATAAAACAAACAGTAATATAAGGTGTTCTGAAGCGAGGGCTCTGCAAATATGCAAAGGCAGGATTCGGTGGAGAACGTCACACGTTGGCTCCTTTTCAGGGCAGCCTAATCTGTGGGCCTACACAATATTAAGATGGCTTTGGAGCCACTTGTGACCCAGCTGTTCACTAATGAAAAATTCCTTAGCTCCATACAGAGGCTGGAGAAGCTTGTCTGCTAACTCACCCCAACCCCCTACTCTTCCATGGAGAACCATGCCCTGTCCATCTTGAGGAGTTTACCCGGAATGAATAAATAGTGGATTACCAAAAGCAGAGTCTGGAAAGATGCTTGTGCGCGTATGTGTGTCCTCCCCTCCCCTCCCTTCTCTCCGACCCCCTAACTCCCAAAAAAGTGAAAAAGAAGGAGTGTTTACCTTGGTTTTAATTAGCAGGAATGACCCTGTCATTATTTGGATGCTAGCACGCTGAGGTGGGGGGTCTGTTTACGTGACAGAGACTTAGTTTAAGCTGGAAATCAAGAGAATGCGTGGTGACAAGGGCTTAGTCGACGTGGAGATGAACCCGGACTCGTTTGTTTGCACTGTCACTTATTTCTTTATTCCTATAGATTTCTTCTCCTGTTTCAAATGGGGGAAATTCTCCACACCCACTAAGTCAACTGTGACTGTGAAAAAGAATATCACTGTTTATTTCTTTATTATGCCCACTTTTTAATTAAAAACACTTTCAGTTGGTAAACTGGTCACACTGATTGGAATATTATCCACTGTTTTAATAAAGACATAGTTCACCGAAAAACAAAACAAAAAACTTTCTCTTCATGTTCCCACCTTCAAATCATTTGAAACCTGTATGACATTCATTCATAAAAAAAGACGTTTCAAGAAAGTTGACTGTTTTTGTCAAGTCAAAGGTTGTTGTTTTTCGACCCTATTGACTATCATTGTATGGACAAAAACACTTTATTTCTCAAAATGTACAGAAAGAAGAAAGAAAGTCACACAGGTTTGGAAGCACATGACAGTAAGTAAATTACAACAGAATTTTCATTTTTGGGTGAAACACTGAAATCAAGCTTCACACGGTTCCTTCTGTGATTTAAGATTGCACTTATCCAATGTGACAAGGAAAAATCATTGATAGGCTTATCTTAAGTTTTGTCTTTTACAACTGACATTCAATAGGAATAATACAATCTTAATGTAACTGTAATATTACATGTGCTTTTACAATCTTGTATAGGACTGTAAGGAAAAAGAATAAAAAGAGAAAGAATATGTGACCGTAAAAGTCAATTTAGTCCCTCTTCCCTATTCTTCAACTCTATAATGACACTTAGCGAGATATATTTCAGCGGACTTGACAAGAGCATTCCAAACTTGTGTACCCCCTTCTCTGGCTGTCTTGTCACTGTCTGGCTGAGATGTGGCGAATGCACATTTAATAGACCTGTTTAAAGTCGGTAGCTAGCTGTGAAACGGCAGGCTCTGCAGAGTTATAAAGTCAACAGCTGCTCTCTTGACCCCATGAAAAGCTGCTGAAGAGGCCCATGTCAGTTCACGGGGCAGTGGAAGAGATAGGAGCCGTGGAAAAATGCACGATTTACTGACAGATCGCCACTGGATGATTTTGTAAGGATAATCTCTACTGAAGGTGCACTAGCAAGGTTTTTAAGGTTTTAACCATTTTGTAACAAGCACTGCTAACAAAAGTGCTTAAACTAGCCTGACCTGGTTTGCTGGTGGCAAGTCAAGATTACCCTGGCTAAAAAAAAAAACCCTGCTCAAATCAGTCTAATCTGGTTTGCTGGTTTGAGAGGTGAAATATTATAAATTAATAACTTTAAATTCGTAAACTGGTCATGCAGATGGAATATTATCCACTGTTTTAAAGACATAGTTCACAGAAAAAAATCACATCGAAAATTTTTTCATGATTTTTCATGGTTTGTTATTGCAACTATCTTTTGTCAAGTCAACTTAGATACAGTACTATGCATAAGTTTAGGCATAAGTTTTGGAATTAAAATAGCCCCACATCATCACATAGCCTTCACCATACCTAGAGATTGGCATGGTTTTATTTCAGTTAGCCTAATAGCTGGTTTGATTTGCATTGAGAGATGATCTTATGGAAAGTACTCCATGCCAATCTCTAGGTATGGTGAGGGCTATGTGATGATGTGGGGCTATTTTAATTCCAAAGGCCAAGGGAACTTTATCAGGATGCATAGTATCCTGGCTCCATGAAGTAACTGGCCTTTAAAAATAAAAATCTGCCTGCCTCTATGGGAATTTAACATAGGGGTGTCCAAACTTATGCACCCTGTATTTTAAGGAAGAATATTTATTTATTTACGATACATTATTCATTCACAAAGAAAATTGGTGTCCTTAAAGGTTGGATTTTTCCTAATTTTTTAAATTAAGGCATTAAGTTCAGTTTCCAAAAGATGATTTTTTATTCCTCTTTTTAGTCAACTTTAGTATGGGTGCCTAAACTTATGCATAGCACTGTAATTAATGTGGTTCAGATAACATAATATTTTGAGTTTCTATTTATTAAACCAATCTCCTTCATTGTATCAACTCAAATTTTTTATTTCAATGAACTCAAACATTTAAGGCAACCAGGTAACTTACTTTTTTAAGTCAAACCAACAATATATATATATTTTTATTACATTTTAAAATATACTAAAATAGTAAACAGTTAATTTAATTTGTAATAATATTTCAAGTCTGGGAAACCAGCTAAAACATCTTAAAGCATTAAACCACCTAAAACCAAGTTATTTCAGAATGTTTGTTGTATTGTGGCCATTTAGGTTCGGGTTGGTTAGCAGTTCATTACTGTCACATTCAGATTGTACATTTACAATGTACTCTGCATTCATATTGTACTTAACAGCTCCGTAGCTAATACAACGATGTTGTAAATGTTGCCCTGGCTTCTATAGCTCAACAAAAGAGGCCAAAATGCCTCGAGAACTTAACCTGAGAGTAACACTCTTTTAGGTTAGAGATTGTTTTGTACAGAGCCTTGTTGCCATGGCATCACTGGCAGGCTCACTAACATTAAAGCCACCAGTGATGAATGAGGAAAAGAAGCTCGGTGTGCGAGAAAGAGCCGGGAGGGTATAGTCAGCGCAAGGAGAGCACACATCCTCAATGATGGATATGTTAGTAGTTGCGGGCACATATTAACCAAGGCAGTGTCTGGGCGGCTAATGGCTAAAAGTACATGCTAAGACCAGCTGCTACAGGGGAGCAGAGGGCAAAGTTCATGAAGGGATCCTAGTCTTGGTGCATTGCTGCGTTTCACTATGGAAACACAGGTCTGATGGAAATTTGGTGGTGGAAGAAAAATCGGTTTCTGCTGGTAAAGAATGCTACATTTGAGGGGGAAGTGCTTGAGAAAATGAAAAACAAACAAGGATTTTTTTTTTTTTTTGACAGGATGTTTCAGGACCCAAAGGCTGGAGGATTACCAGCCAGATTAGCATAGAGAAACTATATTTGAATTTGTGCTCAGCAGGCCCCTTCAAAAAGCTCAATTCCAGATTAGGAGGTGTTATGCTGAAAAGCGTCTTTCATTGTGGGGCCGAGTTACACTAGCCAAACAAATATGTCTGCAGTGTGTGGGGCTGGCATGAAATGTGTAGATGTCGCCATGGCAACGATGGCAAAACTGGGAGCGCATGCAGCGGAGTGAAGAGCGATGGTGGAATGCGGGAAAAAGACACACAAACACACACAAGAGACAATCCGAGACCACCAATGAACAAAGGATGTTTTCCTCTCTTGCTTTTGTTGCATTTTAATGATTTTCTTTGCTGTTCTTCTGACTTATATGATAAACATATACTTGCATTGTAGAGGAGGACCCTGGCTATAGTTGTCACATGGAGATAATGTCACAATGGCTATATCCCAGTAAATATAAGGTTCTGAGTCAAAAGTGTAAAAACATTATAAAACCAATATATGTGGCATTTATATAAAAAAATTAAAACAGTGTTTTAATGACAATATTTTTGCATGCTATCTTTTGTCTTTTTTTTTCTGCTTGGTGAATTGTTTTACTATTTAACTTGAACTGGGAAGTCTTATATTAGGCAGGTTCCCAATGTGACAACTTACCCCACATAAAGTGTGACAACCACGGTTGCAAGGTTTCTGTAACAAAACCAGCACAAATCACGGCCAAAACTAGCCCAAATCTCAATAAAAATCCCATTCTTTGGAGGGCAAAATTGCGGCAACAGTGTAAAAGTAAAACTGATGACAACATTCCTTGCGATTGTGTTCCATTTTGTTTGTGATAATGGTGGAAATGTATGGATAATGGCTACTTTGTAGCCATGACTTTAATATTAAAATAATAAATAAATAAATAATAATAATATAAATTATTTTTTAAAAATAAACCTACCCTGAGCAAAAGTATTCAGACTCTGAGACTGGAAAAAAATGGAATGAAATATGAAAAGAATGAATTATTTATGGCTACTTAAGTCTTATTATTTTCACGAGAATAAATTTGAGATTTAGTGCTTCAAAATAATCAGCGCTGCATGTTTTTAAAAGTGAGAGAAATGCTTACAGGGTCTGCTCTGGATACTTTTGTGAAGGACTGTATCTGTAAAACAGCAGGTGTGTGTGATAGGAGGCATCCAACAATTGTTACGACTGGCCAGAATAATGTCCAGAAAGGAGGAGTCAGTCTCTCCTCTGCTCTCTCTGCCCTGAGTCTGGGCCAGTTGGAGAGGCTCCAGGCGTGACGGGGAGCTGGCTGGGTTTGAAAGCCCATCCTCGAGCTGCAGAGGACAGGGTCAGATGTGGAGATGCCCCTGAACTCCTCTGGTATGTGAGGGAGAAAGCAGGAAGAGCACAGTGGTAAAGGATCCACCTGGACGCAGAGCAAGGCGAGAGGCAACGGCAGGTCTTCACGCTGAAAGATCCTCATGCATTAACACTGCCATAACATTCTGATAATGATACCGTAGCACCTATAGTAAATGCTTATGTAAAGTCTCTTTCCTCTCAAACAGAAAAAAAAAAACAGTAATGTCACCATATTCAATTCATCTGAAATCAAGCAGAACAATACTTCTGAAGGCCGTCATGCATGACCTTTTGTTTGAAAAGAGCCAGGCCTTCAGATCTTTGTTAAAGAAATTCCACATGGCTGGCACAGGCAGGATGAAATGAAATCCCCTGCTGGCACAGACTGGCGCTGGTGCGTGGGCACCGGGCTATCACATGTCCCATGGGACAAGGCACGTGCCAAACCGACAGACTTCCCCTCCAATCAGCCACTTACTAAAGGATCTCCATTTCAGCCCACAAAGCCACTCTGAACACACACATACTCGCGCACACAAATTCGCATACACAGATGGAGTTGGCCGCAGCTGACTGAATTACAGTTACAAATGCAATTGGAGAAGACTTTCCAGTTTGATTCAGAAAGAATTTCCCTGGTAGTAAACTCACTCCTCATGCTCAGCTATTCTATATACTGTGTGTTCTGATGCAGTGGTATATTTTTAACAACACCAGAGTTTTTAAAAATAAAAAATCTATTAATAAAATACCTTAAACAGCAAACAAATTGCTTAGCCGGAATATATAAGATAAAATGCTGCACTGATACCAATAAGCCAAAGTTTATATTTAACCAGTAAATGTCTGATGCAAAAATTCTATATTATTTTGCCAAAAAATAAATAACAAAAATCTAGACACCACAACATTGCAGTAATTGCATAATCAGAATGAAAATGGATATTTCTTATGAGTTTTGATAAAGATTACAGTGTTATTAAAATTATTAGTAGCTTCGCTTTAGGTCAGCATTAGATGATGAAAAAGTAATCTAATTGTTAGAAACAGAGAAAATGAAAATGAAGATCAATATCGACTAATACCGCGACAAAAAACAGCATCTCTTATATCAGACAATAACAATCCAGAACCGATATATTGTGCAACCCTAATGAAATAATGTGATTTGAACAAAATAAATGACAACAAAAGCAACATCGTGATTGTCTTTTGTTCGCCACTAATAAACTGTTGACCAAAATTGTATTTAACATAATTTAATCAAAATAAACGTTTAGAAATCACTAACATTCCCATATCTGATTGCCACTGATTAAAACGTTTCAAACCCAGTCGAATTCCTCAGCTCCCTGATCCTACGTGAGATCATTGCGTCATTGCGGCAACACAACAACAACACACCGGTTCAGTTGAGTTCATATCAAAAAATCCTTTTCATCTTAGAGGTGGTAGAGCACCGAACCCAACACATCGTAACGTCTAGACATTACACCATAAATACTAAAGCAGAAAAACAACAGGCCAAAAAGAACAATAAATTAATTGTATAAAACCTTGCTTGCTTAAACACGTCCAGTGTATCTGATCTGGAGGGATGCTTTATCTCTATCATCGCAATGGGGATTTCACCCGTACCATCTAACGTTACTATTCTAGTCTTCTCATCCCTGTGTGTTCAACTATGTATTTTGCCTCAAGTGATCTGGCAGTGAATGTGACAGGAAACCCTCCATTTCCAAAGTGCACTGTTTAACTGAATGTGGGAATTTCTATCTCAGCCCTTATATAACAGTGCTGAGATTCAATACAAATATATCGTTGAACTGAAATAACAATTACAAGTCCAAAAGACCTGACAATGTATGACGGGCACATGTTGATCCGCGCACAGCTGAGTTCTGTCCCGCCAGCTGTCTGAAGCACAGCTCATGCAAGCCCACAGGAGGGGCGGCTCCGTCAACTCCCTACACGGTGCGAATCCTCGTGTTGATCAGATATGCCGTCTCTTTATATTGTTACACACAGACTCCCTTTAACAAATGCCTGGTGGCGGAGGGAGTGTATGCGTATTCATGAGCCAATTGGACGCCCTTTGACTTTGGGAGTGTGCGTGGTGTATTCATGGGCTGATTTTACACAGTCTTGGCCTGTCTTGTTCATTTCGGCGTGGGCCATTGTTTACTCACATAGCCTGTCGAAAAGCAGCTGCTTCTATAGTGCAAAGGCAGCACTTTATGCCACATAGTGACTAATGGCTGGCAGTGAGAATGATTGGCACGCACAAACACACAGCAAGGCTTCAGGGATAAGAAGAATCAATGACATAAGAGTGTGCATGATGAATAAAAGGAAACACTTTTTAAAATCCTAGAAATATATCTTTTTTTGTTTTTATATATGTTTCATAGATAAATGTTTCAACAGCTCAAGTGAAAACTAACACATTTTCCTTACACACTGAATACACATCTTAAACATTATTTTCTAAAAAGGCTTTTAAATAAAAATGTAAAGTTAAAAAGTATATTTTACAAATATCATGAAATATTAATTCATAAATATCAGAAAATTGCATTGACATTGACTCAGATAAGTATGGAGGCTTGTTCCCGCCATGGGAAAAAATAAAAATAAAAAAGACAACTTTTTTATCTCGCAATTATGAGTTTATATCTCTCAATTCTGACTTTATATCTCACAATTGTGCATTTATATATCACAATTATGAGAAAATATGCCAAAAATTAAGGTATTTAAACTCTGCGAGTATGTAAAAATTGCGAGAAGAGACTTTATTTAAAAAAAAATATATATATTTCCTGGCATAAACAAGGGTCTGCAGGGATCCTCTCTATGACATAATTTTGTGGTTTTTTTTATTGCATTAGTTGGGTTTTGCTTGGGTTTTTTGCAGTAAAAAAAAGAAACATTTTAATCATAGAAGACATGTATTTGAATATATATATATTTTTTTTTTTTATATTAACATTTAGGATAAAATTAGGATCAATTATTATCATTGACTCACAAACAATAACAGAAAGTGGCAAATCAAAAAAAATCAGAAAAAGAAATACAGCAGCATGCATAGTGTTTGAATGGTACTAGCAAACACCAGCAAGTCAAAAAGTCAGACGTGTGATTGATTCTACTAACATGTCCCACCAACCCTGGGCTGGTCTCTGGTGTCCCTCGACCCCACTGTGGCTCTTCTGTACCCAATGACCCGAGGGCTGTCATCAACCTCCAACCCTTGTCGAATGACAGCGCCTCCGGGCCCCGTCCAAACCCCCGACCCCTCTCCCCTTCCTCCAGGTGTCTGTCAGTGGGGTCCCCTGCTCCGTGACAGTGCCGTCACCCGTCCTATGAAAGCCCTCCCCCTGTGCAGTGTCTCCCCGGCCCTCAGGCCAGCCTTTGATATGACCTGCCTCAGTGTCATTGTGTGAGGGCCGCTTGAATAAGCCTATTATTTCAACTCAATTTAGTGTGAGTAAACTCTGAATGATGAGGCTATCCCTCACACGCTCATTCTTACCCTCTACCCCTCCTCTCTCGCTCTCTCAGGCTGACCGTAGCGCTATAATACACACAGACGACAAATCGCCTCTCTTATACCCTCTCTCTATCATTCTCTCCACAGTCTCACTCTCGGATTCAAGCCCAAAGTGGAGGACAAGTGCCAAGAGGACAAGTGAGGAGGCAAGACTATAAATACCGGTAAACAATATAATAAAAAATAAGGATACACTGAATTTTTTTTTGTGTAGCAACAATTTTCAATCAGAAATTCCTAGTAAATGTCACAAACAATTACAAAGAAAAGGCATGTAATACATTGAATTAAACAAAATATATAAGTAGAAAAAATTAATTAAAAAAAATTCGGTTCCATATTATTGCTCCAATGTTTTATTTACAACTTTTTTTTTTTACAGTGCATTTGCGCTTCTTTTTTTTTTTTTTTTTTTGAGTGTGTGGAGTAAAACAAAGCAAAATCAGACAGTTTGCCCAAAAATAAAAATTATGTCATTATTAATCACCCTCATGTTGTTTCAAAACATGTAGGACTCTCTTTCATCTGTGGAACACAAAAGATGTTGCGAAAAATGTTTAACAGTATTTCTGTCCAAACAATGAAAGTCAGTGGGGTCCAAAACAACACTGAACCCCGTTGACTTTCACTGGACAAAAACAACATTTTTCACAAAATCTTCTTTTGTGTTTCACAAAGGAAAGACATTCATACAGGTTTTAAAAACCACATGATGTTGAATAAATGGTGACAGAATTTTAATTTTTGGTTTATCTATCTCTTTTAAGGGATATATTATTTATAGAAGGGAAAACCCAAAATCTGGATAGCAAACAATTAAAAATTCTGTTTCAACCTGTTCAGTTTGCCACTTAACCTGCCAAATTTACCTCAGCATAAAAACACAAACCCCTGAACTGTGATAAACATGAGGCACAAATCCTAAAAGCATAAATGTGCTGTCTGATTCATTTTATAAGAAAAAAGTTCCCATTTAAAGAGTGTTAAAGAGCCTTTATTTGCAAAAGGCTGCAGTAGTATGTCTTAATTACAGTGAATTAGAGGCTCGCTTTAAGTGGCGGCCGTTTGTACTGTAAGTCTATGGAGTGTGTGTGTGTGTGTGTGTGTGTGTGTGTGTGTGTGTGTGTGTGTGTGTGTGTGTAGTAACATGATTACCAGCTATGTGCTTTATCTTGGGCCGAAAGAGGCTGACACAGTGCTAGAAACTAATGTGATAAACGCCAACGCTATCAGGGCTCCACTCACGGATCTTAAAGCTAACTGTTTATGACAAGCTAATAACGTGGCATGCAAAAGTCAGGCCCGTAAATTGGTTAGTTAGGAGCATGATGGATGAGGGCTAGCCTAACCTTATTTCCAATAGTGCCGCTTGATTTCCAGACCTGCGGATAATGAATTTGATTTAATTAGCCTGTCCCTCATCTAATTAAGAAGGTAAAAAATCTGACCCCGATTGTAGTCGCAGCACACTCTGCAAAACCAACACATACTCTCTCTGGCAAGAGAAAGTTTTGAATGACTGTACAGGCCAGACATATTTCTATCTGATGATTGGCAGTATCTGAACCCTTGGGCAAAAATTCTCTCTTTTGCTTGACTGCACTGTTTATTTCATTAGGCACACATAATGGCAGGGGACTTTTCTTTGGTGGTTCTCATGCTATGTGGTAAAAGTGAGCTATTTTTTTAAGACATTTCTTGAGAAGATCTGACACAATATCCAGTACAGGCAATTTTTTTCTTTCAAGCTTCCAAGCCATCCTGATGCTGTGTTTTGCAGATGAAAATTAGCATTAAATCAAGGTTATGCCCTATTAGTATAATAGTAGCCTGTGCAAAGCATCAATGCAGTAGTGCCAAATACAAATTCAGCACTATGACCAATTTACAGAAGTTCATTTTTCCTGAAAGTTCAGGATCCAGACCACAGAAAAAGTTACAATAACTTACAATTATTCAAAATGTAATCATTATTTAGTTTTTCACATTTTGATATTTAAAAAAAAGAATTTAAAATCATCACTCTATTAACTGTATGCAGTGCAGTTTTTACTTACTGTATGAACTGGTTATTTTCAATGAATAATAAATAAATAAAAACGTACCACTCCTTCCAGTGATAATTTCAATACTGGACATATGTGCTGTGACATGGAGAAAATCTGTAACGCCACTTACAGCAGTGAAAAACGCACTTGTATTGCAACTGAGGAATTAATTTGGTTCCTAAATGTTTATTTTAGGAGCCAGTAGATCATCAGTAGATCATCCTCACCTGGTCATCTTTTTTTAGTCTGAAGCCCTGTAATAAGTGCTTGATTTCAACAAACGACTAGTAGCTAAACGAACAATCAATCAATCTTCAATTCTATGACAAACACTTAAGCTGACAATGATTGATGGGTTCCATGACTACAGGAACTGTGGAGACCTGCCGTTTTACCTGGCTGTTTTTTTTTTCCCCGCTCTTGTGAAATGATTTATTTTCAGAGTTTATTCACTTGGAGTCATGCTGAACTGTTTTTGCGTTCTCCACTACTGTACATGAATTCAGTTCCATTCAAACACTATGCATGCTGCTGTATTTCTTTGTTTGATTTACTTTCTGTTATTGTTTGTGAGTCAACTAACCCTCATCAAATGTCATGACATTCTGACACTGGAGGTCCACAGTATATAAAAAAAACGCATAGTCTTTTGGTCTTTACCTGAAGTTAGCTCAGCAGCTTTGTAAATCTAATTACCTCCAATGCACACTTCAGTTTATCTCTTTGCAGGTCATTATCTAAATTGACGACATATCATTAGAGTACTCGGTTGTGAAGTGCCCCTTTGTGTGAATGTTGCACGCGTGTCGATGTGTACTTGTGAGTGTGTTTACGTTTTCTCTATCTCCTAATAGGGCCCAAAGGGAGGGTGTAGTTTGGTAATTAATCCTCTGTAGGCCATATACGAATGGCTTCGTAACTGTTTTAAAGACTGCAAGCATAGAGCTGAACACGGCCTTTATGCAGTAAACGCAAACGCCGCTATCATGAGACACAGAATAGCCTCTTGTTGCCTGACTTGTGAGAAGCATTCATTAAGCGGTATTCTGAGGGAAAGCAGCTCAGACTTTAGTCGGTACGCTCATTACATTAGGAAATGTTCAAGAGAAAGACATGACTGATGCTCAGGGTTTTTTATAGTGGAAGATAAAGCAGCTGAATGACTGAGCAATCTTCTGTTTTAGCTATTTCAATCAAATTAGCATTAAATATTGAAATCTTTGCCAATTAAAAAATTAGATTTTTTTAGCTGTGTCCCAATTCAGAGGCTGCATCCTTCGAAACTGCACTCGAAGACTAAATGCGTCATACCGACGCAACCAAGGCTGTCCCAATTTGAAGGCTCCTTCAAATGCATCTTTAATTTCCCAGGCCATGAATGATACAACAGATGGATCTTTCACGGCCCAGACTAACACAAGATTCATTGTGCGCTGGTAATGATAGGATTTGTTTTTGAGAGAACGTCAGCTGAAATAATTGCAAGATGACGAGAGCAATCCTCTGTAGGCAAGAGAGTCCCATTAAACAACGCCCAGTCCTTCAAAGGATGCAGCCTCTGAATTGGGACACACCTATGGAGTGGGTCGCCCTATCATGGGTGCTGCCATTTTGACATGCACATGGCATCTACTAAATTTAACATAAACCATAAAAACAGAGCAAACAATTTGGAACAAATGCAGGGCATCAAGCGCTGAGCATTAACACAAAATAGTCACAGCATTTGCACCACAAAACAAGTGGAAAGCATCCAATAAACTTCATACATCCAAACCAATAGGTGTCAGTATAGAGCACAAAACCAGTGCTACTTTTGGGACGATACAAGCCAGCCTGACACAAGCAAAAACTTACTGAGTGCATCAGTAAATTACACATAATATAATAAGCGACCTGTAAACTGTACATAAACCAATCTATATTTTGTACAGTTTACAGTTCCTCAATGATTGAACAGGAGTGCATTAATCCAGGGTTATTACAGTTAACTAAAACCAAAAGAAAACATTTGCATTACTTTAAATAAACGTTAACTATATATATATATATATATATACATAAATTATAATAAAATTTTTATCTCAATGATACTAAAATAACTGCATGATATTTTCATATTTTACTAATTGAACCAGTGTGATAAAATCTGTAACTAGTGGGGAAATAATACATTTTTCAAAATGCTTAGCCTCATTTAAAAAAAACATTAACCCTGAAACCCAACACAGCTCAGTTGAATTGTGATAAAAGGAACTACACCATAAACACTCCAACACAACGGCAATATCACAAATCAAATCTGAAATGGACAAAATACCAGAAATCCATACATATAATAATTCAGAGAATAAATTAAAAAAACCTGAAACATCTGATCGCTACCCAGCATTGTTTTTCTTTTTTTTTCTTTTTTTTTACAAACCCTGGATATGGGAGTGAAATTATTGCTGTCCTCTGAGCCAACTGGCCCATTGACTCAGTATATCATGTAGAGAGATAAAGGCTTCATGTCAGTCCCACTCTTAAAAACAAAACCACTATGGTGTTGGCGCTCCGCAGCATTCCCACTTTGAGGTTGTTTTCGCTCTTTGCCTTATGTAACCCCATGCCAAGCAACCCTACGGGAAGTACGGCATGAACTACAGCTACTGCTGTTACAATAAGATCAGGTCTGGCTGGGATTTGTACACGTCATTCAGGAATTTCGTAGTGATCCTTGTCCTGAGACATTAGATTAAATTTCACTGAAGGAACGTTTGCGAAAGGGCCTCGTGTACCGTTTTTTGTGAGGGACACGCACGGACGGATTGTCGCCACCGGTGTGTTTATTGGTAACATAATCACAAGGGCGAAGCGTGGAAGGGGGAGCGGCCTCGTGTCCACAGAGAGGTCCGTGGGCAATAACACTCTCGTCTGACAGATAGACAGCTAGATTAGAAGGAGTGACAGGCAAACAGACAGAGATCAAGCCGTATTCCCCTTGCCAGTCATCCGGCTATGCTTTTCTTAGGTCAGTAAAGCTAATTTAATTCCATCGGTCCTCCTCCAAAAGGCAAGTGCCACTCAGGAGAAGCGACGAAGGTGAGAGTGGGAAGGATGAGAGAGAGAGAGAGAGAGAGAGAGAGAGAGAGAGAGAGAGAGAGAGAGAGAGAGAGAGAGAGAGAGAGAGATAGAGAGAGAGAGAGAGGGCACTGAATAATTATGAATCAAGGGAGCTTAACCTTCTGGGGAGTTAATTTGAAGAGTGGCAGTGATGGGTAGTTTGAGTGTGTGTGTGTGTGTGAGAGAGAGAGAGAGAGAGAGAGAGAGAGAGAGAGAGAGAGAGAGAGAGAGAGAGAGAGAGAGAGAGAGAGAGAGAGAGAGAGAGATTATTTCCCATGGGTGTCCCTATAGCCTTTTGTCTGAGTATGAAGAGATCAGAGCGCACAGCAATATTATGTCTGTTAGCAACCATATGACGAGCTGACCCCGGCAACCTGCCCTGGCGACCGCACCTGCCATCATCATGGCTAATTTGTTAAACAAATCAATAGGGCTCTATTGGCCCGTTCACACCCGTCCCCGTCTCTTCCCCGCCTGATTTCATCCCTCTGTTCAGGCCAGTATCGAGTGCCAGTCAGTCTGTCAAGAGCAATCCACAGGTTCAGTATCATGCAGATACAAAACAACGTTTGGCTAGCCGTGACTTATTTAAAGCAAATCGTTCGAGCATTTTCAAATATCATATTTACACACAACAAAACCTGAAGGCAAAATATGCCTCCAGAAATTTCTTGCAAAGCAAATCAGATTGAATATTTATAATTACAGACAACTGAACTGGTGCTGATTGGAGCTGGTAAATAATAGCTGTAAAAACATAATGGTAGATTTACAGGATATTTCTGGCTACTAATTGCAGTGCTTTCACTGCAATTTACATCTACATTTTTTTCACAATTAAATGACAACCGCAAATGGAAATGACTGATCATGAAACACTGATTAACTGTGACTAACTGACATAGTGATGACTTCAAACCAAACTATTTAAGCAACACTTTTTTGTTTTTTTACTAACAGTAGTTAATTTTCACAGCAAATGACCTGGCAGACATTAATTTCACAGAATACATATATTTGCTATATTTACATTAGCTATTAATGCTGCCATCAAGGTTTTAAAACACCAATTCAAACACCAATGCACACTGACTAAGCACTTCTGGTAATGAAGGCCTATGTTTGCTAGAAAAGAGATTAAAATATTGCCTATATCCATCACTGGTTCTGAGTTTATTTTCGTGATAAATGTTCTAAATGTTAAGAAGGATAATAATTTTGCAAACTGGCTTTTCATAACCTAATAATAATAAAGTCAAAATTAATTTACTTTCAACATCTTTGTGGCCCTAAAACATTTGCCGCTATCCCAAAAAAAAAAGAAAAATCATGATTACATCCCCTTCAGCCCAGGTCTAGCGACACATCTGGTGCTACACCTCAGTCAGAGCGGATAAATCAGAATGTATTTCTTTTCTCTTTTTTTTCCACCACACTCTCTCCCGCAAATTCAATCACATTCCTCTGATCTGCCACAAAGATCGAATTAGGGCAGAAAGTCGCTTTGGGGAGCGAAGGAGGGATAGAGCTGAACAGAAAGGCGGAGATGAGGAGAAAAGAGGGGGAGAAGGATGAGACGAGACAGATGGGAAAGCAGAAAGAGAGAAAGAAAGTACTAGAACTGAAAGCAAGAGAAAAGGGAGATACAGAGGAACAAAGTGATAAAACAAGGCAACTTCAGCCCTGGTTAGCCCACCTTATGACTCGACCACAGCTCTGGGCTTTGACATTACTGAAACGAGTCGGAGATTCTTCTGGTTTATTTTGGCGACTTGGCTCGGGAGCACCGCTGGGCTCCAGCACGTCTCACGGTGGTGCTGTGCGGGCTGAGACAGGGGCAGGAGGGAGCGGAGGCCCTGCTGAGAGACACTCTAGCAGTCTGGTCAGGGCCCTGTGGCAGCCCACATCTGCTTCCAGTTTGGCACAAACCGGCTAAAAAGAGGGCCCGCTCTGCCAAGGGGAATCACAGGCCTTTGATTGTGCAGCTCTTTTGACTTAGTCTAATTGTCATCTCTCATTATACAGTCAAAAGGTGCAAAGACAGAGCAGCATGATGGAGAGGCAGCAATGTTTTCAAAGTCTTGGGATGGATGGATGGATGGATGGATGGATGGATGGATGGATGGATGGATAGATCCTCTTACCCTACAAAGTTACACCAAATACTGCATGAGACAAGACAGAAAAACTCTTCACTGGGTTATTTGTTCTAGAACATATAGTCATCAAAAGCAAAACATTCAGTGAATTAACAAGGGCGTGAGAATTAGTGGAAGAGCCACATAAATTGTGAAAGACATCACTGAATGAATTATATTGGGAGTGGTGAAGTTTCATACCAGTAGCAATTGCTGGAATGACTGACAATCAAAACAATATGTTTACAGTATTTAAATGACACTCTGGCCCGTCATAAAGACTTATTTTGACAAGATGTGTATTCTCATGCATAAATGATGCACTATGTGCGTTTACATTGGGTTTTAACACTCAAGTATGCAAGAACCATTTCCCGACAGCCAAGAGAAAAATCAGCTGATGCAGCCAATCACCACTTAATGTCTGAACAGACTTTGTCTATTAGTCCAGAGCTTCTCATCTTTTTATGTTGTTCCACAAAAACCATGTAGAACTGTTACCATATTCCTTCACAGTCAATTTTAACCACATTCCCAAGAGCATCATGCTACAATGAATCACTGTCACCAACATCTGATATCCTTTTTGAATTATTTGCTATTGGAAGAGACAATGGTATGAAGATATAAGAGTCGAAAATGGATTAGAAAAGGAAGAGTCTCTGGCTCCACATGAGACCTCCTTTGTTTTGGCCCCCATGGCTCTGCGGTTTCTCCTTACTCTTCTTAAACTCTTAATTTATTATGCTGTAATTGCAATACAAAGAAGCCACATTAAGTGGGGCACTTCTGAAAAGTCTTCTCAGGTGTTCGCAAAGACTACGTGCTCAGTGCTTAATGAGTCCAAAGGTTGGCTCTTACCTCAAGGTGTTAAAATAACCATCAACACAGAAGCCTTCAATTACAGCCGGGTAATCCCTCCAGCGATGGCAGGTATGTATCAGGTGAGAACAGGTTAAGTTGTGCACACACACACACACACACACACACACGGCTGACAGGCTAGGGTGTTGCCCTTCTTTGAAGTGTAGCCAGTTTGCTTGAGAAACACACTTGAGCTGCTGTGACGTGCCCGAGAGATCACCCCACAGATGATATGTCCCCTGTCTGCACCACCTTGACATCCTGGGAATCTTACACACACGCACACACGCACGCGCACACACACACACACACACACACACACACACACACACACACACACACACACACACACACACACACACACACACACACACACACACACACACACACACACACATACACACACACACACACACACACACACACGTTGTGTTTTCATGTTTAAAGGGAACTTTCCATTGATATGATGATTTTTATACCTTACAAACTGTATATATTCTATCATTTACCCATCACAGAAAACTTTCTGCATTTTTACATAAAAAAAAAAAAAACATCACTTAGTATCATTTATAAGCTGTTTTCCTCAAGGGGACCAAAACATGTCAAGGATTTTCGAAATTGCTATCTTTGTGGGTACATCACACACACACACACACACACACACACACACACACACACACACACACACACACACACACACACACACACACACACACACACACACACACACACACACACACACACACATAAACACACACCGTTGCACTGTTGTTTGACTGCCAGCTTTGACCTGTATAACCAATATTTTTGACTGTTTACAAAAAACTAAATGCATGTACTGTGTCTGTGCCTGCAACAGAAGTAGAGAGACCATTTCTTCAACAACGGGCACTTTTGGACCTGTGGACTTTAAGAAAATAAACTCATTCAAAACACATCTTTGGACTCAGTGGAACAAAATGGCCAATTTTACACTATGAAACTCTATGGAACAAAATTGCCAATTTTTGCTAGGCTAATTAAGGCTAATTTAATAGCTAGCATTTCATGTATCCTAAAAGCACAATACAATTAAATAACAATTTTTTTGCACTTTTGCATAATTATCATAATTAATCATAATTATTGCAGCAATTTTCTTTCCACATCATACCTCATTTTTAAAATGAATCGATTCACTGACACTACTGTTGCTAAAACTAGACAAAACTGTTGGTTGTGGTGAAAATGACATGATCACTGAGAGAAAATCTATATGTTTTAAGTATATATATATACACTAATTATATTTATCATTATATAATCTGTTAGTTTCAATAAAAATCAACCCCATGAATATCAACATCCAGTGCCAACAGTTGAAGAAACACCCAATTATGCTTATCCATCCCTGGCATTCTCAGTCATAGTTGACAGGAACTATTGCTCTAATCTCTTTTCAGGTTGGTTGCAAAGAGCACATTTCTTTTTTCCCCTCTCTCTGCCTCTCTGTTTGTCAAGCGTGCCATCAGATTAGCCTGCGCTCTGGTTTCAGTGCTAATTGTGCTCGTCCACTTAAAAAGCTGACAGACTCTCGAGTGTGGAAAATCGCAGGCCTTGGGTGGCTTACCGCTCATCCATCATCAGCAAATAGATCCCTCACAAGAGCTGCACACCATCACCATTAGCACGCGGCACACCATCACTATTAACCTGCAGTGTGCTCCCCATCAGCTAGCGCTCAAACCCGTCCAGCGTGGCTTGCGTACGAGACATAGATGTGAAGATTTATGCATGTTTAAGAATAAAAACGAACAAATGAACTGGTAAAAATGTTAACGTTGAGAGTGTTTGGAGATTTGAAGCTGAAGAAACCTTGTTTTCATGCAAATCCTAACTGTAGACGTTCAGTGGCATGAATAATTCCCTCCTTTATTTTAATGGTATCTTTAGAGAAAGAAAAAAAAAGCATTTTTTTCTTCGTGGTATTCCAATCAATAATTTCTTCATTTCTTTATTTTCCTTATGTGATGTTTTCACCATTTTGTCTGTCTGCGAGACGTGTTGCTATACATCCTAGCGGAGGCTTAGCTTCCTGTTTCTTACTCTGAAATACAATACAACTGTAATTTCATATTTCACAATGACAGAAAACCACGGCAAGGATTTTTAATTAAAAACCGAATGAGTGAAATGAAAGTGGGAGGAGAGACAATAAAAGCAGGAATGTGCGCATCCGCGGACAGATTCCCAACGTTTAGGTTTTTTTTTTATTTTTTATTTAAGACCCATGCCTGTGCGCTAACAGCATTAATGACATTATAAAGAATTATGAGCAGAAATCGAATTTGCTTCGCCACTTGAGCGCCACTAAAATGCCAAACAATAAACTACCAGATTGCAAATTAGATCAGTAAAAATATCAAACACATTGCGGTGGTGGGGGAGAGAGCGAAAAAGGGAGAGGGAGGGAAAAAAAAAATCCATAATTGTGTTTAGCGTCTGGACCCCAGGGAGCACAGACACTAAAGATCATCAGGGCCCGGCGTGCGAGCCTGCTATTGACAGTGTGCTAAAAATCGACAGGCTAACTAAATAAACACTGCAGGCTCCATTAAATATTCAACAGCTGAGATTTGACTAAATCGGTTGTTTCGCTTCTGTGCGTCCCCCTTGGAATCGCTACTCTCTCCTGTTTTGCCTCTCCTTCTCGCTCTCTCTCCCCATCTCTCGCACTCTCAACTCATCACCCCGTCTTTTTTCTTTCCCTGACTCTTGACAGCAATAAATGATGTGGAGCCTGAGGGCCTGACTCCAAGGGGAGAGAGCCGAGGCCTCAGCCTGCTCAGAAAAAGCAATAGAGGAGAAACAGCCAATGACCAATGCTCATCACGCCAGCACTGAGGCGAAGATCAGTGACATTAAATAAAGGCTCCGAACACCTCCCGCTACCAAGATGGAGGACCTGTCATGGGCGCACACATCCACAAAATCTACCCAGCATGCACTCTGCGCAGGCAAGACTGGATGGATGCACACCGTCAAAGAAACCGGGAACCATTTTGGCAATGCAGATGTTTATGATGGCTGCCATACAAGGTCTTATATTCAGGTTAAACAAATAGATTTGTTAACCGTTTGGGAGAATGTGTTTGATCATACCAGCAGTAGCTGGTTGGGTTCAAAGTGTGTGAACGGAATGGAGAGATTGCAATTTTCTGTGATCACTCCAGTTTTAGCTCCCTTCCAGGTTTTCTCACTCGCTGAATAGAGTACTGCTCTGAGTTCACTCAAACTCACTCTAAATTTGGGCTCAGTTACAACCAAATCGTAAAGTTCTTTCAACGTATTTTACATAATACACCTGAGTACAAAGGAGTGAAATCGTGTTTGTGCAATTTCGGTACAGTTACAATGGATGGATCATAAGTATGAATCATTTTGAAAACCGTGAAATTTTGAAGAAAGACTAAAATAGTATATTCTGGTAAAATGTATTCCAATAATCTTTTATTTGAACTGCTATAAACAACATGGGTAGCCTAAGGTTTAGCTTGTGGTTGTACATTTTGGAATTTTTGGAAAAAACCCAACGATTTCGCCATCTCGCACAAATTATGACTTTTAATGCGACTAGGTTGACTAAATCTATTAACACTGTGACATGGTGAATTCTTGTGTAAATGTTATTGCATTATGGGCTATTAACCTGTTATGCTCATGATAGAGTGGTATTATAGCGAGAGAGTACACAGGCGGTCGCATACTCTGGTTGAGAACTAATACATCAGAATTTCAATGAAGCCACGTGATCTCAATTGACATTCAAGGGCAGCTGCATTGCACCACGACAGACCACTTGAAGACCATCACCTCGCATGTGTTATAATCATATCAGCATCCTGACACTGATTCTCCAACTCGATCTCCTGTCCCTCTCCTAACATCCTAACATTCAACTGCTGCCCACAGCATTATATCTCTGTATATTTCTAGGGGAATACATCAGGACAGATGACGGCCTGAGCCGAACCCGTTAATCTGAACTGAAAACCAAACTCCTCCAGGTTTCTCCTCCTCTGTCTGTGCTCATCTGCTCCCGCGAGAGTGGAGAAGCACTTATGCAAATGAGCAGTGACAGCATTATTGTGGTAGGAATATCAATGGAGTAATTACAGCACAGCCAGCACTCCTTTCCCCACCACCCCTGCCCGACTTCATCTCGCAGCCCAGCTATGGCTCTCCCTGAGGGGGGAGGAGGAGACAGCAGTCACACTCTCTGGATCCAGAGCTAATAATCGAGGCACAGGTACAGGCACTGAGGGAGTCAGCCCGGGGGTCCTGAGACACAGACGTGGCTAAACGTGGCCCGAGGTCCCAGAGAGTGATCACAACACCAGTCTAATGATTAATGTGCAGTGAGCTGTGTTTAAAAGCTCGAAATAGGAAATTGTGTATGTGTTTCTCTCCATGTGTATGTAAATCTATGTATTCTTGAGTGGATTGAGTTTTGAAGGCACTTGCACTTCTGAAGGATGTCAAGTCACAATTGTAAACACAATTGTTAACTTTGTAATTGCAAACATTAGTTAATGTGTAAGGCATTTTATATCTGTTGAGGTCATCTATAGGGATATATGATGTCGATATCATCGGTTTTTTAAGAATTTTTTCATTGATATCGCTTTTTTTTTTTTGCAGATTACCAATGCCCACTAAAAGTTCATATTTAACACTAATAAATTACTGTTAAGTGTAATCTTTAGAAAATCTTAAAATTAATGTCCATTTTTTTATACAGTAAATTATAATGCATTGATGCATGGCCTTTTAGCATTTCAAATTATTACATTAAAAAAAAAATTGTCAGCTTACATTATTGGCCAATTTTATCATCAGTGCACCCCTACAACTTCTAGAAAATGTAACTTTCAGCAGATATACTTATATATAATAATATATAAATATTCTTCAATATAAAAAGAGACCAAAAATATTAGTGACTCTCTTGCACTCACCAGCATTTCTAAATTTGTGTCCAAAAAATTGTAGCATGTGAATGTCCATCCCACTAATGCCATTTAGTAAATAATGGTTAACCACTGACATATACAAGTAAGGCTATTTTGAGGCTAAAAAAGGGACAAGCCCTTCAATATGTGGTATGTCCCATCCCGACTTCCTGTTTCAATACATCAGCACAATAAAACTGTGCTCGTAAAGCCATTTCACAGGCTTCTCAAAAGAGTGTTGATAGTTACATGAGCAATCTGCAACTGCACATGTCACAAATAATCAGGACTTCACGTTGGCGTGAGTGAATTACATCCAACATTAAGCTTCTGCAGTGAACTCCAAGGGATAGAGAAAAGTCTTTGCAACTATCCATGAAACGTCAAAGCATTCCCGCAGACTGAAAATATACAGCTCAAAGCAAGATTTACTCTAGCCTAAAAGAGAATATAACAGGGTCTAGATCTTAGCATACTTATGCTTGCTTACAGGATTAGCGTTCATCAGTGAATCTAAGGTGATTTACTCTGACAGGCTCTGGAAACAAGCTGGCGATTGTCCAATGAGCAAACACTTTTGGCATGTAAGAGTTGTCTAATTTAATGCTCAAATTTGTCTCTTTGTGCTTAGGGAAAGCACTCCTAGCCCCATTAATCCATGTGAAACAAAAGTCATGCACGCCTGAAAACCAGTAATCTTTCATCCTCACCATCTATTCACAGGTGAAGGATGGGTATGGCTATAAATAACGAGGGGGAGAAGAAAAGAGGAGGAAGGAGGGATCAGACGAAAGCTGGGAAACGAGACCAGAAAAAGCAAGGGAGAGAAAACTAAGGGGAAAGAGGCGATAGCTTCAAAGCCGCCACATTCTTTAATACCCCCCTAAGGCTGAGCATTAACACGGCCAGGGCTGGAATGCTCCTGTGGTTCTATCACTAGCACGAGCGATACCCCCAAAAACACTACAGTAAACACTCGACTGCAGGTAAAGCTTCGCAAAAGTGTCAAAAGTTCCGGGAGTTTCACAAATCTGCTCGATAAATAAGAGAAGGGATGAGGAATTAATAAATGTGCAAGAGATCAGGAGACATCTTCAGAGGGCAAGAGGAGTGGAGTAAGGGTCACGCCCAAGACCCCGAACACATTCTGTTACTGCACGGCACTGGCGATGTCCAAGCACCTCATAGATCAGAGCAAGCTTATCCACACACTTATCTCACCAGCAATAACTCCCAATTAAAACTAAGAGAGAGTAAAACAGATGAAGTGAGAGACAGGAACCAGAGGTTTCTGAGGCCATTCGCCCCTTCCGTCCGCGCCAGCCTCTTCATTCACGTGTTCGCACTCCAACGGACAGCCAAAACAAATCGCTCGCGACCCCACTGGCATATAAATTTTGATTATAGGGGTGAAATGTGCTTGAGGATTCCCTACCACACATTTCTGAGGTCTGTGTGGCCTTAATAAATCAGAGAATCATGCCTAGTAGTTTTGCTCGATCCTTCCATAAAAAAAAAATGCTTTCTAGCAAAAACCAATGTTTTGCTTCAGATGGGAATCGGTTTACTGGCCTAGTGGTAAATGTATTGGAAGATGCCATGGGGATACAAAAAAACAGTTGTGTTTTTTATAATGATAATGGTTTGAGAACAGATATACGATTGCATAGCAATCAAGTCAATTAAGGCTCAGTGAAAATGAAAGGATTGGCATTATTGCGAATACCAGCCTGACACACATCATATCATTTATACAGCAGATTGATGAATGTTTCCATGCAGAGCTAACCTGAAAAATAAACAAATATTATGGTGAACGTAGGAAAGAAATAAGCAACTGTCAAGTGTGATCTTCATTCGCTCACTGGCCTTTCAGAGAGCAAATTGTTACAGCACAATAAAAAAATATGCAGAAATAGGATATAGGTCTGTGGTGTGAAGTTTCGTGTTTCTTTTTTCATGTTCATTTTTAACTGCCATTGTTCTTATGTTTAAGAGGTCTGTTTTGCATTCTCTCAGTTTTATTTTTCTTCACGGCAATAAAAATAACGAATTAAAATAACGGGCAACTCTCCACAGCATGAGCCCCCGCCGTGGGAGGAGCCGTAAAGTCGATGCTAACATGATTAACAGTGTTGACAATGAAAAAATAAAGAGTAAGAAAAAACGTGCCCTCTCTATTTATTTTTCCTGTTCCCTTCTATGGTGCTCTTTCCTGCTTTTCTTTGATCCTGCGGCTCTTATGAACCTTCCACATAAACTGTTACGTGCGAAGGACACTTTAAGCGCAGCCTGGATTTGATGCAATGCATCTGCATGGATGTCGCCACAATCACAAATCTCGAGGATGAAACGGACATCTACACTCATGCAACCACTGGAAAATGACATCTCTTTCTATCTGAAATATCTTAAGAATAGGTTACACGCTCCCAGTCTAGCACCTAAACACATTTGGAGTATAGCGAGTGAGCGCAGGCTTTGAAATATCAACCACTTGTGCAATTACCTACAGGCCTCTGGTGGTTTGCCGCCACAGGGCGATGTCCATCTCGAGGAGGACAGCCTAGACACGAAAACCGAGATAAAGAATGTGCACCTTGCAGAAATCAGTCTCTGATGTTCACATCCCACCATACAATACCCTGGAATATAATCAAATATAGCATTAAAAGAACCAAGGACTAATAATGACGTGGTACTGATTTATAGGTATGCGGGGAATTGCACACGTAGGGCATTTTTGAAACACATAAAAGTTCTTTAAAGTCCCCCTGTAGTCAATAATTGTCTCCCTTAAAACATATCTTTGATCACAAAAATTACATATTTAAATTTCTTGAAAAAATAAATCGTCATGCCTTAAAATAGCTTGAATGTAACTCTACATCATTTAGTATACGCGGTTCTATGAATATACAAATTAGCCCCACCTCCACTCACTCGCACCAGCTCAGAGATCCACTCTTTGACGATCACACGTTGACTGATTGGTTATTTTGTGACGTCAGAAACACCACCGTTTTTGAGACTGTCTTTGGTTCACTGCATTTTTAATGTCTTAAAGCATATTAAAAACACCACATAGACATATAAACAACATTAAAAGCATGATTTTCACCACAGGGAGACTTTAAACACCCCAAATTCCATGACGGTTGATATCTGTTATACACTTTTGCTCAGTGGAATGAAATTCTAAAATTTATACTTTTAGATATACTCATTTGTTAAAAATGAGTTCCAGTGTTTACAAATACTT
The DNA here is from genome assembly GCF_964197995.2 of Scardinius erythrophthalmus. Lineage (NCBI taxonomy): Eukaryota > Metazoa > Chordata > Actinopteri > Cypriniformes > Leuciscidae > Scardinius > Scardinius erythrophthalmus. The sequence continues at coordinate 19,370,798 of NC_138240.1, forward strand.
CTTTTTAAAATTAATCCTTTTTTTTTTTTCAAAGAATGTTTCAACTGTTTTTGTCTATATAATGAAAGTCAAAATGATTCATCTTCATTTATATAGCGCTTTTAACAATGTAGATTGTTCCAAAGCAGCTTTACATTGATAATAGGAAATTCAAAACAACTTTGGACCCCACTGACTTGTATGAACAAAAACACAGATATTCTTCAAAATATCTTCTTTTGTGTGCCACATAAGTAAGAAAGACAAACAGGTTTGAAATGATTTTTGGTGAGTAAATAGGTTCGTTAAATTATTATATCAACCCTCTATTATTATATTATTATATATATTATCTACTATCAACCCTCTATGGACACACTGAAGCTCGAGTCGCCATTGGCTAGTAATTACATTTTTATTTTATTCGGCAGACTTTTTAGATGAAATGCGAGGATGCTAATAAAAAATATATATTATATAAATTTTAAACACTATTAAAGTCAAGTAAACATTTGGTAATAAAATAAGAACAACTAACCAAACTATAAACAATATAACAAAGATGCAAATTAAATAAACAGTGCTTTTCAGGTAGATCTAACAGTAGTTAGATACAGATTAGGTAGATTAGTACAGAATTGAATAGTAATCAGTAGTAAAATAACACTGCAAAGTCTTTATTTGATTAAAAGGGGGGTGAAATGCTCATTTTCACTCAATCTCCTGTTAATCTTGAATACCTATAGAGTAGTATTGCATCCTTCATATCTCCAAAAAGTATTTAGTTTTATTATATTTATAAAAGAAAGATAGGCTGTAACGAGTCTTTCCGGAAAAAAACGAGCGGCTGGGGGCGGGCCGTGTGGGCGAAGCTAAAGCTGTGCTAACGCGCCGAGCTAACTACACAGAGACATTTGAAGCAGTTTTACTCACCCGCGGTCTTCCGGGAGAAGTGCCCTTAGGACCCATATAAGGAAATTCCGCCCCAACTGACATCACGCAGACCCATACGAAAAAAACTTTCCGAAACTTGTGAAAAACCGGAAGGACAATTTTTGGCACAGAAATACTCCTTCAAACGTACAATTTAATTTTTGAAACTTTGTCCATGTTTAGCATGGGAATCCAACTCTTTAAGAGTGTAAAAAACTCAGTATGCATGAAATAGCATTTCACCCCCCCTTTAACATTAAAAACACAGACAGTAGCAGGAATATTAGGCTGCTGTCACTTTAAGACATAATGCACTGATCCAATATACTGTACACATGCATTTTTTTTCTTAACTGTTTACGTTCACTTAAGACATAGCCGACTGTTTACTAGAATACTCGCCAAGACAGCCATTTTGACAATTTTGTGTGAAATTGTCTGCTCAAGCGCAAGAAGACGTAAAAGAGAGCTCAATTCAGTATTCACGTCACATGCTGTCAGATGTGGCTTTCTGGGTGCATGCTTCGTATGTGTTTGGTCACACATTTAACTGTGTTAGTTGAAACTTATTTTTTGCCTCTGACTCAATTACAGGTGACTGTAATCATACAATTTAGAAGCCATTGGCAAATTAATAACATTTTTAGTCGCCTCTTGTGAAAATTGGTTGCATATGCACATTAATTGGACTATAATTTGGCTTGCTGTTGTGCATGTGCACCAAATGTCTACTGTAAAGCAAAGCTATTTAACCTGTTTAGAGGCCCTCAAACACATTACACACACACATACAAAAAACCTGCAAATACTTTGACTTTCTTATACTACAGTCAAAAGACACCTCTGGACAAGCTATTGCTCCTACAAGCACCCCTTTGAGAAGACTTAACTTTCTCCATCAAATTTCCATGTCTTTGACATCACAGATATGAAAGACTCAGGGTTAAATAACTAATTAAATAAAAACGAAGGAAACAAAAATACAGATTCAACCAGAGAAGAAATGAACACTGATTGCAGAGGCCAAATAAGAGTTTCCATTTGGGGTTGCCAAAGCACCGTTAAATATTATGGGCACATCAGAGTGCAAAGAGAGCCTGTTGGTCAGCCCAGAGGGGAGTATGACATCTGACACAGAGCAGAGGCGTTCTGGACCACGCAGACCCCATGCTTCAAAAGAACTGCATGGGAAACAGACAACACTGCTACATTTGGGTCACAAATGGGCCTCCAGCGGAAAACGTGAAGAACAGGTATCATGAGGAGCACAATCACAAGTTATACAATCCTAGTTTTCGCTGAACTCAAGCAAAAACACATCCTAACGAAGTCACATGAAACCTTAGAGCAAGCGTATTATTTATCTTGCTTTGACTTTCAACAACTGCGGTTGAACTCAAACCGACGGGCCCCAAGAGTTGTCGGGTCTTAGATGCAGTATGGCTTGAGGGGCCGATCTCCAATGCTGTGTCAGGGCTTTTTCTCCAGTTGTCGTTTCACTTTTATAGCTTCCTTGAAATATCTTTAAAAGAGGAGCTATGAGCTAAAGAAAACTGCTTTAAAACATTAGGGTGTAAATCTCTTTTAATACTACAGAACCCTGTGTTAATGCTGCCTTCAGAAACCACTCACCATATTTCTCTCCCTCTCTTTCCCTGTTTTTTTCCTCGCAGCTCTCCGCTCATTACATATGATGTGGAACTGAAAGACCACATCTTCAAATTCTGCACAACTAAAAGTGTTTTTCAGATACACTACGTGAACTCGGGCCAAAAGGCCAAAAAGTCTTCCTGTTTGGCTCTCAAGCTGCTCGTTTGTCTTTCTCTCACCGGTCAGAAAGACGTAACATTTCAATTACGAAAAACAGAAAGACTTCTTTTATAATCTTTGACGGATGTCCACTGAGGTTCATCCGATGGCTGGCAAAAGAGTTTCTTCGCAGCTGCTCGCATGTCTCCCACGGAGGGGAAAAAAACCCTACATGGGTGGGAGATGCTTGGAGTTCTCAAAAAATGATGACGTTTGAGCCTTTTGATTGATCATACATCTCTCCCTGGAGAATGATACAGTTTTTGGGAGACATTCAGTGCAGAGACAGCAGAGGATGGGCCCGTGGTCGGCATCGTGAAAATGTGCTGGAGGAATGCAAGGCCTGTTGGAGCAACAGACGGTTTGTGAAAAGAAATAAAACTTCATGTTTTACCTGTGCTGATGACATCACTAGAAAACAACAATCGAGCAAAAAGGAACGTTGGGACGGAGCAAGCAAAAACTTGGTGGAAAATCAAGGCCAGTTTTTCCTTTTCTTAAACTCTCAGGGCTGCGGTGAGCTTCAACCCTATAATAAAATAATGCACAGCAGTGTGTGTAGTGGATCTCTGTTTGAAAAATACTTGTGGAGCAAAAGAAAAACACATGGTGCGTAGTGTGGCACAAAACATATTTCATGCATGACTTTGGAGAATGTTAATAAGGATTAGAAACATACTTCAACTAATGTTCGGGTTCCCTCGTGGGGCCATGACTGATTTTTACTCATGTTTTTCAAATGGGGGAGACATAACATCTGAGGTAAAAGTTAACATTTTTAAAAACAAAAAAAGGTAGAAAACACTTTTAGGGGTATCATTTGTGAGCACGGTACAGAGAAAAGGAATCATTCTTCTCTCTTAATAGCTAATTCTGAGCGGTTCTCTTGCATTCGCTCTCTTTTTTGCAGTCTTTATTTCATTAGGATGTCATGTCAGGGGCCCTCAAGTCTCCCTCTGACCCCACACTCCGAGCACGGCTTCTGGTTAATGTTACATCGATATGGCTCTTGTAAAAAAAATGCTTTAACGTAAAATGTATCTTAGGTTTCCAAGGAAAGATGGACCAATTAATCTGATTATAGTCTCAAATCCGACAACATGTGTACGCGTGTATCTAAGCATGTGGGATGCAGATGTGCGGCCCGTATGCGTGCCTGCAAGCGTGTAACCGGCGGATCAGGCCAAAATGTTGAGAGGATACAGCAGCTGCCCTTCCATTGCGAACAGACCGAATGTCAGCTCTGCAAAAAACAAAACAAACTCTGCAGCCTGTCAGATACAGAAACATTAGCACTACTTGAAAACCACGAAGCAAATACGCCACCAGGCTCAGCCACTTTGTTAAAAAGGCAAACACCCACACCACAATGACACAATGAATTTTTTTTTTACAGAGCATGTGTCCGTGTGAGAGCATCATATGGCTTGTGGGAGTATTTTTCAAAATTAGGTTGCAGATTTGTTGTGGGCAAAACTGCTAAATTGCAACCAACCATGTAATCATGTATAGTAATGACAGAACAATAGGGTTTAAATGAAAGGATGAACCTTTCCCCATAGGATATACGTACAATCAAACTAATATTTTGATAAAGCCATCATTTCAATTTTGGCCTGTGCAGTTGATACATTTTAATGACTGACATTAAGCTTTTGTTCAATTTTGTACAATAAAGAATTTCGCTACAAATCTGCATCCCAAAGCAAAGCCAGTTGAGATGGTTCATTGTGACTGAATCCACTCTTGTTCATCACATGAAGTTCTATAGTCACATGTACTCAACAACTATATGCAAATACAGCCCACATGTGAGTGACAGACAGCTGCCCTGAGACTGGGAAATAACGACAGGAAAGAGCCATGAAAGGGATACAGAAGTGAAATCATAAACCTCTGTCCGAGCCTTCATGCTCCATTTGATATCATAACACTAAAGCACTTAACACTTCAGAGCAGATCATTTGTTCTTCTCCGCTTACATCACTGGGTCCAACGTTACGGATGATGTGTTTGCTGGGCTCTCTTTTTGAAAACTATGACACATCTGACCTTGCTTTGATTGCGCTTTGCCAATAGTATGTAAATTGGTTGAGAGAGCATCTTATCCAGTCATTCTCAAGTGGTGTTTTGTGACCCAGGTCTGTTCGGATGTATTAGAATGAACGGGAACAAACAATGCTAAAATACAAATTAATGATGAATGACAAAATGGGAGAACAGAACAGAAAACAGCAAAATAAGAAGTTTGTTCAGTGGCACACTCTCTAAAGCATTTCCAAAAGATGTATTCACATAACACTGCACTAAATTGTTGTAGCAGAATCAAATGCTAAATGTAATGTTGCCAGGGGGCCAATGTTTCGTAAAAAATTTAAGCTTCCCCGGGCGCCGCCATTTATTAGCAGACCCCCACCTACTGTTAGCATTCCATTGACTCCCATTCATTTTGGCGTCACTTTGACAGCGAATAACTTTACATCTGAGGCGTTTGAAGACTCCATTTGTCCATTATTTATTTCTAAAGAAACACGAAAATGTATAAAAGGCTCCATTACCTTGTATCTTACGTTATGGCCCCGTAGAAGCCGTTTTTGTAAAAATAGGCTAACGATTACGTCATAACCACACGACTCTCTGTCGCACAGTAGAGAGATTACCGTATGGACGGGAGGAGAAGCTTGATGGCAATCATGGCAAAATGACAAAATAATTAATCAGAATACTTAGCAAAAGTTTCTCCTGCTCCAAGCTCATGGACACCTCCTACTCACACTCTCCGTCTCTGCAAGTTTCGGAAGGCAATGATTCAGATTTCTCTTGGCACAGCTACTAGAAGACAGTCGGGTTGCTCACGTCACATCTACGTCGTCAAGCTCAGTTTGAGTTTGCGCAGTACGCTCAGCCATAAGGAAGTGAGCGCTTCTAATTGACTTCACTTTTCTCCGTTGAATCCAATGGGGTCACTGTGTAAATTCTTTTACTGTCTATGAATGTTGCCAACCTACAGCGCCATCTTTTAAACAGTGTCCATCTTTTAAGCAGAATCTTTTAAGCAAACCATTTTCAGGATTTGTTGAACAACTTGCTCAGTTTTAGCATAAGTCCCAGTACAAATTTACTGATAAATCCTTGTTTTACCTTGTTTATTCGCCACCGAATTAAAACAAATAATAATAATTGCGACTTTTATCTTGCAATTCAGACTTTTTTTTCTGAGAATTGCATGATATAAACTCGCAATTGCGAGTTATAGAGAATTCAGTCAGAATTGTGAGATAGAAACTTGCCATTTTGAGAAAAGAAGTCAGAATTCCGAGATAGCACGCAATTCTGACTTTATAACTCGCAATTGCACGTTTAAATCTCACAATTCTGAGATTGAGTTTCTGAGAGAATGGAGAAAAGAGTGCTGGGTTGAGTAGAATATTTATCTACAAACCACTGGAAATCCTCTCATTTGACAGCGATGAAGAAGGTCGTTAGAAAGTTTGACACCTGCATGTGAAGCCTGAACGACCAAAACAGTATCAAAGCATTAACAGAGCACAAAAAGCATTTAGGATGTAGAGTTATTGGACATGTACCTTGGAGTACTTTGGAGTATTAAATACTATGGTATTAATGGATTGAATGCCCTGGACATAATATTTGAGAAATAAATCATTAAATCTTTATTTTGTCACAGATACCAAACCCTCTGTATACTAATAAATCCGCCAACCCATAGCCTCAAAACCAATAGGAATGCACTATAAAATGACGTCTCATTTCTGTATTTGAATACAGTCTGCTTTTATTCCACAAAATATTTGAATGTGTATTATTTTAGATATTATATAACCTAATGTGTAACACTATATTCTAATCCTTTAACTCTTGTAAAGAGTACTTATGCAAACGAGGATGAATGTGACAGTAAATTGTTTGGATTGTAGCAGACTGTTCATCTCACAGATGGAGATGTTTTTGGGTGCGTGGGGTGTTCAGGCTTTGCCCTCAGGTGGTTTGGCACCGTGTCCCACCACTACAGAGCAGAAGAAGGAGGGCAGAGAGGAGTCTGGCGCACGGTGTGATGTGGAGCTGGAGGTCAGGGCTCTGCCGCCTCTCCAGCTGAGCACCAAGCGCCACACACCGGCTCTGGTTTCATGTTCTGGGCCGGGGGTCAGGATCGCTTTCCCCCTGCTAACTGCAGGGGCAGGGGCCGCTCCTCACGCCTGACAACAGACAGACGCCCACCTCGGGAGGGGGGAATGGACTTACTCACTCACTCCCGAGAAAAAAACAACAGAAGCAGGGAAGCCAGGAGAAGAGATGGATTGGTCTGAGATGGAGAACAAGTTTGAGGCCATAACAGAAATGTTTGACTCCAAAGCTAATCTTTTTAGGGGCAAAAAATGCACAAGTCAGGTCTATCTATTTTCCATATGTGACTCAAGTGAGTTTAGCTATGTTTCTCATCCAGTCCTTACTGCTGAATAAGCAATTCAAAGGTTCAGTGTTTCTTCGAAAACACTATTATGTCTGAACAGCATGTTTGTGTTTGTGGTTATGAATCCTGCCAAAAAAAGATGGGCATCGGGGGGACTGGTAAAAAGTGTACAAAAAAACAACAACAGCATTCACAAGGTAAAACAATAAAGAGAATGCATTGTTTGACACTAAAACAAAGAACACGTAATATCTCAATATTAATCAGACAATATATTAGGTTTTTTGGTATCGCTCGAAAGTAAACAAAGACACATGAGTCTTCATTAAAATGGCACTATGGAATAAATCATTTTCCTTTATTCGATTTTCAGAAATCCTCAATATTTCATTCCCTCATCCACCTTTTTTTAGACTAGCAGATCATTTTGCTGCACTTGCGAGTCACGGAAATTCCCAGGAAGATGTATTATGGCTCTTTTCAGAGAAATATTAGCATCCAGAAGGATAGCGGAGAGAGGGGGGTGGGGGGTGGGGGTTAGGGTGGGTGAGGAGGAAAAAGGCACAGACGATCGGTATTATAGGTTTAGGATTATTTTTATTTTTTTGGCTCACAAAGGTTGCATCCCTGCATAAAAAAGCAAGAAGAGACCTGACCTAAATATGACATCACAACGTCCTCGGCTGAAACCTTCTCTAAAACAAAACTGTTAAAATTATAAAAAGGAAATTATTTTTAATCTGCTCTGCTTCTAATAAAATTGGTTTAATACAAGTTAAGATCAATTGACAGCATATTGTTCATTGCCACAAAAATTACTTGCGTTTTCTTTTTTCAATTCTCACAGGATTAAAGATAAAAATGTAAAGCATATCATTTTACAAAAGCTTTTACTTAAATTTTTTTGTATTTTATTTTATTTTAGCTGTAGTTGATCTTGAAGTTGTTCTTGTCATTATTAAGGTTTACTGGCTATACTTTTGAAACAGAGAGAGCTTTTACAATGCTTAAACACTGGCCCTATTTAATTTCCTTGGCAAGTGCCTCACTACGATTTTTCTCCCGTTTTTTTTTTAAGAAAAGGAGGGACAAGCAGCTTTGTAGATCTCAACATCATGCCGCAAATAATGTCAACCAATCTCAATTTGCACTGAACCCAGAATATTCCTTTAATTCCAATGAGTGTGAAATTAAAACTATTTTTTTTGCATTGCTGTGGCTGTGTGTTTAACTCCCTTAGAATCTTCTGACTGAAGATTATTAAAATTTTGAAACATCTGCAATCCAGTTAGCTGCTTTTTCCTGTCATTCCATTCTCTATCACTGTGCCTCTCATTGACTCCGCCTAACATCCAAATATTTCCACTCTCCACTTTTTGAAGCCGCTATGGGTCTTTTGACCTCCAGCACAAATCATTTTAGCTGCTTGCGGGGGGCTCGCAGTCCCATGGAGGTATGGAAATACGATCCCCCCCATCTCCTGCTCACGTTTGTTTTCCTTGGTCCAGTCAGCGATGGGCCGATCAGAGGTGATCCCCATCGCAACAGAAGATCGGGACCGTGGGTGGGGAAACAGGAGGTCTTGCTGGTTGGAACGCTGTTTTTTCAGTTTACTTTAACCTGTCTCCTACTTCAGCTTCCCCACAACCCTGGGAGGGAGATTAGGAATATTTAGACCGCTACATTTAGGATTCAGGATTTCGTCCCGGATACACGCACACACACGCACACACACTGAGCAATGACACTCCTTCTCTGATGCACAGCTTATTTCTTTTACTTCAAGCAAACTTTCTGAGTAACAGCTTAGACATTGTAGTAAAATTCTGAATTCTTCTCTAAAATCTTCAGTGATAAGTGAGCGATCTTGAGCATTTTGTCATACTAAAAAATGTCCTTCATACATAAACCTCAATCTCAATAGGTCCAGAAAAATATTTCATAGACTCAATTAACTAAATAAATGTTTAAGGGTCAAATCAGTTAGAAAAAGCTTCTTAAGGTAACAACGACACCTTTTTTATAGTTTTTTTTAATAGTTTAGATAGATAAGATCATTTTTGTTCTTTTGTTCAATTGCTGGGGAAAATACCTCCTTATAGGATAAAGCCATTTAATTTTCATGCACCAATGAAAGACACATATACCACGACTCATATTATCATATACAAGAGGTCAATGAGGTTTTAGAAATCAGCTTCTGTTTTCATGGTTTTGAGCAGAAGCTTACAATGAGGCATTTAATGGGGCATTCAATGAGTTAATGGGGCCAATATCTGAAGGATTTAAAAGCATAAATTTGAAGCTTATAATTTTTATTAAAGCACTGACTGCCTGTAAAAAATTATTTGATCACTAAGTTATGACAACATGTTTTTACATTGCTTTAACTTTTTAAAATTAAGTTAAGCAATTTTCAACTTTAAACAAGATTCAACCCATTTTTTTAAGTCAGTTTAATGTAATTTAAGTTGAATGACTTAAACATCCAAGTTGATTGTACTTAAATATTTAAGACATCAACCTTTTTCCAGTGTATAAACAACTGTAAAGTTGTTCTGCTTGTAGAACAACTTTACGCTTCTGCTCAAAACCATTGTTTAAAAAAAAAAAAAAAAAAAGTATGATTCCATCAATATGTTTATTCTTTCAACCACACAAAACATTTTAGCCAACCAAACGCAAACTGTCATGTCATGTTCAAACATCAGTAGTGCTGTATGGTAGGGATTCAATTGCTAGCCAGGGTAACGTTTCCAATATTTATGTTTAATTTTCCTGAAAAGTCTGTCCAAGTACCTTGGTGGTATGACAGCATTCAAGATCGTTCTAACTGCTACTCTTCTCTTTCCCTTTGTAACGAAAATGAAGAAATATCACAATCTGGCTTTAGAACTGTGGTCGCGAGGAGGAAGGTAATTGGCTGGTTGAGGTAATCAGATCGTTTCAGAGCATCTGATCTGTAGTCTAACAGACTTCCAACTAGTTGAATGAGTAAATAAAGAACTGTGGGAGCTCCATCTGAAGACAGATTACCTCTAGCTCCAGGAGGGTCTGACCAGGAGAAAGCTTATTCCACGTGAAGGAAAACTGAGCGGGCGCAAAAGACCGCAAAGCATCCAGCAAGAACCAGCATAAGTCATTCTTTCAAATGACCCCTAAAACACCCTGATATGGGGCCCATACATGGTGAGGCGAGTTTTGACATTTAAAGATTAAAATCGGTCATCATTTACTCACCCTCGTGTCGTTCCAAAACTGTATGACTTTCTTTTGTCTGTGGAACACAAAAGAAGATGTTTTGTAGAATGTTAAAGTCCAAACAAAGTTCTTCAAAGAACACTGAGACAGTCTTTTGTGTTCCACAGAAGAAAGAGCGTCACACAGGTTTGTATCCACGTAAAAGTTTTCCATTTTTGGTGAGTATCCCTTGGTACATGAACACCTGCCAGAATTCTTTAATTTGTGCTGAAATGCTACTGGGATATGTTCTATTTATAAACCATCAAGAGCTTTGTACTTTATGAAAATGCATTCAGAACAAGGGTTAAATGGAGGGAGCAAACTGCTTAATGCATGTGCGACTGTGCCTGTCTGCGAGCCTGAGCCCCTTAAGGTCCCTCTCATGCTCACTTGGCTGTGAGAGAGGGCTCAGAGGGAGGAAGTGGCAGTGGTCCCATTCCAAAGCACTGTCCCATTCCACCTCATTCTTCCCTCTTTTCTCCCTCTGACACAAATAAGAGGATTAGGGCACACAGCTTCCGTCAGTCCCTCCATTCAAGACAATGCGGCAAAGAGCTTAGTAAGATAGCCTTGGATAGCGGAGCAGACCTGTCATTCAAATCAGCTAGTACTATGGCTGTTGGGAGGCTAATCTCATTAGGATATGAAAAAAGAAAGAGAGGGAGAGACAGAGTCTGAAAGTCCAAGATGAGATTTGATTATCATCCTCATAACTCGCATCTAAGACATGCGCCAAGCTTAAATCTTCTTGTCTATGACAAGACAGTTGAAACACTCTCGCAAGACAACTTAATAGTCCAGGATTATTTTGGAGGATGCGGAGACTTTGAAAGCCACCAATAAATGTTATATCACTGGATTATGTCGCTGCTGGTTTTGCATTCATGATTTCTATTTAGTTTCCAGCTTTATTTTAACGATGTAGGTTATTTCGCGAACTCAAGATCCAATTGTTTTGAGACAAACGCACTTGTGTAATGTCTTCATGTATGGGTAGAATGTGTTAGGTGGAGATAGTGATCCCCTGTGGCACCACTTGCCACCCCAGAGCTAGTGTTTTCTAGCGTATACCTGTGAAAAGCCTGTTTTTAGGAATAACACTGTGGAGACACTGAGCTTCATCACTATGTTGAGAACACTGTGAAATAATGAGCCTATAGCAACATTGAAGAGAAATTATGGAAAGGTGTCATGATTTTGGCTTCTTAGTATTTTTCTTTGCATAGTGGATGATATCCGTTTATTCCCATGAAAAAACACTGTGGCTGCAGCATCCCAACCAGTCCAACACAAACACATCTTAAAAGGCATTTAGAAACAGCCTTTTCTGTTTGTCAGACCAATGGTTGACGAGGGGAGTGTTCCTGACATTATTTCTGCAATTTTGTTTGGTGATGTTATAGTGGTGATAAAAAACAATTACACACAGATTGATTATCCAATTCGGGAAAATGAACCAATGTTTAAAATTATAGATTAGAAATGTCTTAATAAATTAGTGGGTAACACTTTACAATAAGGTTCATTAGTTAACATTAGTTAATGTATAACTAACATGAACTAACCATGAGCAATACATTTGTTACAGTATTTATTAATTTGTTAACATTAGTTAATAAAAATAAAGCTGTTCATTGTTTGCTCATGTTAGTTCACAGTGCATTAACTAATGTTAACAAGATTTTAATAAGGTGTTAGTAAATGTTGAAATTAACAAATATTAATAAATGCTGTATAAGTGCAGTTCGTTATTAGTTCATGTTAACTAGTTAACTAATGTAAACTAACGAACCTTATTGTAAAGTGTTACCAATTATTGTAAAATATTTAATTTAGTTTTAGTAGTTTCATGAATGAATAATATATCCTCATTATGATGCTATAGTAACATCCATTAATTATTATATAAATAATAAGGCAAATGTATGTAAAATAAATGTATGTATGTAAATACAGAAATATAAACATTAATATGCAGTTCAAGTATTTAATAATTTGATCAAATGGATTAATAATTCAGTTAAGGTAAAACACATCTTTTAAAAATCATAGTCAAGCTTTAAAAATCCTTAAGTGTGTCAACAAAACATCAGTGTTTCGAGGTCAGTTCAAATAAATGATAGTTTTCATATTATCACATTCATAACACAAAGAATGGCTCAAGAAATTTAAGCTTCTGCATGTGCTGTATTTATAATAGCAAAATAAAATATCATTTAAAGTTGTTTCTGGCTGGCACATTAAACATATAGACATAACACACACCGTTTCTATGGTTGAATACTATCACAGCTGTGGAGTTACATGTCAAGGACATTTACTAACACATCTAAAAGAGAAGAGACCTGTATAAAGAAAACTAAATAATCTATTCCATGAATGAATTTAAAAGCAAAACCCAGCCATCTAACGCTCCCCTCTACACCAGAATAACATCCCGTTAGGTCAAAGCGTTAAACGTCTGGTGGTGGGGTATGTGTGTGGCACAAGTCGAGATGACAGATGATTGCATCATTCTAACGCTGCCAGGAGAGGCTGGGCTAATGTTGACACAAAACCTAATACTTCCTTGCAGAGGAACAGGCTGGCTCAGGCTCGGCCTCATCCCAGAGCAGGGCGCTATACAAGGGCCTTCAACACTGCAAGCAAAAAAAAAACCTGAACGCTGCAGGATTAGGACCCGGCGTCCTCGCTTCTCTAAACGTGCGATACCTTTTCTCACACTTTCATTAAAGCAGCTTTCATTTTTATATTTATACAACTAGCGAAACAAGTATTCAAGAACATTACAAATCATTCAAAACAATGATAATATGGGAGAGTAAAGGCATTCTGGGTTAAAACACGATGTCAGGGTGTATTGGAAGGGTGTATACGGCTCCAGTCATGTAGAAAACACACTGCAAGGACCAAAATCCACTCATGTCAGCGGGAATATGGCATCCTGCTCGCAAAGCAGAGCTAATTAAAAAACAACACATCGCAGGAGGATGCCCCCACGGTGCTAAAATAGAACTATCAGCACACCAGGGGATCGTCCACAACTTCCTACTTTGAGCAAATTATCCCTGGACCAAGACTAACAACAGACTTGAGCCAGGTTCCACTGACAAGGGCCAAAGGGGAACATTCAAACAATTCAGCATTCAAATAATGTCTAGCCTATCTTGCACACACACTGAGTGCATAGAAATCCTACTCTCTTTGCATGTGGTACAGAAATCCTAATGTCTATTTGAGAATAATTCAATTCACAAGTTCAATTCAGCCACAAAAGCCATTTTTGCCGAAAACTTCTAAACAACATTAATATAAAACTTAATTATAATTACATTTAGCCTAATTTTAAAAAGTTTTTACAGCTTTTCTGATTTTAAAAGTTAATGTTCTGATAACAAAAGATAAAAGATTCCAAACTTTGTAATTTTTTTTTTAAATGAGAGATTGAATGGTCTGTATTATAGTCTAATTTAGATAATTAATACTAGTCTATTGGGTTATTTAATATTTATTTTCCTGTCTCCTTTGAGCAAGCACGCAAAAAAAAAAAAAAAAAAAAAAAAAAGAAAGAAAGAAATGTAAAAACGAGTGCAGGCTGTAGGCTATATAGCTATTGTAGACTAGTGGCGTTGCAATTCAAATGAATTCCGATTAATTTGCAATACAGTAGCCTAACGAGAATTCCCAATAATAGCTTGAAAACACAATTATATTTCCATAACCTGTGCCTTTAATTGGCACTAACGCAAAGGTCTGCTGAGCCATTTAAAGAACATTATATGCAGATCGTAATTCCAAAGCTAATCCTCTAATAACGAAAGGCTGTTATTCCAAGTTACTCTTGAGCTACAGCGAGGTGAAATTTCCGCGCCAAAACAAGCTATAAATTCCCGCCGGTAAGCTTGTGCTGTAAATAGCTGACAGAGAGGTGTGAATATGAACGTTTGCCCAAAGTCGTGATTTACGGTTCCAATGATTATAGGGCATGAATCAATTGATGCTAGCATGTCATTAGGCGGAGTTCCACCAGTAACGGCCAAAGGCTTCAACTTGGAGCCACGGGCGCTTTGCGGGGTTGACAAGTACAACCTAAATGAACGTCATAAAAGTCAAAAAGGTGCCAATTACATCTACTAAGTGGCCCGCCATTGAGAAATAAATAAACAAATATTACTGCTAGCTACCTTTGTAGCACGCGCGTGAAAGGACCTCCATTGCAGGTGAATATGCTGGAACGAAACTGCTGTTTATGAAATGGCAGGTTTTGTAATGCGGGGAAAAAGAGATCAGACAGGAAAATATGATTTACACTAACCTAAGATCTGATTGACATCCAGTCTTAGAAATCATAACAGAGTAAAGATTGCAAAAAGAAAAATAATTAATAAAAAGGAGAGAACTCCAAAGACAAGCAGCCTATAGGCTGAATCTAAACAGCCCTTCTATAGATAATATACTCAGAAAAACTCTTTCCCATGTTTGGCATGTCTCGCGCTAGCTGCCGTCTCCAAGGTAATGGAATATAAGACCAAAGCTATGAAATTAATTTTGTTAACACTAACTCTTCACGGTCAACCTGGAAAAATCGGGGACCATTAAAGTCAGGCGGTAGATATGGCCTTTTAATTGTTGCTTGGTGTCCGATAGGGACCTCCCAGTTATCACCATGAGAGAGGGAGCGATATTTCAAAACCCCATGACACAAAAGCTATAGCTAGAGTAGAGACAAACACGGGAAGAAGACATGCAACATAAGGCGCCCTGCGGTCGGTCCACACTCACAGCTTCAGGACCGGGTCGGTGAGGATCAACACAACACTCACACACTGAGCAATTCAAACTATCCCATACCATGACCAGGCATTCATCATTTTATAGAAAAGATGAATAAGTCCGATTCGAGCAGAATGTAATGGTTGCACATATAAAATATAGGCTTTTTTTTTTTACATTCATGATGGTAGCCTCATGGTTCAAAGGCATTCTGTAATAGAACAATCGAAACAACCACGAGTGCATAACACAACAACAACAACAACAACAACAATAGCCTACTAATACTAATACTAATATATATATAGCCTATATATATATATATATATATATATATATATATATATATATATATATATATATATATATATATATATATATACATATATATATATAGGCTATATATATATAATGCTATTAATATGCTACTTATAATAGGCCTAATAACAATTATAAATTACCTTAATAAATTAATGAATAAATTTGATGAATTAATAAACAAGTAAATAAGTAGGAAAAATAATAGTTCGTTTATTTTCTGCGAGCAGACAAGAAATTAAAGAATATAGCCTATATATTTTCCAGAAATATATAACGCGGAATGTCTCATTTAGGCCTAAATATTTTCTGGGGATTTACCATTGGCATGTAAATAAAGGTAAAATAAAGATAGGCCTAGCCTACATTAATAATCTGTGGTGACCATCAGCATCAATCTGCATTAAACAAACCTACTGTGTGAACGACAGGTGATCAAATAATTATGTCGGCCTGGATTAATCGAAACAAACGAAGAAACGACCACTTTAAATGAAATCGCTTAATTTTCATTCCCATTGCGTTGCAAAATATCACAGCCCAAAAGTTCCTTCAAAATCACAGGAGTGACTTAGCCGATCTCAGTTTAGAAATAAGAAAAAAGAACTAGACAACGCAGGAAATACAAACTAAATCCTATAACTATATCTCAAAGGTCTAAAAATATAAGGACTAATCTCCACTGCTCCACAGTACACTTGGTGGCTCAATTGTAAAACTTACACCATTTTAAGACGTTGACAAGTTCAACAAAATCATACCACCAACTCCACCATACAGTCCAACTTTACGAACGGAAAGACTAGAAGAATTAGCTCGTGCGTAAAAACGAAAATTGTGTCATGTCTTTGCTTGATTACAGTTGAATAAAAAACTAAAGCAATGAACCTGCGCGCGTGTTACACCAAAAAAAAAAAAAAAAGAAAAAAAAAAAATCCATGCCCTTACTGTTGGTAGTCATGTTTGCAGTAAAGTTTCCTCTCCCGGAAGTAGCAGCTGGTGGTGAGCGGTTGTTGACACACGGCGCATTGCAAACACTCCTCGTGCCATGAAGACTCGTTGACGCGCATCAGAAAGCGGTCAGATATCGGCCGCTGGCACCCCTCACACACCGCCTGGTGATGGCACTCCGTCCCTGGAGGGCAAAAGCATCATTTTAATAATAACACACAGACTGCATCTGAATTTTTAAAATAAGGATTTATAAATGGGCTACTGAAGAGGTGGCTATGAAAGATTTTCTTACAGGTTACTATTGCCATATTAAATAATATGACACGGTAAGAAAACAAAACAAAACAAATGGTGTGTGAATAACTATCAATTTACCACCATACTGTATGTACGATGGGATTTATTATTATTATCATTATAATTATTAATAATCATTATTATATACGCTCGAAATTCAAATAACGCAACTTTCAGCCAAAACTAAATATTAAAAAAGTATAGCCCAGGTCTACATGATTGCGACGATTATTATAGCCATGTGATGCAAAATAATTGACAATATAATACTTGCACTTTTTGTTTATATAGCCTACTTACAAAAACATTTGGAACAAAAAAAAGACTGGAATTATGTAGCAGGTTTTGCTTGTCAGTCTGTCTGTTTGCTTGCTTGTGTGTGTGTGTGTGTGTGTGTGTGTGTGTGTGTGTGTGTGTGTGTGTGTGTGTGTGTGTGTGTGTGTGTGTGTGTATGTATGTGTATGTGTGTGTTTAAATTTATTTAGGCCTGTTTTTACTTTTTATCATAAGCTTTTTATTTATTCGCCAGGGTTTAGACGTTCAATTTGTAGTTCAAATGAAGCAGTCATAATAAGATATATTTCTGTAGGTGTGAGAATGAGAAATAAGTAACCGTTTGTATCATGAAAATGCCAATTTTGAAGCATGGAAATAAATGCATTACGTTGCGCATAAAATGTAAGAGAATTGGATGTTATACATCAGTTGTGTACATTAGGTTATCTGGGAAATAACTTTGATTGGACAGATATGCAGCCGGCCGGTAAAATGCGTGACACATGAGGAGGATGCATCCAAGCCGCTTGCATAGCTCTACTGCTTCCAGTTGTAGTTCTCTTCGACATCTTGTTTTAAAAAAAAAACATTATAACATTCTCAGAAATGATCTTTTCGTATTCTCCGAATATATACTGAAGACACTGAATCACTTACCCAGCATAACTCCAAGCGTAGCCTGTCCCGACCGCAGCGGATGGTCTTCGATTTTTATACCGTCCAACATCTTTAAATATTCCCACTGTTACGTGCAAGGAAACTCCGTCCTAGTGACTCAGGACCTGTTGTAATATCCACAACAACACATTTGTCAGAGTTGTCCACGCTTTAAATCCCCAAACTACAGCACACAACATCAGTTGATATTACAGAAATCTCAATCTAAGATGGCCAGCTCAAGGAAACTTTTCACTGCAATTGCCACTTGCAAGATTACTATATGCTCTTGATCAGACCTTGGTACAGAAGCACAACAACACATAACTATAAAACTTAAAACATGCACTAAATCACCTGTTAATTACCGGCCGAGTCAGTCTAGACGTTTTCTGCACGAAGCGTAAAGTTTGTATCCCGGCAGTGCGCTATCACGAGCTGCAAGGGAAGATCCTCCCTTTCCTACACCGTGCACAAGTCGACTCGACCCGCAAAACTTTTCAGGAAATTAGTACAAATCCACGAAAATATAAAGGAGATGTCTAAACGTTAACTCTTAAATTAGTGCGCCATTCGGCTCCCTGCAGCTTGAGAAATCTCAAAACTGAGATAGGCTTGAGAGAAAGCACCCTCCCCTTTTGGTCGCGTCACTTTGCAGACTATTGACTGACATAGGGATGCTATTGGTGCGCCAGTGTTCGTGCACTCTGCCGAGTGGAACTAAATGCGTTCCGCCTTCCAAATCGCATTGCCTCCCAAACTAGAGGCGCACAAGGATGGTAAACAACGTTACGAAAACTGTGGTGAAAACAAACGAGTCTGAAAACACAGTCTAATTCAAACTAAAGCTTTGCCTAAAGGAAAGAAAGAAAGAAAGAAAGAAAGAAAGAAAGAAAGAAAGAAAGAAAGAAAGAAAGAAAGAAAGAAAGAAAGAAAGAAAGAAAGAAAGAAAGAAAGAAAGAAAGAAAGAAAGAAAGAAAGAAAGAAAGATGTGAAATGCGCGCGACTGTTCTGTGTCTATAAATGTATTACTTAAAAAAAATGTTGAGGGCTCAAAATGCTGCAAAATCTGTGGGGAATCAACATCCATCTGAAGTGATCGAAAAGAAAGCTGTTAAGTCAATATAGTGTATGCTGAAACAATTTTATGTAGGATATATTCATATTTATAACTTCAAATATGGATGTCTATGTAGAAAATATATTTATATTTAAAAGCGGGAATACATTTAGCCTATAGAACAGTCGCGCCTTTTTTTTTCTTTTTTTTTTTTTTTGACAATATATGATTTGCGTATTAATGAACAACTCCTACCGATTTAACGAAATTACGACGCCAAAAAATAATACAGAAGAAAAAAGCACATGTATTTTATCTGTTAACAAAACAACATCGATAATAGGCTAACTGTTATTTTTATTGTTCATTATTTTAGTAGCAGAAGTATCCCACACTTTGCATCGCAGCTATGTTCCAATTACGATGAATACAGAAGAAAACAAGTCATTTGTATAATCTGTGGCTCTGTTTGCAATTAGCCTACGCGTTATTTCTTTTGTAATTAATCACAATAACGGCAAATTTGTAACATGCGTATTGTAATGTAAAATGTTACTGTTATTGTTGTTGTCGTAAATAGAGCTCTTTGGTTTCCCCCCTCTCCTCTCATGCAGAGGCTGCTGGCTTTGATATCAGGTAGCGGAGCATCACGCCTGCCCCGTCCGCGTGCTTTGTGCTTTTGTGTCCATTATGAAGCCTCGAACCTTCTGACCCTCGTCCACGATGCACCTGGAGATCAGGGCCGATAACCACAGACAGCGGATGACAGAGTCAGATCAAATAAAATGCAGTCCTATTGGATGTCTGGGATAGAGTAATAATCCTACCGATTAAACAGGAAAGATAAAAATCGAGCTAATTTTATTTAGTGCGCTTTGTTTGTTTCGTTCCGGCGGGACCGCTTTGGATAGATCTATTCTCATCCAAGACCAATAAACCAATCAAAAGAGGACGCATCTGAACAAATGAAATGATGCAACAGATAAGTGATGAATCTTTTATACATTTATTAAAATGTGTAACTTCTTTGATTATTCTGTAAATTCCAGTAACTCTAACCATTATAAGACATTTCGTTCTTATTAAAAACAACGAAGAATCGTTTAACTACATTTTGCACAGCATAATTTATAGCGGTAAAGAAACATTTTTTTTTTTTTTTGCTCACCGTTTTGATCATGAGGGAAAACAATAAATCAGCTGTATTTATGGCAGCCCAATGCTTCACAAATGTTTGAGACAGACTAACGATAGCCATGACTACCAATGATATACATTGACTACCTATTGAGAGCAATTGTTAGGATCCCAGTGCGGGATATTTCGGTTGAGACCCACTAATGGTTGCGCCTTTCATCTTCAGGTCTTTATTAATTGCACGTGTCCTCAGTTGTTGCTGAGATAAACTACATAGTCAAGTTCTCGTTCTCCCTCTATTTATTTGAAAATAAAAATAAATTAAAAATACACTCTCTAGGTATAGAAAGCCTCTGTTAAAATGCTCAAAAAAATTGATTTAGCTCATTGCATAGGCTAATAGGATTTGGCTAGTCAAACGTCAGTTTTTAATATAACTAAAAACAACGACTTGCCTCCAACGCCCAAGTCATGTAGGCTACTCAAGCATGGGAGTTAACACGCTCTTTTCCAAACATCATATAGCCTAGTACACTGAGAGGGAGGAATGCACGCGCTTAACTCCTCGCGCTATACATAATTCGTCACGCTCCCCTGTTACCGCCTCACTCCCGGGATTCCGTACTACCTCCGAGCCATTTAGGAGACTTCAAGCAGTCGCCAAGTGAGATACCTATGACGACCCCTCATTATAGAGTAGCCTAACCCCCACCAGCCCAACACCTTTAAAAATAAATGTCTTCAGTTGACACTCAGGAAACCATAGGCCATGGCGGCCAGTTCATTACAGTCCTCTAAACGGTTTATTCTAGGTCGAACTCATTTGATAATGAATTTTTAGTACTTTCTCCATTACACTGCAGAATGCCGCGTGATGATCAGCAAGGCTACTGGTCACCGATCAAATACTCAATCAATCTAAAGACAGGAGGAGAGTCAAAGGACGAACTGTATATAATAACAATGATAAATGGGCTGAGATTACAGGAAAACAATGGAATAAACATTAGGTGGACCGTACACCAACAACTGGATAACAGTGACCTATTTAAAGCTTAAATAACAACAACAAAATAATAACAACAACAATAAAAGCTATCAATGCAAAAAAAAAAAAAAAGAAAAAAAAGTTGCTGTCTTAATTTTTTTAAGTAGCCTACAATCAACTTGGATGTTTAAGTCATTTCAACTTAAATTATGCATACATTAAACTGACTTTTACAACGTATAAAACAACATAAAATAACAACATAAAAAGTTGACAATCGCTTAATTTATTTTGATGCGTTAAAGCAATGTAAAAACGTGTTGTCATAACTTATTGATCATATTATTTTTTACAGTAATATAAAAAAACGGGCTAATTTTCTTTAATGGTGTTGTTAAAGGTGTAGCTACTGTAAAATATGTAGGCTACTGTATAAAAAAAAAATTAACAACCAAATAAACGATTTTTTTTTCTGAAAATGTGTTTAAAATGATAAAGTGGAAGGTTTCATTATTTTACATTTACATAGTTGCTGCCATAATGAGATCACATTACCTGCAAAACATCTTTATATTAGGCTATCCAACATTTCAGGTTTCAGAATAAAATAATTCGCTATTCGGTCGCAGGAAATTCGAAAATGTTCACGTGTGGTTTTTATGCTGCATCCTTGCAGATATAGGTCTAATTCCAAGTAATCGAGTACAGTTGGAACAGAGGGACAGTTGAAACACCTTAAATAACTTGCGTGCGCATCACTTCTTACCCGTGATTTTTTCCTCCACACTTGCATGGTAATTTTCCACGATCAAAAAGGATGCTACTTTACGCATGTGTGGAGAAAAAAAAAAAAAAAATCACGGGTAACAAGAGATGCGCACGCTAGTTATTTAAGGTGCTTCAACTCCCTCTGTTACTCAGAATGCATATTTAATGAAATAAAAAAAATAACGTTTGCACTATTTCCAAATTTAATGTTAAAAAACCGTGTGACTCACCATCATTATAAAAGATCGATGCATCATTTACCTTGATTGAGGTTCACTGAACATCCTTTGTAATGAAACTAGAGCCCGAGGGTCGTTTTTGTGCCTAAACAAGATTTGTGAAAGGCTCCCCCTTGCGTTTCAATAATGATCTGCAGAGAAACGGCTAGGCCTAATAACAGACAGATTGCAGAGACAATCCTGAGAAAATCAAGCTTATTATTAAAAAGACGATTGAATAAAGATGTCTGGATTAAGAGCAATTAATATAGAGATTGCATAACATGTCTGATGCTCTTAAAATACTGGAAATTCACAAATATCTGCTCTTGCATCACAGTTTAAACACAAGACACGTCTGTTACAAATCAGCTTGCGAACCAGCTAAGTCCAGGAAACTAACTTAGGCTTGGTTAAGATGTTTTCTTTCCCCAGCAGGGATGTGCCATGAAAAAAGTAATTGCCGCAGAGAGGAATGAACTGTGTCCAAGGCCGTCAGCAATGAGCTGGTGGCGTGACTTGTGTGTTTTAGGGACTTGGCCTTTTGTTTGGAACTCTGGTTTACGAAGTGTTTCATAAAGACGGATCTCATTGGACAAGCATGAAAGGCAATCAGAGCGAACGCCTTACATGTTTCGAGTCCCTTAAAAGTCGTTCGACTTCCGCCACTGGTGGCGCAAAGGCCCAAATTTTGTGCCCACAAAAGTTGAAAGGGTTTTAGTGGGAGCACGAGATGGGTTCTGAACTTTGGTCTCTAAAGAATTTTGACAAGGAGGCCCAAAGCAAAGAAACGCAATACATGTGATTTATGCAATGTTGCTTGAGAAACTCTCTTTAATTGTTTTCTTTCAGACACCCCTCCCTCTCTCTCTGAGCAGCAGGTGTGTGGCACGTGCACCACAGTGAGTGAGTGAGAGAGAGGGTGAAAAAGCCAATCTAAACTCAATAAATGTTTGCAAGCTTTGCTACTCTGTTTTAGTTAAACAACGCGGATAATTCGACCACAAGGTAAGAACAACGCAACATGCATTAAGAGGACTTAAACTGCTTGTTTATAAAGAAACGAAAAGAATGAAACAATGAAAAAAAGAAAAGAAAAAAAGAACGTTATTGCAGTTTCCTATAGAAACAGTTTCCTATTTCCTATATTTATTTGTAAATATGTACAGCGGTAATGCAAATATTTATTATATAATATTAATATTTATTTCTGGTAAATATGCATATATGAAATAATTGATCACAGGAAAATTAAGAAACATATCTAGGGTTTGGTTATTGTGTCCGGTCGCAATATTGTTATGAAACACAGGTAAAAAGTTCGTAATGTATAAGCTCTCTCTATCCATCCAACCAATGATTACTGACAGGTTAAAACATTACATTTTACGCTCAAGAAACGAAATTATAAAATACAAGCGAAGAATATAGTCCCTATTTTGTTCATTGTAGTGTTTCCATTTCAAAATAAATAAAATCAAATTAGCCCAATAATTTCGTTGAGGGGAGATTTTCCCTCAAGTAGCCAATAATGCGACATTGAATTGACGGCGAGTTTAATATTAACATTGTTAATGTTAATATTAATCATATAGAACGTTTTACAACAAATAACCTAATAAATGTTCCTGATGTAAACAAAATCAAAAGCAACGACAACTATATAACAAAATCCCGCCATCAGCAACAACAATAATAATAGCCCTAATAGTAATAATAATAATAACTCTGTATATGAATGTGCAAAACTAGTGTCAATTATGACTCTGTAAATGAAGTATGAACTGAAGTATTGGAATCTGTTTAAGCTAGAAACACCTCAGATGTCATCTAAGATCTCATTTTAAATGATAGCAGTGTAGTGTTCAGAGTTGAGGCGATGAGACACGCTCTGAGAGCATCACTGCCATCTAACGATGCTTACTTCGCTTTTGATCGCAACGAAGTAACGTCATCGAAATAGATTTATATATTTATTATTGTAGTATCAATCGACAAATTTAGCTAAATGCATTTAAAAAAATGTGCAAAATAAAAACAAAAATAAATGCTGGACTACTTCTGGACAGCGTTCTTTACTTACGAGATGACAATATAATCAATAATATTATAATAACAACAACAACAACAATACAAAAAAACAATTCGTTTAATATTGGAAATGTACATAGAGAGGCTGGTTTTGAAGAAGTAAAAAAAAAAAAAAAAAAACTTTGTCAAACTCGTATACAATTCTTTATACTACCGTGTTATCTCCGATTCTGCGCTTTTAACATAGTCTTAAAGTGAAAATTATAATAAAAAAAATTGTCTGGTTTTAATCTCCCTATATTTTCCTTTAAGTCTCACAATTTTCACATAATAGCAAGGCTACAAAGAACTCTCAAGAAACATACCTTATGCTACACACAATTTGAGTTTCGTATATCGGATAAATCTTAGAGCTGGTTGGAGCTTACAGGTTAATCCTTCACTTATCTTAACAAATCCTGAAAAAGAAAGCAACCCCTGCTAATGGCAGTAAGAAGCAGACATACAGTAAATTGTACGTGGCAGTGAACTTTCATGTTTGGTTCCACTTTGATCTTTTAATGAGTGTTTGCTATAATGAACCTTTCAGAGACATAAGATAAAAGGCAGCTTTGCGTTATTTTCACTCATTTGAAAATATGCATAACAAAAGCCACTGAACAAGAATTAAATACTAATTAATAATTGAACAATAATCAATTCTACCATTTGGCGCAGCTTGTAATAATTGTAATAATTTTTTTTACAAAGTTCTTTTACAGAAATATTCGTTATAATGTAGCCTACACATTATTGTGTAAGATTATTTTAGGCAAACAATAAATAATAAAATAAAATTATAATATTAACCTAATTTACATTACAACGAGTGCAACACTGTGCGTGTTGTGATGATATTTTAGCCTACTTTAATGTACTTGTCATGACTCGTCATAAAACTTTTATTAGGCCTAATATATGTTTCGATATTTCAAGTGTTTAATTTACATTAACTACTGATTTGCATTAAACACATTAATATTGATGAATGACTTGTATACTGTAGGTCTTATTTCTTCAGCACCGAGAGCAGTTCAGTTTACCCTTGATGGACTTGGTATCTCAATTTTCAGTGTTCTAAAGAGGGTCAATATCGCCCTCCAGTGGCCAATAGACTTTTTACTTGACTTACTCATGATGAAACTTAAACATATTTTTGAGCCGTCTAGTTCAGATTTATTAATTACTGCACTAAACATATTTAACTTAAGGTAGCGGTAAGTTACCGTCAATAGTGTTAACAGTCACGTGGTTGTCTACATCTGAGTTTGCAACATTTTTTTTGTTTTTGTTGCATAATCAGTACTAGTGCAAATAATCACATTCTGTGTTTTAAACAGAAAATAACAGATAGGTAACAATATATTTGTATTTAGGAAAAAAAAAACATGTTCACAGATGGGGCATTCTGGCTACTTTCTTATGCCAAGACCTTTTTGAAGATTTGTTGTGATTTGTTTGTAATATGAAAAAAAAAAAAAAAATAGATAGATAGATAGATAGATAGATAGATAGATAGATAGATAGATAGATAGATAGATAGATAGATAGATAGATAGATAGATAGATAGATAGATAGGAAATATAAATACATATTAAATCCATGAAACACATAATTTACATTTAATTTATAATAACATATAAGTTACTTTAAAGTTAGGATAGAGACAATGGGACAGAGCTTTTTCTCAAATTTACATGCTAATGGTAAAACATGGAACAATAAAATACAACATTAATAATAATCTCAAATAAAGCTAAACTGACAGTAATAGTCTCTATTGAGACGAGGACTAAGCAAGAGTTCATTGCAGCAAAGAACTTTAAATAAAGTTAGCACATTATATCCATTCCAACTGTCTAAAATCGACTGTGCCTTTAAAAGTCGCTGAACATTCTAAAAGTGCCAGAGTCCTCTTCTCAAAGGTCAGGATCTGAAGCAGATCAAAGTTAGCTTAAGATGAAACAGACTATAGGTAAAGCTAACAAAGACACTATGTTGAGAGAAGATGTGTTTGATTTCTCCATTGAATCTGGAAAATGTCCCATGAAAACGCTTGCGGATTTGGGCGGATTCATTCCAAACTTTGTATCCTTTTAATGCTAAAGAAATTCTAGCACACACAGGTTTGATATAACAGAGAGGCAATGGTAATGCACTCAGAATCATGATAATAACACAATTAATCTATTAGCATTTGCAGTGCTGTTATGGAAAAGAGTGCTAAGATTTTTGTGAGGCCTGCAACTCCTTATAGAGCAACTGAAGGGATGGTAACGTTTCCCAAACCAGAAGAGATTTACGATGCTTTTCAGCAGATGGTTGTCTTGTTCATTCGGTTCTTCTCCAGACTGATTTATTCATCCCATGGCAAAGCAGGCTCAGTGGCGGCTCCGAGTCTGATTTTAGGATGCGTGCCATTTACAACATACATCCCCTGTTTCTCTTTTGTGGGAGGAATAACTTCAGTCAAGCTCTTGAAATGAAATGTGTGTAACCAGTCTTGCGGCGTGAAAATTGAGATGTTCAAAATAGATTTAGAGTTGCGACACTGAGGGGAGCTGATGTCTGAAAATTTGTCACTGGTTTGTAATTATGGCAGTGTGCTGTGAAGATTAAAGGGGAAGCGTGGGGATCAAGGTAATGGCTTAATGGTTCACATCAAGACTTCAAGTCAAAATTTCAGGTGCTTTGATGAATGACAGCCCTTTGGTCTCTTTCTTTTTCTTTTCAACCTATAGTTAGTACAACTCTCACACAGATAATAATAATAATAATAATAATAATAATAAAGACAGTTGACGCATGTCCATGAATCATATACTAATGTATATAGATATATCTTATATTATATTATTATCTTACTTTAGATACTGTGGATGGTGCGATTTTTATTTTTTATTATTTATGTTTTGATTTTTGCTAATAGCTAATTTTAGATTTTGGTTTTATGGTGTGACAAATTCATTTTTAGGAATACTAATATTCCATGTAGTCTGTCATATAAATCAATATGAATAACAATTTGGTTACACTTAATTTTAAGGTGAGTTATAGTTGCTTTTTAGTTATAGTTTAGTGTACTTATAGAGTTATGGTAAGAGTTTGGTTTAGGGTTAGTTACTTGTAATTATGCATAATTTACTGTTATTACAATAGTAAGTACATGTAGTAACGTAGCTACGTTAACTTAAAATAAAGCGTTTCCCAATTTTATTTTATTTTTTTGCAAAATGCTGTTTAAAACAACTTTAGATGGAATATTGCATGCATGTCATACCTCAGGACATACAAAATTTATTTTTCTTATTCTAATAATAATAATAATAACATATATTATTCATATTTAGTGCTGTCAAATCGATCACGATGAATCACATCTAATAAAGTTTTTATATATATTATGTATTATGTATATGTATATATATACATATGTATATGTATATATATGTATATGTATATATATATATATATATATATATATATATATATATATATATATATATATATATATATAAGAGTTCAGAGTTCAGTTCAGTGCCATCTGAATTTTTCTTCTAGAATGATCATTTTTATCAAGCTTGTATATTTAAGTTAAATAATTTCACTTAAATGACAATTAATAGGTAATTTGCATTGCCATTTAAGTGACATTATTGAACTTAAATATACGAGCCTGATAAAAATGATCATTCTAGAAGAAAATTTCAAATGGCACTTAGAGGCTTTTGCATCTGAACTCTTCATATATACACACACACACACACACACACACACACACACACACACACACACAGTATGTATATATATATATATATATATATATATATATATATATATATATATATATATATATATACAAACTTTTATCTTAGGTGCGATTAATCGATTTGACAGCACTATTATTAATATGTAATTGAAACAAATTCATAGACCGCATTCGCCGTTGCCGTGCTATAAATGCAACTCAGAACACATCTCTCAGGGTCTGCGTCTGAGTGGGGATCCCTCCAGATGTTCCTCAGCTGGCTGGATCTGGAGATGACGATCTGTGCAGCGTCTGTCAAAAGCTAGCGTTTCGAATCTATCCAGCACCCCCTCATCTCTATCAACACGTTCAATGCTCCCTGCATGTGCTGACCCGGGGGTCTCCATGCATCCCATGAGAGCAAAAAATTACTTTCAGAGCACTGAAACGGGTCCAAACACTGAACCTTTTCCCCGTGTGTATAAGATCACGGATAAATAATGACCTGGAGTGGAGCTGTTGATCTCTGTTTTA
Source organism: Scardinius erythrophthalmus (assembly GCF_964197995.2). NCBI lineage: Eukaryota > Metazoa > Chordata > Actinopteri > Cypriniformes > Leuciscidae > Scardinius > Scardinius erythrophthalmus. The sequence goes on from NC_138240.1 coordinate 19,398,993, forward strand.
TGTTGTAACCAAAAATGTTAGAAAAAACATTTGAATTCAGCTGAAATCAAAAATGAATGCCACGATAAAAAGGCCTTTATAAGACTTACTCATGTAATATGGATTTTGTATGTGGAAAACATAATACAAAAACAAGCATATAAGCAAATAATAGTCCAAATTTCACTTCACATCAGAAGTTAAGGGTAGAAAAAGCCTTTCCAGCGAGCTATGTTTCATCTCATGAGCACTTAAAGTCTTCAGATTTGTAGCCGTGTCTTGGCCATCATTTACTGGTCCATGTGCTCGGCTATTAGAGCCTGCAGTTTTGAACCCTCTGAATGGTCAAATGTAGTTACCGGGCTGAAACATGAAGGTGTGAGTGGATTCTGCCCAGGATTTATTGCTGCGGTCTCCCTCATCAAAGGTCAGCGTGGAAGATGGGTTACAGCCTAGAAAAGAACAGACCTGCGGCATTAGAGCTGTGAAGTTCTCAGTCTTATGTAGTTACCAGCTGTCTAATTAACTATTTGAAATAGTGTAGCTCAGTCAGAATCAAGACTTTGGGTAACCGAAGTTCTATAATATTTATATAATACATTTTATATTATATACACTGAAAAAAAAATGATTTGTTGAATTTACTAAATTGTATTATGGTAAGTGGATCCACACAATTGATTTTAGCTACATTTAAACAAATGCATTAAGTTGAACTAAAATTTAATAAATTCAATTTAATGCATTTGTTTAAATGTAGCTAAAATCAATTGTGTGGAACCACTTACCATAAAAAAATTTAGTAAATTCAACTATCATTTTTTTCAGTGTATAGTATATATAATTGAGTTTTATTTTTTATACATACATACATATATATATATATATATATATATATATATATATATATATATATATATATATATATATATATATATGTATAAAAAATATATACAGTACTAGTCAAAAGTTTGGAAATGTTACTATTTTTAATGTTATTTTTAATGTAAAAAAACAACAAAAAAAAAACAAAAAAACAGTAATATTATGAAATATTATTACAATTTAAAATAATGGTTCTCTTTTTTTAATATACTTTAAAATGTAATTTATTTTTGTGATGCAAAGCTGAATTTTCATCAGCAAGTACTCCAGTCTTTGGTGTCTTATGATCCTTCAGAAATCATTCTAATATGATGATTTATGATCAATGTTGGAAACAGTTGTGCTGCTTAATATTTTTTTTATAACCTGAGATACTTTTTTCAGGATTATTTGATGAATAAAAAGTTAAAAAGAACTGTATTTATTTAGAATAGAAATCTTTTGTAACAATATACACTACCGTTCAAAAGTTTGGGAACAATAACTTTTTTTTTTTAAGAAATTAGTACTTTAATTCAACAAGGATGCGTTAAATTGATTAAAGGTGATGGTAACGATTTATATTGTTAGAAATGTTTTTATTTTGAATAAATGCTGTTTTTATGAATAAATGCTGTTAACGTTTTACTCATCAATGAATCCTGAAAAAAGTATTCCAAAAAAATATATTAAAAAGCACAACTGTTTCCATCATTGATAATAACTGAGTATCAAATCATCATATTAGAATGATTTCTGAATGATCATAAGACACCAAAGACTGGAGTACTTGCTGATGAAAATTCAGCTTTGCATCACAAAAATAAATTACATTTTAAAATAAAATATATTTTTTATTACACATATATATATATCAAGTATACATACAGTATATACATATTTGTGCTGTCAAATCGATTAATCGATTTACACAAAGTTTATATATATATATTCTTTTACATCTTTGAATATATAAATATGTTCATATATATATGTTCATATATTATATATTCACATATATATATATATATATATGCATATATAAATATTTGAATATATATATATATTTTTTTTTCAAAGATTTATATATTCAAAGATGTAAAATAATAAATAGGAAAAAAATATGTATAATGTCTAAGATATATAGATATTTGTTTTATTTCAGTGCAAAATTATTATGTAATTTAAAAGATAATAATTGTCTTTGCCATTAAATTTATGATATAAGCTACAAGGTCTGACCAGAGACCTATATATCAATGAACAGGAAGTATGTCAATACTAATGAAGTTATTAGAGCACCCCCACCTGGATCTGGACACAAGGGGCTTTGACCCGCTGCACTTTAATTTACAAACTTTTAATGGCATTTAGCTGATTCATTTCTTGAACTAGATCTCACAAATATGATTCCCGTATACAAAATTAAACCTAAAACCATACTGACCGGTCATCATATCAGCTTGAACCATCAACCAAACATAATTAAGCACAGTTTAGAAAACATCTAAATCAGTCCTGTTCTCTGTGTGGGTTTTAGTCAGGGAAAGAGGAGGGAAAACAGCTCTCTGGGGGAGTGTTGGGAGTAACAAGAAAACAAGCTCCCTCTACAAAATCCCTCTCTGTAGTTGTCAGTGTTTTCCCCCTGGACCACTTTCTGAATCATAAACATCTTAACAGGGCCTGCCTCCCCCGGGAGCCTCTGAGAGTTTCCTACATGTAGCAGGCTCAGGAGCTGCGCTCTTATTGCATCCAGGTGGCCATGGTAAAAAGCGCTGGTCTACCATAAATGTCCCATAAAATGCAAGTGGCACCTCCAGAGGTGGATAGGGTCACTGCACCTGTCTGTGGACTGAGACTCGATGTTTCCTCTTCCGACTCCACTCTCACGCTCCCTCACTCCTGTTCTGACACTTTGTTTCTCTCTTTTATTGCCTCGTGTCGGCTATCATAATTCCATTATATAATCAAAGTATTTACCTGAAATAATATAATATATAACCTCTATTACCCAAAGTTTTCATTCTAAAAGAGCGAAACTATTACAATATAATATCATATATATTAATATAATAACATTATTTAAAATTAATATCAGGTTAAGAACATTCAAATTCAATAGTCTAAATTTAGATGTGGACGAATATACAGTTTATTTTGATAACACTTTACTTCTTATACATTACATGCAGTTACTATCGGTGTTGGGTTAGTTACTCTATAAAAGTAACTGATTACAGCTACAGTGCTGGTCAGAATTATTTGCCCCCTTGGTAAATATGATCAAAGATGGCTGTAAATAAATCTGCCTTGTTTATCCTTTTGATCTTTCATTCAAAAAATTAGCAAAAATCTAACCTTTCATTGAAGTAAAATAATTAAAAGTGGGGGGTAAATCACATTATGAAATAAATGGTTTTCTCCAAAACACGTTGGGAACAATTATTTGCCCCCTTTTATTAAATACTTTTTGCAACCTCCTTTTGCTAAGATAACAGCTCTGAGTCTTCTTCTATAATGCCTGATGAGTTTGGAGAACATCTGACAAGAGACCAGAGACCATTCCTCCATACAGAATCTCTCCAGATCCTTCAGATTCCCAGATCCATGTTGTGCTCTTCAGTTCAGCCCACTCATTTTTCTATAGGGTTCAGGTCAGGGACTGGGATGGTCATTGCAGATGCTTGGTTTTGTGCTCAGTGACCTATTTTTTATTTGTTTTTGGATCACTGTCCTGTTGAAAGATCCAAACATGGCCAGTTATAAGATTTCTAGCAGAGATCGTCAGGTTTTGATTTTTTATCTGTTGGTATTTGATCGAAACCATGATGCCATGTATCTGAACAAGATGTCCAGGACCTCTGGCAGAAAATTAGGCCCACATCATTAAAGATACAGCAGATTATTTCATTTTACACATGGGGTAGCCTACTTTTTTATCCCTGTATGAACCAAACCCATATTAAGTGTTTGCGGAAGTTTTGTGTTGCTGGCCTCTAAAATAACACTATTCATTGTATCAAATGATAAGTATACAAATTTGTGGTGTTTTTATAGCATATTGCTAAATCCGTAGCATGTGTCCAGTGGTGATTGGTCCATGGGGACCAGCATCCTTCTGGTCAGGTTTAATTGGCCCTCATGTCTGGACATGGGGCCACGTTGCTTTGATCTCACTTAAAAGGAGCTAATTGATCTCTGTGTTCAACCCACTTTGTGGTGTCCCAAGGGGGAGAAAAGAACGGACAAAAGAATCAAAGCTTCTTTTTTTTAAGGAGATGAAAATTCAGACGAGGCTGAGGGAAAATTATGACTTTTTCTGAGAATGAAGAAAAAGAATGGGTAAAAACATCAAATACCATGTCTTGAAAGTTAAACTTCCAGACTTCGACAAAGGTGGGATGGTAAAGTGTGTGGGACAGTGAACAAAAAGCGAGAGAGAGAGAGAGAGAGAGAGAGAGAGAGAGAGAGAGAGAGAGAGAGAGAGAGAGAGAGAGAGAGAGAGAGAGAGAGAGAGAGAGAGAGAGAGAGAGAGAGAGAGAGAGAGAGAGAGAGAGAGAGAGAGAGAGAGAGAGAGAGAGAGAGAGAGAGAGAGAGAGAGAGAGAGAGAGAGAGAGAGAGAGAGAGAGAGAGAGAGAGAGAGAGAGAGAGAGAGAGAGAGAGAGAGAGAGAGATCACCTCACGCCTGGGCCCATTGCTCCTCAATTACTCTAATGTGACTCATATGGCCAAGGTATTCTGACAGAGAGCGATAAAGAACCCTTGCACTTGCCTTGCTCTTTGATATCACTCTTTGCTCTGTGCCAGATCCAGACGTGATGGTTTACGTTCCCCCCTTGAGTCCAGTTTCAGCTTGTTAAAGGAGAAGTGCAGCGAAGACCACACGCTTCAATCTCCCTCCACGCTTCTCCTGCAGAGGCATGCTGCTCTCTTAACCTTAGATGATGTCACCAACACAGAAAAGCATGGAAATAAATGTACAGATGCTTTATGGCTTTTCACAATAACCCTTGTTAAAGGTGATTGGTAAATGAGGAGTCTATGGATGTGTGTGTTGAGCAATGAAGTCCACGGCAATCATTCAGTGCTCGATCCTTACATATATAACTTTCTGGCGAATCTACGGCATTCAATGTTATTTTAAACACTTATTTTTTTTGGAGGGGAGAGGACAGGAAATAATAGGGGGGGGGGGGGTCACTAAACGCGATTTGAACTCTTGCACCATATATTAAAAATAAACCCATCAGATTTCACTTCCCTTCTGACATAGGAAGGGGATCTTATTATAATATTACCACCCCTCAATCTGCCCGTTTCCACCCACGGCGCCACCATTTGGTTTTCAGAGGCGACAACAGTGTAACCAGTTCTAATGCAATGGCAAAAGTTCGAGCAAAGCATACAAACTGTTCTGTCTTATAAAAACCAAAGTGAACTGTGTCAACTTGTGTAAAAGTTAAACATGACGGTACATGCAAGTGATGAAATCAATGTAACTCCACAACAACTACATAAATGTATCCACTAACCATTCAAAAAAGTCCAGGTGCAGTCTAAAAGTTGCAACCTCTTCCTGAGTCTCTCCGTAAGGCTTCACCTCTACTGGTTATTTCTGAGATTTTGGATGAGTGAGATTATTCGTGTGTTTTGTTATTGCCGGAGTATCAGAGGCTCCTGTAAAGGATCGGCCCTCTTCACTTTTGCATTTAAAGGGACACAAACCAAAAAATCTGGGGGGTATTTTGAGCTGAAATTTCACAAACACATTCTGGGGACACTATAGATTTATATTACATCTTGTTAAAAGGGGCATAACATCTGACATTTAACCAAGGTCATGCAATAAAGTTTAACCCTTAAATGCATGACTGTTTTGCCAATCATTATTACATATTTGGGTTTTTAGTGACCCGGATCTATATCTTACACGGATGGATCTCTACCTGTCGCAATAATATAAAACTGTCCTGATATTTGAGTACCAATTAAAGAATAATAAAATAAAGCATATTTTGTTACCTTTTGGAGCTTGGAAGGTTCAGTTTGAGCAGATGTTTATACCATCATCACTGTCCTCTTCAGAGCTCATTTCCCAGTACATTCAGCATCTGGCTCATATTCACAATCTCAAACATATTCTCAAAACATCATTTTCAACATCTTCAAAATCAATATTTTGATCGCTGACAGCTTCTTCACCAGATCCACCATCAAGTGACAGTGACACTAACGAGTTCAGTACTTGCTCTGCAGTAAATCACTGAGCCATTTCAAGTTTTACTGATGATATTTCCTATTCTTTTGTTTTCTGCCTCTGGTAACTATGAGTGAAACTCACTTGTCTGGTACATCATTGTGTATCAGACATCGCCACCCTGTGGAATAAAGGTGAATTGCACTTATTCAGTCATCAAAGATTCAGTTATTGTTGTGCAGAAAAAATATAGGCCTACTTACACTGTTACACGCCTTGGGTCATTATTAGCAACCCTATATAATTTTTTACAAAAACTTAATGCAAAAAACCTGGCATCCTTTTATAATTGTATTATTATGTCTGGTTATATTGTTTATAATGAATAGATTGAGGAACGTTAAGAATGTCTAACTTTTAATAAGGAGGACAGTATGACGTCCAGGGTCACTATAAATACCCGAGGTATGCATTTAAGGGTTAAAGAGGTTTTCCACATTGTTTTTGTATGTATATAAAAAGTATAAGAATATCTATCTTTATTTTTTATTTATCATACACATGTTGGGATTTGGGGTTATATCAAAACTCTCCATTCTCCATAGACATTTTATACTGTAAAAACGTAACAGTCTATCATCTGGAGCCTGGACTTAACCATTGCAGGAAACTTTCTGCATTTTTACATAAAAATAATAATAAGTTAGTATTACATACTGTTTTCATCATAGGGACCAAAATGTTCTATTTAAAAAATGCTGTTCTTTTGAACTTTCTGTTCATGAAAGAATCCTGAAAAATTTATTTAAAAATGTATTGTGGTTTATACATTTCCATTTCTTGAAAAAAAAAAAAAAAACCTTTTCAACATTGATAATAATAAACGTTTCTTGAGCACAAAATTATTTCTGAAGGAAAAGGCATCATGTGACACTAAAGACTGGAGTAATGGCTGCTAAAAAAGTAATACATTATATTTTAAAATATATTTCAATATAAAACTTTTATTTTAAGTACTAATAATATTTGACAACATTCCTGTTTTTACTGTAGTTTTGATCAAATAAATGCAGCCTGGATGAGCACAGGAGACTTTATATTTTAATATATTTTGATAATGTATTAGTAAATGATCAAATTTACATTAAGATTAATAAATGCTTTAGATGTATTTTTTAACGTTAGTTCATGTTAACTATAGTTTCATTAACGATTAACAAATGGAACCTTATTGTAAAGTATTACAAAAAAAAAATCTCACCAACCTCAAACGTTTGTCCTTTGAACAGTAGGCCTATATATAATCTTAAAAATCATGGGGCATTGTGGTAAGATCTGATATCACATAAAAAAATGAAAAAATTATATATAAAAAAATAAATAAATATATATATATATATATATATATATATACACACACACTCACCTAAAGGATTATTAGGAACACCATACTAATACTGTGTTTGACCCCCTTTCGCCTTCAGAACTGCCTTAATTCTACGTGGCATTGATTCAACAAGGTGCTGAAAGCATTCTTTAGAAATGTTGGCCCATATTGATAGGATAGCATCTTGCAGTTGATGGAGATTTGTGGGATGCACATCCAGGGCACGAAGCTCCCGTTCCACCACATCCCAAAGATGCTCTATTGGGTTGAGATCTGGTGACTGTGGGGGCCATTTTAGTACAGTGAACTCATTGTCATGTTCAAGAAACCAATGTGAAATGATTCGAGCTTTGTGACATGGTGCATTATCCTGCTGGAAATAGCCATCAGAGGATGGGTACATGGTGGTCATAAAGGGATGGACATGGTCAGAAACAATGCTCAGGTAGGCCATGGCATTTAAACGATGCCCAATTGGCACTAAGGGGCCTAAAGTGTGCCAAGAAAACATCCCTCACACCATTACACCACCACCACCAGCCTGCACAGTGGTAACAAGGCATGATGGATCCATGTTCTCATTCTGTTTACGCCAAATTCTGACTCTACCATCTGAATGTCTCAACAGAAATCGAGACTCATCAGACCAGGCAACATTTTTCCAGTCTTCAACTGTCCAATTTTGGTGAGCTCGTGCAAATTGTAGCCTCTTTTTCCTATTTGTAGTGGAGATGAGTGGTACCCGGTGGGGACTCATCTGTTGTAGCCAATCCGCCTCAAGGTTGTGCGTGTTGTGGCTTCACAAATGCTTTGCTGCATACCTCGGTTGTAACGAGTGGTTATTTCAGTCAAAGTTGCTCTTCTATCAGCTTGAATCAGTCGGCCCATTCTTCTCTGACCTCTAGCATCAACAAGGCATTTTCGCCCACAGGACTGCCACATACTGGATGTTTTTCCCTTTTCACACCATTCTTTGTAAACCCTAGAAATGGTTGTGCGTGAAAATCCCAGTGATGGTGAAATACTCAGACCGGCCCGTCTGGCACCAACAACCATGCCACGCTCAAAATTGCTTAAATCATCTTTCTTTCCCATTCTGACATTCAGTTTGGAGTTCAGGAGATTGTCTTGACCAGGACCACATCCCTAAATGCATTGAAGCAACTGCCATGTGATTGGTTGATTAGATAATTGCATTAATGAGAAATTGAAAAGGTGTTCCTAATAATCCTTTAGGTGAGTATATATATATATATATATATATATATATATATATATATATATATATACACTGAATGAAAATGACTACACGAACAGAAGTACTTTATTAGGGTCAGGTCAGGTAGAAATAGCTCTTTATCTACACAGTTTTGACATCTTTAGACTGTGCGCACCTGTAATTTGAAAGAGTATTTTACATTTTACAGTCATTAGCCACATCCAAACATTGCATTGATTTTATGATACACATCCGATTGCATGTTTCATGAGAAACAACTTGGCCTGACTACTATAGCGCTATACACTACAAGAAGATCTACACAATCGTGTCCACAAGCGTCTGTCATGTAGTATTATGAATGTCTAATGCATGTACATGGAGAGTTCAGCCTGTGTTTTATCAACGGTTTAAACTCTGTAAATTTCATTATGTGTAGGTTCCTCCTCAGAGACCCTGTCCATCCGAAGGCATGAAAGACCCATCACGGGATTCCAGCTTATTCTCATGGACAAGTTTCCATGTATTCACCTATGTCTTACTTTGTGTGTGAGTGTCTGTGAAAAGAAAAGAGAGACTAACAAGGTTGAGTCCACGTGCCCAGCGATGGATGGCTCCCTCTGCTCTTCTCTACATTGGAAGCAGATGACTATATCAGCGGCCTACAAAAACACAGTCCTGTCCGTTCATGCACACCGAGCCATGGTCTGACAAGCCTCTCATCTCTTTCTCTCTCCATCTTCTATAAAATAGAGAAATATAGAAAGACATGGAGAGAACAAGAAACAGAAACATACCAATTTATCCTAATGAATGTGCTCATTGATCAACTAGACCTATATATATATATATATATATATATATATAAGGAGTTTGTTTTCTAATTACAAGCATAAAGATAAATAGACTAGCCGAGATTAGTTCGCCTCTATATTTCATGCCAAACCATTCCCTTCAAACACACATGGATTAATCACACTAAAGGCTCTGACCAATGAGAGAACCGGTCCTTTTCATTTTATAGTGCGGTCTCAGGATATTATTATTATTTTCCCTATCATAAAGCCATAGCGCGGCTGAAAGTAAAACCATGTGAGGTGGTTGTTTGAAGAGGGAGTGATGCTGTGAGTGGGAGTTGTGGTTCTGAGAAAGACCCCATATTCAGCCCCATCTGGAGGTGAGGGTCCATGGCGAAGTGACTGTTGACTGGATTTTCATTGCACTTATTTAATTGCAATAAGAGCGTTATATTTTCAGCATAGAGTAAGAAAAAAAAAAAGTTATGGGACCACTGACATAATGAGTACATTAAGTTATGACGACCACCTATTACTCATCATCACTAGTACTCTGCAACAGTGTGAACAACGCTGATACATAGTCAACCAAACATAATCGAGAAATTCTAAGATTCTTAAAGGTACAGAAGCAAACCATTGCTGCTGGGCAAAAACCTTGTATCTCCATATTTCATCGTTTTTATTTATTTTCATGACTCATTACTATTGGTCAGCCTTCACATGTTTCTGTGGGTTTTGCAAAAACTTAACCAATGAAAAGTATTAAAAAGAGCTTTTGACTAAAACTCCATTGGCTCCTCGAATTGTTAGTCAAACCTCATAACTCCACACGCCTTTATTGTGAACGAATTGCCGCCGCACACAGTTTGGAATGTCTCTTCTTGTTTGTGGTGCAAAAGTAAATAATAAAGAACTCTTTGTTGGAACAAGTACAGCATTTTCTTTACTCAAGAAACACTATATAATATAAAGTATGATAATATACACTAATGTTTTATGTATTTGAGGAATGGAGAAGAATGCCTTAGTCTAGCATCTGTCATCGAGTCTTAGCCAATACTGTCTTACAGTAAATAGCCTGTGTGAAGCACTTTGTCTTTAATAACTTGAGATTTGGGCGAAATTACGAGAATACAGAAAAACTGGCTGATCGCTTAGCTACAGTAAACTTATAACCTGATAAAGTTGATGAAAATGTAATGTGATGCACTTGCGGCCTCAGATCCGGCCGATCTAAAGGCCTGTTCACACTGGGACGAATTTCACGCGCGATATTCGCCGACGTTTAACGCCTCGTAACTAAACAAAGGGCGCCAATGTGAGTGTGCACACCGACGCGAAAAACGCCACGCGTAAAAGCGTAATTTTTTAAAAAACGCCTCGGGTTCGTTTTTTTGGTTTGACGCACCGCGTCAAAAACTATCCGACCAATGAGATTGGCGCTTTTGCACACGTGTCTGGAGCTTCTGAAGTTACAGTAAAAAACAACTTGGGGGCGCTCAAACACAAAACGGTCTTGCCGAGCACACATACGTAATGGCGAAGAAGATATATGCCGAGTAGCGTCTAAACACTGCCGGGAAGAAATAAGACGAGGAAGATGCAAGGCAAGATGAATGTAGAGCTGCTGGTCTCGTTGGTGTCGGAACATAAAGAACTGTGACAAACGCGACAGCGACTACAAAAATCTTGATAAAAGAGAACTGTTATGGAGTGGTATTAAGCGCCATCTAATGTCAGGGAATGAATTTGCATGTTCACTCGGCTCATCGTCAGCGAAAATCGCTTGGGTGTGAACACAAAAAACGCATTGAAAAACGCTGGCGAATAACGCGCGCCGATATTCGTCCGGGCCTTAATGAAGGACAAAACAAGCAGTTTCGAAATTCGCTGGTCAAAACCCTCTTAACTCCATTTGAGCTTGATTTTGATAATATGTTAATAATATAATGTCACAGGTAAGTGTCTGACTATATATAAATCCATAATATACGCTTTGACAAAGCAGTGTTTAATTATAAATAAAAAAAATACAGTGTTTTTTTCCATTTCTTGAAAAGTAGCATTTTTGGAGATATCAGATTTCTGCCCATCAGCGATGAAATATAGCCTGATAAATTCTACAGGTCATAGGGAGGGTTAAAAAAAGGCTATGATAAACTAAATTACAACTGTTTTCGGTACAAAACACCTTTACTAACATAGTGGATAAAATATAGGGATGCATAATCAATTAAAAGCCAATCTAAAAATTCTATTCCATCATGTATAACGTTCAAAATAAGACAAAAAATTAATCGTTTCTAATGCCACAAGTCACAACATTATATTGTACAGTATGACAATTGTACAACAATAATGACAACAACATTATATTGCACAGTATAGTGTTTTTAAAGATTAACTTTGAGTGAGGGCAATAGCTGACACTGAAGGTAATCTAAAATGTATAAATACATGTGCAATTAAATACCATATGTTAATAACAATATACTAATAAGGATTACTAATAATATACACAAAAAGAAACCCCACTACATTATAGTGAGCTGTGGTAAACCTCCAAGTAGGCGCTGTCACGTATGCTCTCCATTTTCCCATCTTCACCAGTCCAGTCATCCAGTTAGAAACTAGACTTCCCAGCATCCCTCCTGGCCCTCACCTGCACCTGCCCCTCATCAGGACTTGAATAAAAGCACACACCTCAGAGTCACTCTTTGTCTGGTCTCCAATACGGCTGTATTACTACTTACCAGTGAAATCTCCTTGTGATACTGTAGCGAACTCCTGGAAGCTAATGTCTGGAACATTACACTTACCTGTCTACTCACCCTAGTCCGCCAAGAGGTGTGTGCTCTCTCGAATCTTCACGCTCCAGTCACCGCCAGTCCCCCGTTACCCAGGTAAAAAGGAAAGAGAACCTGTTAGTCAGTATTCATCTGCTCATTATACTGTCTGCTTCATTACTCGCCTGCTTAACTGTGCATATCATCTCTGTCAATGAATACCTGTTTGGGTTGAACTAACTCTCTTTGTCTCTGAATCTGGTATTCCCTGACTTGCAGCAGGATGACTATATATATACACAGGGGTTGACCAATGAAACAAACACCTGGTTTTTGACTATAATTTATTAGTATGGAGTAGGGCCTCCTTTTTTGCAGCCAATACAGCATCAGTTCATTTTGGGAATGACAGATACAAGTCCTTCGCAGAGGCCAGAGGGATTTTGAGCCATTCCTCTTCCAGAACAGTGGTCAGGTCACAATGTGATGCTGGTGGAGGAAAACGTTTTTTTGACTTGCTCCTCTAAAACACCCCAATGTGGCTCAATAATATTCAGATCTGGTGACTGTGCAGGCCATGGGAGGTGTTCAACTTCACTTTCATGTTCAACAAACCATTCTGTCACATGTTTTACTATGTTTATTAGTGCATTATCGTGCTAATACATGGCACCACCTTCAGGGTACAATGTTTGAACTATTAGGTTCACATGGTCCTCCAGAATGGTTCAGTAGTCCTTGGAAGTGATGCGCCCATCAAGCACAGAGAATATGTGTTTCCCATACAACGACATAACTCACTGCTTCACTACCATAGTACTATGCATCGTTGAAGAAATCATCTTGAAATCACCTCATTCTTGCGTGTTAGAGCACTTTCGCACATGCGCACTCTTCAAAAACAGTGCTTTAAATCTGTTGACGAGCTAAAAGACATAAATGACATTTGTATGTATTCTAAAAGACAGAGGTTGTACTGAATGTCAACTTGCTTATTTTGCTAAAGATAAGGATTTATTGAGTCCACATATCATGCAAACAAAGAACAATGATTCTAACCACAGCTCCAGAGCTGTCGTTCCAACCACACAACTTTGCGATGCTGTTTGCGAATGTTCATTGGAACTATGCTTTCGGGAAACACCGACTTGTTGAACTATGCTGATAACGGCGGAACTTGCGATCATAGTTGGCTAACGATGCTTTTGGGAAACGCACCTCAGAATGGTTCAGTAGTCCTTGAAAGTGATGCGCACATCATGCACAGAATAGAGCTGGTAAGTCCCGCCCATCCGTAAAACCCCAAGTGGACCTCTAGGTTGAAAAATCGTGAATGGGAGAAAATAATTATTTTCTGGTCCCGTTTGAATTGTGCCATGAATGTGAACATATGTTGTCTGTAAATTTTTTATATAACTTTTCATGTTACGAGTTTGACAGTATATGGTATGATTCTTCGGCTAGCAGTTGTGGAAAAGACATAACGAGAAAGACTACATGTCGCCTATGTGACGTCACCCCATAAAGTTGACTTACCCGTGGTTTTCGCCAACTTCAACGATTTTGTCCTCTCCCTGAAAGAAGGCGGTGAAGTGCACCAAAGACACAGGCATGTTTAGCGGGATCCGTGAGCTAGTGTCCATGTGTGAGTGGTGGTGACGTTTCAAACGCGTCGAAAGCAGCGAAGAGTTGTAGTCCACAAAGTGCTCTCACACAAAGTCTAATCGTATCAAACTTCTACCCGCTAAATTGTAGAATTCTTTACACGAAAAATTATATAAAAAATTCACAGACAACATATGTTCACATTCATGGCACGATTCAAACGGGACCAGAAAATAATTATTTTCTCCCATTCAGTTGCATTGACGATTTTTCAACCTAGAGGTCCATTGGGGTTAGCGGAAGGGGCGGGACTTACCAGCTCTATACTGTGATATTTCAGCCCAAACCATCATTGATCCTCCCCCGTGCTTCACTCTGGGCAGCAACTGTCCGGTTGTTAAGGCTCTTTGTGGCTCATCCACACCGTAACTCCCACGGATGTGAGAAAGACAGTGAAGGTGGACTCATCAGAGAACAATACATGTTTCACATTGTCCACAGCCCAAGATTTCCTCTGCTGGCACCATTGAACTCAACGTTTGACATTGAGTCACGGGTGACCAAAGGTTTGGCTATGGCAGCCCGACCATGAGTATCGACCCTATGGAGCTCCCGATGAACAGTTTTGGTGGAAACAGGAGAGTCGAGGTCAGGCCCGGCTGTAGAATGAAATGACTGAGGGGGCATGTGAAATTGTTAAGGGGGCTTAACTTTATACCATCAATGAACAATACACACTGATAACTTGCTTAGTAAAAAAAGATAAGCCAGCGTCATTTATTATGCATATATTAACCCTTTCACGCTTAATTTTAATATTCTAACTGACTCTGAGTTTTTTCAAGGCGACTGTTATTTTAGAATTTAGAACGTTCCCCCTAAATGTTTCCATGGCAACGCGTCATATTTGTCACGTGACACACCGCGGATATATCGCTTTTATTTCCTTTTCCCTTTTTTATTCAAAATACTCAGAAACTTGCTTACCATGTCATCAACTATCCGATATTCCGATTCTCAAAAATGTGTATGTGAGTGTGTTTGGTCATTTAAAAACCTCTATAAATAATCTTGATCTTGATCTAACGTTATAACGTGAGATGGCTGTTTCTTTGCGCCGCAGTTCTGAGAATCCTGTGAGTCATCAATTTCTCCCGAAATACATGCAAGAAAGTGGAATAGAAGAATAGAGTAAACTACTTTATAGTTACTTCCACTGTGTTTGTCTGATATATGAATAACACACGTCGGAAAATTATATTTGAATAGATTGTTATTGCTGCTTCCACAGACATCAGTGTGTATTTTACAAACTCCAAATGTATTGTTTTACTAGTGCTTAATGTGTATTTAAATGTCTGAAACCTAAAATAAACATTGTGATTGTGAGGTTGAAAACACTGCATAGTTGTGATATATGACAGCGCTGAGCGCGTCCGACTCTGGCTCAGCGCCAACCAACGCGCGAAAGCACAGTTTGAATCTGGCAGTTATGTCACGTAACCGAACATTCTAAATCCCATATGTGGGACCGTACTCTCAGGGGCACTGAAAAAAAAAAAAAATCCCATATATGGAACTGTACCGCTCAAAAGGTTAAACATTTCATTTGTAACCATAAAAACAAAAATGAAACTGAGGGGGCACAAATCAGATCTGAGGGGGCAATGCCCCCTTTTGCCCCCTCGTGGCGCCGGGCCTGGTCGAGGTGCACATTTAATTCTGCAGTGATTTTGGCAGATGTGGCTTTGTTTTTTGGATACAATCCATGTTAGTACCTGGACATCCCCTTCAGACAGCTTTCTCTTGCGTCAACAGTTACTCCTGTTGGAGTCCTTCGTGGAGGTATGCCGACATTACCCTGGACACCGTGGCTCTCGATACACCACAAAGACTTGCTGTCCTGGGGTCTACACTATGATGGTAATTGAACAATCTCAGGGTTACTGGATTAGTTTCAAGTTGACAAAACCAACCCAATTCAATCAGGCTTAGTTTGTACCATGATGCTGATCAACTTTGTATGTCAACTCAGGCTTTGATCCTGAGTTTATGGAGCATGTGCAGATGAAAGTGTGGCATCCGTAGCAAACAGCCAATTGCATGTCAAGAGAAACTGCAATTCACTTCTCGCGAGAGAATCAGCGGGGTTTATTTTTCTCTTCTGCCGAAAATTGAGATTAATAAATATGAAGTACATAAATGCATCCCGAAACAATTCGCAAAGGTTTCAATTTTGTTTCGAAGACATCCATAACTAGTGCTAAGATAAAAATACTTCTATTAATATTATAGAGATCCTTTGAATACTTATCTCGAACAGCGGGGTCGCCGAGTCAAAATGCTGCTCCAGATTGTGTTTACCTGACATGTCTTGGTTAGTGGATGAGTTGACTGGGAAACTAAACCCCGGCCTAGTCCCAGACTAAAATGCATGTATGAGTTGTCTTAACTGAAAGCGACTTGCACTGACAAATCTTAGAATATATCAGTGTGAATGTTTTGTCTCAAGATAACTGTCACTAATTGAACTAAGACCTAATCCTGGCTTAAACTAAGCCCTGTCTATGAAACCAGGCCTATATGTTCTACCTGCTCAAAGGAGTGTGAAGTTGACAGGAAGGACAGCCATGAGACCGTCCTGTCTCCGCAGCTCATGATGCCTAAACGGGCCAGTGAGACAGAACCTGTGCCTGTGTGTCTCCTGTTGCTGCTGTGTGTTACTAAAATCATCAACACACCAGTGACTCTGACACCCACACACTCTAGAAACCCATATTAGTTTGTCTGGGGAAAAGAGCAAGAGTGACAAGAACAAAGACAGTCAAAATGCATCTGTGGTCACAAATAAGAGAGAAGCGTCTGGGAGAGCTAAAAGTCATTAACACGCTTTTTTTTCTGTAAAATTAAACACAAAAGCGGGGCTCTCTGGGATTAATGGAGTTGATGTGCTGTAATGTTGTGCCAAGGGATGTCAGGGTCCTTGATAAACTTTTCTATAAAAAAAACAACAACACTTTTTAGATTACTTATTGCAAACTACTGTATTTCATATGTCAGTGTAGCCTACCTCAAGTTACTGGAAATGAGACCGAAAACAAATCCTAAGAGTGGGGTTAGGTGTGTCTCTTACTGAATATTTTCTCAAGGTGGGTAATTGGAAAAAAAGAAAAAGAAAAAAGGAACACAATAAGATAAAAGCATCTTCCACATAGTTAAAAACAATTACGTCTCACTGAGTATGTTGTGGTGCAAGTACAAATGAAAATACATTCTAAAATGAGTTTAATGCCACTTTATTTTTGTTTTGTTTTCAAAGAACTGAATAAAACAACATTCATGGTAAGACATTCCTATTTGTGTACATTTAGACTAGTTACTGTTGTTTAAAAATCAATTACTAAAAAAAAAATATTTAAAAGAAAATCATAATGAAGTTTAAGTAATTTAAATTAGGCTAAGTTTTTTGGCAGATTATAATATAAAAATTACAATTTTAAACAACAAAAACCATCTGTTTAAAATAAAAACAGTATTTTAGCCTGCCTTTAACCAGTCTGCCTTTCATTTGAAACAGTATATTCAATAAGAAAAATGCTGGATGTACTTGATTTTTAGCCATTTGACCATGTAAAATCTTTATATGGCACGGAGGTGTGAAGTTTTGCATAATGCGCATGACGCCACCGTTTCCACATATTCACATTTTTTGTAGTTAAGTTAACACAGAGATGATAAATTGTATCAATTTCAAAAACTTGAACTTTGAAAGCCGTTTTCAAAAGCGCTGTTGACATGTAAATGAAAAGTCAATGACAAGTTTTCAGTTTTTAGTTAAAAATGGTGTCGTGTAAACGGCCTCTAAGTCTGCATAAACTCTGATCTTTGGATTGCTAAATGAAATAAAATGAGGGCTTCACTACACTGTTTGCTTCTTTATACCAGTGTTACTGGTGAATCTTCACTCTCTAGAGTCACTGGGTTTATGGGAAGGCTGCAGCGCTGTGTTCATTGTTGAAACAATAGTTGTACTGTAAAAAAAACAGAAAAAAAAAAAGAATTATGACTGACAATTCAACAGCAAAAAATAATGTCAACAATGCTATTAACAATGATAATATTTTTGTGTGTGTTGCATTGTATTGCAACTCTCTTCTAGACTGAATGCAGCATAAAATTCACCATTGCATAATTTCATCTAATAGCAATTATAACACAATTTGTTTTATTGCCCCTCTTACAGATCAAATTGGTATTTGCCCAGTAAATGCTGCTGAATGGCGCCCCCTTTAGTACGTGACCAAAAACACAGCCACTGAATTATGAAGGCAAACTAATGAACTGCTTTCCACAAAACACAATATCTCACGACTCATCACTCATTTCATTTCAGCCTTTTCCTTCCATCATAAATAAACGTATTACATCTAAATGCCCTGACATTATGTCCAAATACAGTGCAAGAAGTAGTCTGTTACATGTATATCTTTAAGACTAGGCAAAACTCAAATAAATAATATTTTGTTAAGCACAGAGAAATCATGTGTTCACTCAATTAAAAATAAAGTATTCACAGAATCACTTACCCCTGCTTTTATCTTCAATTACATTTTGAATAAATAATTAATATAAATGAATACATATAGCCTATTATATAATTACTGTATAGCCTGTTGTTTAAATAATAAGCCTGTTATATCAAAAAAAAAAAAAATTATAGTGACTAAAATAGGAGGATTGGGATTTACATAATATAAAAGTACATTAATAATCACATCTATAGTAATCACATCTAAAAATAAAAATAAAGACATCATTTATTACTTTAACAGTTTTTAAAAATGGAACATAAATATGATTGAAAATAAGGTATTGCTTTTAAGCTTCATTATATGCCCTTGTAAGGTGTTATGCTGAATCGCAGCACTAGGTGATGCTGGAGGATCACACAACAACACTGTTCTTCCTTTCAGAAATCTCTCTTTCTCTCTCTTTCATCTACTTGAAGCAAAACTGCAAGTTCCACCAACATGTCACACGTCACACACCGCTTAGTTATAATAAAAAGTCACACACAACACCTGAGTAATAAATAAGCAAGTACGTGTGTGTATGTGCGCGCATGTATAAATGATGGATGGATAGGAATAGGCTGTTATCACAGAGTGCATGAATCACTGCCTGCCATTTTTACACAGGCCCGTGACAGGACAGTGACATGCGGAACATGGGCGGCAGCCTCCGAGATGAGCAGATCTTCATTTCCTGTTCCTGCTCAGAGCAGGTGAAAATATGTGACATGTTGTCTTCATTAATTCCCCCTTCATTTGAATTTCTCCCCGCCTGGGTGTCCTATCAGTCTCTTTCTCCCTCACATGACCATATGTACAGTCACACACACACTCACACGTCCATTATAGCATGTTATAGGTCTGGTTTAAAGCCATGCATGACATCACATATTGTGCATCTTTATATTCCATGTTTTATTGTATATTCTAGGTAGCTGAAAACACGCGTACGTACGTACGTACACACACACACACATCCTGAATCATTAGCCTCCCTTCAATAACATTTTTCAGCTGTGCAAACTACATAAAGACGTCAGCTCAAATCACTAACTAATTAACACTTAAAAAGACACAAATTAGATATGCGTGGCTAAAAGCAATTATAATCTCTACGAGTTTTGCAAATCATTTGGGAAATGAAAAGAATGCGTAATTGCTGGAACCAACATCTTCAAAAAAAAAAAAAAAAAAAAAAAAAAAAATGGCTCAAGTGATGCTTGTTAGGGAGCGGTCTTATCGACGGACCCGATTGTGATTACGACGCTTTTCCGCAATTACATGTGCATATGTTTAATGTCACAAAATGCCTCTTTTTAATGAATGTGTTTTTAATAGAATTAGCAATCAGTCAATTACGATGTGCATCAAGGCCCCGAGCAGAGAAGTTATCATCCAGAGACTAATGAAAGAATACGTGCAGATTCCTTCTGGAAATATGTATTCAGCTCCTGGTCTATAAATACAACTGATTTATATTATACGCTCACTTAAAACTACAACTTTTGCAACACTCTACATGACAGAATCCATGTTATACTCTTTACTTATTTCTAAAAAGAATTACTGCATTAATGACAATTACAATATGTGATAACAAATAGGACTACAAAATTATTACATTACCATAGATATTATTTAGTAATAGATCAGTACTGGCACAGAGCTATAAAAAAAAATACAAATACCAAAAATATATATATATATTTTTTTTGTCACTTCATTGCAGCTGCCAACTCTATAAACAAATATTAACATAATTATCTTTATTTTTGGAGCTCAATTACACTACATACTGAAGAGGAAATAAATAGAAAAATTATGTATTATGTTTTATACATCAACAGGAAATCAATAGGAACATTCCCTAAATATTTCATTTAAAAATGTAATAATAATTACTGATAATATTTATAATTTATATTTTTTTAAGCTGACTTACACCACAAACCAAAGAAGAAATCAATAGAAGAATTACCTAAATGTAATGTATACACACACACAAATGTATAGTATTCTATTCTATTATATATATATATATATATATATATATATATATATATATATATATATATATATATATATATATATTACATGCATTTAAGCATGAGCATAAAATGATATATATATATAACTGTGTAAGAACAATAATAATAATAATAATAATATATTTCAGATTTTTTATTTATTTTAATTTAATTTGAATTTGAATTTGTTATGTCACAGGGTCATACACAAGCAATATACGACCAACAGTGACTGATTCAGAGCAAGAGCATCCCGGCTTGCATTTTTGACAGGGTGGCAGGGAAACTGCGTTCCAGGTCGAAGATGCGGCTGAAGAACAATAGCTGTGGATGCTCTCACACTGATTCTAATTATCAGGGCAGTCGCCGTCAGCCCTCGCTTCTCCATTAATCTTGTGCTGTCGCGCACCTCACTAAACCCAGTGCTGTTACACTATCTCTGCTTTACTTCATCTGCTGTAATTAATGAATCCCCCCTCCTCGTGTGGGTCTGCTGCTTCTAATCACAGCCTGCTTCGCCATGGAAAGTGTTGATGGGGAGGGGGGTCAATGCGATAGTAAATATGTATAACTAAACAAAGAGAAACTGCCATTTTAAAACAAAATCCTGTTGTTTTCCCATAATTTATTCTAGATATTCTGTAATGACTTGTAATGAAATGAAAGCCATTATCAGTCTTGCGTATCACCAAGTTCATTTTCTTTGAACTGTCTATAAACTGACTTGCATTACTGCCTCCTTGCACTACATTCTTATGGCATTATTGCCGTAACTATATTCATTAATATTACTACATTTCTTTTACAATAATAATAATACTTATTTGTCACTTCATTGCAGATGCCTATACGCTCTCAAAATTATCATGCGATTTTTAGAGCTCACTTACACTACATCAACAGGAAATCAAAAGTAAAATTACCTAAATGTATTAATTTAAAAATGTAACAATAATTACTGATAATATTTATCATTTTTTAAGCTGACTCACATCACATACATAAAATGTAATAATAATAATAAAAATATTGCTAAATATCACTGTATCGTCAAAAATCTTGTCTGCTTAGTATGTTGGCAGCTGATAATCGCAACAATGACTGAGGGCACATACAGAAAAGCGTTACAACACAAATGTAATACAATATAAAACAATGTGCGCATGTGCATGTACAGTATGTTAGCCATACTCTCAGGGCACCTAAGCATATTTGAACTTACTTCCTCCTCAATCTCTTGTGGTGATTTGATGGCAATGCTCAATAAATGGACTGGCTCTATCTGAAAAAAATAAAAAATAACATATGAAAACAGACAGAGGAAACATTACGGTGGCGCTCATGGTTAAGTAAGCATGATTAAGATCTTTAATCCTCTCGCTCTCATTCTCTCTCTGACAATAAGAGCAGAGCACTTGTGACAGGGGCCAAATGGCCCTCCGTGAGCCAGCTCTGTCTGTCTGCGCGCATTCATCAGCTGCAGATCCGTTACAGGGTTGGGCAGCATCTGGGTGGGATGGGGGGTCTAGCAAAAGTTTGGTTGCATAAGTAGCACAGCGACAGATTTGTTTGAGCATCGGGATCAGCCCAACATCGCAAGACTGGCTCAACCACTGAAGCTCAACCTATCTGTCTCTGTCCGACCAATGAAAGTCTGGGGAAAAATGATGATTATTATTTTCCTTTTAAAAAACTTACTTCATCTCTGGTTGTGGAGGTAGATTTTTTGGAGATCATAAAGGGTATATCATCCATAGCTGGAAAGAGAGAACAATATAAGTGATAATGAAGTGGTTATTACTGAAAAACCAAACCTGGACTGGACAACTGCAGCTTATTACACCAAAACCAAAAATAACTATACATCCCTGCAGAACAAAACCAAGTTAAAACCAGCCTAAGCTGGTTGGCTGGTTTAAGATGATCAAGCTGGTCTCCCAGCCTGACCAGCTAAGACGAGCCGTACCAAACCAGCCTGCTAAACCAGAAATGACCAGGCTGGAAGACCAGCTAAGACCAGCCAAACAGCTTATTATTTTATCAATTATTTTATCAGAGAAGAAAAAGATTGAAGAGACAAGAGACTAGTACAGTGCAGGAAATTGTTTGCCAGGGACAACGGTCAAATACACATTTTACCCAGACAGCAATATAGTGTCGGCCCAGATCCGGCCCACATCTGGACCATGTGTACCAGATGTGGGCTAGATCTGGGCCGACACCACGTAACGTTCATTGTACAAAAATACTTGACAACTCCACTATGGACAAATTAGAGAGCACTGTAATAAAATTCTAAATAATAATAACGATAATAAAAATAAAACCAAACAAGTAATATTCCAAACAAACATCTGCAATATTCTGTACTGTTTTCTATGTTCTGAAAATGCATTTGACTTAATCTAATGGCCGCAAATAGCAGAAGACGGAAAGTTCCCGAATCCCCTCGGAAACTCGCTCAGACAAAGCGAGATGAAAGCCTTTTTTATCCTCCACTGTATCCCCCCCCTCCACTCGCTCTCCTCCCTCTTTCCCTGTTAATTACTCTTGATTATTCCTGATCCTGTCTTGTCAGGGAGACGTTCGACTCCAAAAACAAAGCCCCACTCGCACACGTCGAAAGAAAAAGGGGAAAGAGAGAGACAAAACATTCGCCGGATATCAATTTGCATGAAAATGAGCCAGAGTGTTCGGCTCTTGGAGAGAAAGCGAGAGCGGGAAAGAAAGAGAGAGGTGGATTGAAAGAGGACTTGCCAAGAGTGCGGTGGTATAATTAGCATTCTACCAAACAAACGAGCTTCAACAGAGCTATAATTAAGCAGGCCTGTAATTAAGTGTATGCCCTTTATCATAATGATCATGGTTAAAGCGCCTTTGATGGCTGCCAGTGGGTTATTAACGGCGTAACCCCGCGCCACACGGCGCCCACGCAAGAATCAGGGTGTCACGACTGTCAGGCTAAAGAGCGCCCCTTTGTTTATCAAATACATTAGAGCCCAAATTAACACAGGGTGACACGAGCGCACAATAGCTCCCATTGACTGAACTGAAGAAAATGTCCATCCCCTCAAAAAAAAAATTGGAAAGTGCCTGAGTTTGCTCATGGAAAACATATTGAGTATGGCAACTAACAGCAGCGCTAGCTATATATTTACAACAGCACATGGGATCTGCTGGCATGGAAGGAGGAAACCAGAGGACTTCTTCTCATAAGTTACCTGGAGGTCGACAGTGTAACATTTACTGCTAAAGGCAGGAAGAATATCTTAAACTGTCATACGGTTTCATTTCTTTGGCAAAAGCTGAATGCTTCTTTGTCCCCAACTTTTCCACAATTTGTCCATTTTTCTTAATAAATATCTGAACACACATAGGATGTCTTGGGGAAAAGGTGAACGTGTTATAAATGATGACAAAGTCCCCCAATCATGAGCTCAGTCCACCCTGGCAAAGGTTGGCTCTGCATAATTCACCTACTATTTGTATTTGTTTTTTTTAGTCATTTATTCGAAAATACAATAAAACACAGTTCATACATACAATTACTTAAATACATCTCTTCTATGATGGGCATGTTTCATAATAAAATTAAATAGTTTTTTCATAATATATTTTTTCGGGTGGGGGGTGGGTACTAATATCAGTTGGATCAGTAAGGATAAGTAGTTTGGCGTTATTTATTACAATTACAAAATAACAAAACAACTACACTACTTATTGAAATTTGAATAAAGTTTGTCCACAAAATCAAAGTCATGTGATAAACCAAAAATTAAAAAACTTCATGTCAAAAACATTAGGACCTATGTTGGGTTTTTATGGGGAATTTCCATAGACATAATGATTTTTATACAGCAGAAACTATACTATATACCTTAACCCAAAACCTACCCATCACAGAAAACTTTTTTATATTTTCCAATAGGATATTTTATAATAGGATTTTGTATATTGCCATATTTGCATTACCACACACACACACACACACACACACACACGCACACACACACACACACACACACACACACACACACACACACACACACACACACACACGTACACCAACACTTTAGTTGAAAAAAATATTTTAAACTTTTAATTTGTTACATCTGGAAATTTAAAACTTTTTTTTTAAATGGTATAAAACAACAAAATACAGTAATATATCTGAGAATCCATTTTTTTAAAACAGATTTTACTGTGTTTTAAACTAGATTCTACATAATAGACACAGTATGTATATATATATATATATATATATATACACTGCCAACCATACATCTCACCCTAAGAAACCTAAAACCTTTAAAGCTAAAGGAGGGCCCGACTCATTCTGACTTATCATACAAGCTCTAAAATCAAGAGAATGATATACAAGGTTAAATTACTTCACCACAGCCATCAACGACCTACTCAAATAGTCCCTTCGGGCTTCCCTTATGGATATATTTTTAACATAGTTTTGGATACTACCTTTATGGCCATTAGACAGGCCTCTGGGAATGTATCACTCAGCTTTAGAATGGACTATTGAACAACAAAGCGCTTCAAGAGGTCATTTTACCAGCAGGGCTCGGGTAATTGAAAGGAGGATGATAACGACTTGTTTCGGTCCATAAAAACAAGTGAATAAACATGTGCTAAAGCATCACTGAACAACAGCGTGGGGGAAGAGAGCAAGGCTGGCGGGGACTGCATTTGAATCAACATAGAGTCGCTAGGAAGGCTTTGATGAAACGAGAATGCGTCGGATGAATGAAGGTGGGACTTGAAGGCCGGAGCATTCCCTTTTATTGTTCAAGCATTGCGTTTTCAATCAGATCGCACTTAGTATTCGCCCGCCATTCATACTGGGTGTCCCACACTAATACACACATAAATGCACACGCTTTTTGCACACGCTCATGGCCTGATTTGGGGGCGATTGTGAGGAAAGAAAAATGGATGTGAGTTTGAGGTCATGTTGGGGAGGAGTGTTAAGGTAATGTTTGTCCAGACTGGACTGAAGTCGTAAAGGTAAAGTATGGTGCCTGGCAGATTCTACTCAAGTAGGTTAGACCACAGGCAGCCTGATATGTACGCTCCCCTGGAAGAGCATAACTGAGATTATAGAAGCAGCTTGAAATGTCTATAGGTACTAAACCACCAAAATGCCAGTGTTCAGGAAATATACACCTATAAATGTAAAGTGTCGGGTGAGATATCATTATGGAACTTTGGGTCTTTGTGCTCCAAGTAGTTGTAAAGCATTTAAAACAATTAACTTACCCATCTACCCACTTCATAATTTCCAGTAGGTACAAAAGCAATCAAACCCATGACCTTGGATTTGCCCCATTACAAGCACAATGCTCTACTAGCTGTGACCAAAACACCTTGTGCAGGTCGAAAAGAGCTCATTGATCTTCACAAGGTTGATGGACACAGATGTGCAGTTCAATGATGCATGATATCTGTTTATTCAAAACAAATACTACAATAGGGATTTTCAGTCTGCCAATACTTGTTATTAGACCTGGTCCACATGTACCATCTTTTCATTCATTGCTGATTAGAGTGGTGCGTTCAGCACTGGGATCGGTTAGAGTGAGTGAATGATGAGGGAGTGCTGAAGTGAGTATGAGTGTGGCTATGAGGATCATTGCCTTATTAATAGCAGTGTCAGGTGTTGTGAAAAATTTCGCCATTGTCATCCCCACAGCCCCCGAACCCTGACGGATGGTTGCTGCAGGCAGAGAAGACTTCCCTTACATGCTGCTATGAGCTCTAATCCTTCACACTTCCATTGTTGGATGCACTCTCACACAGGACTTCCGCCAGCCACGCTCGCCACACCGACTCGCACACACATCAGATTTATACGTAGGCTAATGCTAAAAGACTGACGGATGGAGGACTCGGTCAGCCAGTACAGCACAGTTCATGAAACAAAAAAATAATTTCTTCCCCAGAGGATGAGGGTGGGGGTGGCGGGGGTTCGCGAAAGGTGAGAAAGAGAAATTCAGTAAGTTTGAAATGATATATGGCGAAATAGCAAGTCTGATGGGGAGTGGAAAAGACCTTCCTGAAAAAACCTAACCCAACTACAATTTGTACACTAGTTTTTATAAGTTTGGGGACAGTGAGATTTTTTTGTTTAAAGAAATTAATATTTTTATTTAGCAAGGATGCAT
This sequence comes from Scardinius erythrophthalmus, assembly GCF_964197995.2. Classification (NCBI taxonomy): domain Eukaryota; kingdom Metazoa; phylum Chordata; class Actinopteri; order Cypriniformes; family Leuciscidae; genus Scardinius; species Scardinius erythrophthalmus. The sequence goes on from NC_138240.1 coordinate 19,425,604, forward strand.
TAAATTGCTCAAAAGTGACAGTAAATACATTTATGTTCCAAAAGCTGTTCTTTTCAAGTTTCTATCAATGAAAGAATCACGGTTTCCACAAAAAACACTGCGTCAGATGCTGATGCTATGGGGACGTGCCCTCATGGAACCCAGTGTCTCAGGCACGTGTAGAAACACAATGGTCGATGCAGTGCGATGATGTCGCAAGGTGCGCCTCAGTGTATAAGAAGGGTGCCTGACAACACATCATCAGCTTCTTTGTCTTTAGTAAACCGCTTGTTTGAGTGCTGTGTGAAGATAGCAGTGTGTGAAGAAAGGATAGAAGGTGAGCAGAATAATGGCAAGAAGACAACTCAAGCGCTGTGTTCCTCTGTGCCCGCGTTTGCAGTGAAGAGAGACAAGCCGCAGAGCCCAACGGCTCTAGCTCCATGTTTGCTGAGGCTACGATCAAGGGAATCTCATGCAGAACTTGTAGAGGAACGTGAGGGAGTTCCCCTCTCCTCTCCTGCTGGCTCCATTGACTTTGTGCCAGAAGCGAAAGCCCTCTCAGTTTCTTCAGTGGAAAGTGAGGACTCATTGCTTGTCTGTGATTCTGATATAATAGGTGTCAGTAGAAATGGATATATTTAATAGATCTGTTTCTTGCTCAACACAGCAAACCGCTGCATACAGTGAGCTGGTAAAACTTATGACTCATGCTACAGCCAGAATGAGTTTAAACTGGTCCGGTTCAAAGTGCGAAACTGCGGAAGGTCATTTAGGCTCTGTATCGTTTTGGTCAATTGACCGTTCGCAAAGACCCGCCCCCCTTAGTTACTGTCGCTATGTCCGACAAGCTACGCCGTTCTCACGCCGTGAAAAATACATTGCGGAGCAGAGAGGAGACTGACAACACGCTGACAGACAGGACAGACCAGGTTACTTTTCGGTTACGTTTGATATTAAACATATTAAACAAAGTCTCACCATTTTTTAAAAGAAATTTAAACAATAAATACCGTTTTGTGGCTCTTTAATGTGTCATGACAGATCGCTGTAGAGCATCAGTTAAAGCTGCTCGTGAACCGATCATCTCTTCCTTCTAGTTAATTTAAAGCCTCAAATAAACATGAACAAACATAAGAAGGAATGTTGTTTTAACCGCGGAAAGACATCAGTACACTCCGTTTTTCAAGTTCAAATCCTCCCATGTTAACTCTCCTGACTGCTTTGTCGGACAAAATGGCGGATGGCGAAGTATGATTGGTCAGATCACCTGTCAATCAAGCTCCCTGCGAAGGGTCAATTGGATCACAAGTAGACGAGGGAGGCACATTCCCGTTTACACCTAGTGTTTTAATACGTCTCTTTTGTCCACTTTCAGACAGTTCTGTCATGATTTCTTTGAGGGGAGGGTCGATGGGCGGGTAAATGTATGTTTTTTTTTTTCAGATCTTTCGATCTAATGGACAAAATAAAGTTTACATATGAACGTGCCTGGAGACAACGGAAAAACATTTCTGCTCAGAAGCTTTCAATTCTGCTCTGATAGCCGTATGACTACGTCGAAAACTGAGTGCGTGTTAGAAATCAGGAATGGTGAGAGAACTTTGTGCCTGGTTCAAACTAAACTTGGGTCTCCAGCCAACAAAGTTTAAATCCTGGCTAGCAAGCTTCCTAGAATGTTTATGAATTAAGTCAGTAAGCGGAGAGTAGGCGGTCTTTTGTGGCTGTTCGAACACATTCAACCACATGAGCGTCTACATTGAAAGCAATCCGGTCTAATGCGTTTTCGACTACCTCTGAAAGTTGAAAGGGGACAAGCTCAAAATGTTTTAGACCCCGTTTACACCTGTATTTAGTATCACTGACTTGTGATCTGATCAACCAAAATGCATCTCAATACCAGGTGTAAACAGGGTCTTAGATGAACGATATCTCAGGACTCATAAGTGTGCAGCTGTGCTGTCCTCAAGTGAGTCTACCCCTTCTCCCAGACCTGCACAGCATGTTGTCAGGTGTGTGGAGACATCCATACTCTGCCTACATGGTCCATTCAGCTTCGAGTTATTTGAATCTAGAGGGGCTGAGCGAGCAGGGTAATCAGTGGATGCCTTGGGTGGAAAGAAATTTAGCGAATTACCTTTCTCCAGGGACAAAGGCGCAATAGGAGAAAGCCATTCACATATATGGGCGCTGTTGGTGTGATGAAGAAGTGGAGGATGGTTGAGAAGGGCTAAGGCCCAAGCTCTCTGCCCACTTTTTCATTTTTTTCAGCTCCTTAGATCGTCTGTGCCCTTTCCAGGAACAAATTCCTGGGGAGAAGAGAAAAAGGCGAGTGTAGCTAAAGCTAGCTCTCCTTCTGAGGAAGCGAATCAAGTCACACACAGATCTGGGTGCTGAAAAAAAGAGAGTGATTGAGCAGGGATGCTGTTTAAGCATACCCCCTTTTCATTATTTTTCCTTCTAGTCTCGAAAGGGAACATCTAGGGTTACGTATGTAACCCCGATTCCAAAGAAAGGGAACAAGAAGCTGCTGAAGGATCATGTGACACTGAAGACTGGAGTATTAGCTGCTGAAAATTCAGCTTTGCCATCACATGAATAAATTACATTTTAAATTAAATGAAAACAGAAAATAGTTATTTTAAATTGTAATAATATTTTACAATTAATTTATATACTATAATATACAAATTTAGTATTAATGCTCACAGTTAACACTTATTGGTCAAAATAAAATAATACAAAATACTATAGGTTATAATACATATTAACAACAACAAGAACAACAATACACTTTTTTATTAGTAGTATTAGTTTTATTTTAGTATTATATGTGTACATTATATTACATTAATATAGACTTTCCCCTGCCATGCACTGTTATATTTAACCATTTGACAAAAAGTTATTATTATTAGTAAATAGCTATATTTATATATTTATTTTTGTATTATGTATCCTGGGTGAGGAATTATGTATATTTTGTATTCTGTGTTGTACAGGTTTTGGGTTTAAATGTCACATGCAAAACATCATTATTTTCCATACATTCAGGCTCTGTAAAGTAATTAATGCTCTTTCCATTCAACTATTCAGTCCTTCCCCTAACCTTACCTTTTCACCCCATAACATGCATTTAATCTCCTCACACCCACAGCTCACACTGACAACATCCAGCCAAACCACAGGAGAGCAACAGCCGACTGCAAGTCTGACTCACTGCAGCAGCAGGTCATGCATAAAGGACAATAGTGCAAGTGGATGTGAAAACTGGAGAAGTTGATAGAAAGGGAGGGATACCCAGTGGGTGTGAACTGCAGATTAGACAGTAATACACGGGATAAGGACCAGGGCTAAGATGGGACGCTTTACCCTTTGGATATCCCAACAGCTCTCCCATCAAACAGACAGTCCTTCTTGCTTTTAAAGAAAAATTGTGCCCGCCGCCTAAAGACATCTTAGAGACATATTGTCGTTTATTTTGTCGCCTGGGTTTGCCATCTGTGCCGTTCCAATAGAGGCTGCTGCCTGGTGAAGCCAGAGCCTGGGCGAGGAGGTCTGCCCGAGCCCCTCCAAAGCCCAGCCTGGTCATTAGTCAAATTGCCTAATGAGAGAGAATACAAATGGCCCCCTGCCCTGACAGGAGGAGTTTTGGAAGTGTCAGCGCTCCTGACCCGTGCTATGAGAACAGATGATGGCTCGCTGCTATTTTCAGCACCTTTTAATGACTCTGTCGTGGCCCTTGCCATTCCTCCTCTTTTTGTCTGATTTTCTTCATTTATTCATTTTCCATCTTGACTTTGTATCATTGTGCATCGTACTAATGCATGATTGAAGTGAGAAGAATCAATATTTTGCTTTAGAGCAACATGGTGCCTGAACTTGCCGAACAGAAAACCCAAATGAAATGTAAGTAAGACAGAGATCTTATAAACAAGTACAACCACATGAGGTATTCTTTTGTTGTAAGACTGTATGAGATTTTTTTACGAGCCATTCAGAGAAATGCGGCAACACAACATTTTAATGTACTAGTTTGGACAAAAACTAAAAATCTGTCATTATATACGCGCCCTCATGTTGTTCCAAACCCATTTGAGTTTCTTTCACATTTTGGATAAACATACTGGTTGCTGTTTTCCATGCCATTACAACAAACAGGGCCAGATGCTTCACATAGGACACTATAATCCTATATATGTCTTTTAATAGCTTTGTGCGAGAAACTGGAAAAATCTCCACCACCATTGGGCTGTTAACAGATGCGAATAAATCACTGAGGTAAACTTAACAATAATTTTGATTAAAAAGAAAAGAGTCGCCAGGAGATTCTTAAAAATTCACCTTTCGTAATGGATGGAAAGTTCTACAGGTTTGAAACGACATGAGGTGGACTAAATTGTTGGGTTTAAGTTTTTGGGTGAAGTGCACACAAAGTGAAAGCGCGAGAGGGAGAGATTAGAGAGATAAGGGGGCAGGGGGTAGATTTATTAAGTTTATTTAGAAGAGAATTGTTATTTTTCCATCTGGGTGACAAGTGGCCCTTGAAATCTGGTAGAGGGTTGGGTGCCAGCAGGCATCACCCACTGGGCACTGATCTATCTGTCTTCCAGAGTGAAAGAAGAGCCAAATGCTCCAACTGAATCCTGCAATAAGCACATAGTTCAGAAATACTGTAACGTAATGCAGTCCCAGCACCTATCACCTGTTCCATTCCATAAAGAAGGTAAAGAAACATTAGCTTTAGATAAAAATAATCTCTAATAATGTTTTTTATTCCTCCATGTAATGATAAAGAATGCACATTTACATAGAGAGAAATACTAAATACTAAAGTATGCTTTCATAGGATGCTTGCAAGGTATTGGCATCGAGTTCATATTGTTTCTAAGCAACTCAGTCCGTGAATAAGTGGTCTGGAGTATGGTTCAAGTAAACGACAGTACTGTTCACAGTTAGTATGAACACTATCTGTCCTAATTTACAGAAGTGAGTAACTAATTTGCATCGTTGCACCTGGAAACACATAGAATTATGCATTTGGTCACACTTTAGATTAGGGTCCAATTCTCACTATTAACTATCTATTAACTAAGACTTTTGCCTCAATAAACTCCTGATTACTGCTTATTAATAGTTAGTAAGGTAGTTGTTATGTTTAGGTGTTGTGTAGGATTAAGGGATGCAGAATATGGTCATGCAGAATAAGGCATTAATATGTGATTTCTAAGTACTAATAAACAGCCAATATCCTAGTATTATGCATGTTAATAAGCAACTAGTTAATAGTGAGAATTAACCCTAAACTAAAGTGCTACCATGCATTTTCTCAGCTTTTATCTCAGAATAAATTGTCTTCAAAGAGCAAGTATTGAAAATAAACACAATAACTGAGTAAATAAAAAAGAAGCAATATAAAATAAAAGCAATATTAAAAAACACAAAATAAAACAAAACACAAAAAAGAACATAAAAACAAGAAAATAAAATACACATAAAAATAAAAACACAATAAAACAAATTACAATAAACAAAATAACAAAAAGTAAAGACACTGAAGTAAAATAAACAAAATTAAATTAAAAACCAGACAATAAATAATGTAATAAAATACAACTCAAAACATAAAATAGACAATAAAATAAAAATGTAAAATGTAATAATAATAAACATTTTATATATAAATGCAGGGGAAGGAATTGAACTGATTTGGACCAAGTGATCTATGGATTAGTCTATTGTACTAGAGAGATTAGTACTAGCTCTGGCATGTGAGAGGTCTAGTGGTGCTGTAATTCTAGCATAGTGATCTGAAGTTGTTTTGAGACTCTGAGCAAATGAGCTCGGCCTCTACAGAGCATGCATGAGGGGCAGAGCTGGCAATGGACCCGCCGCTAAATTGCGTGTGCCGGATGGGCCGCAGCAGAAGGCACAATTACATCAAATCCCCTCTTAATTAGCGGTTCTGTGGGTATGCTAACTCACCATGCTGAAGCAGGAGGTAGGGCGTTCTTGGAAAGGGATGTTGAACCATAAAAGAAAGAGAAGCAAATTAAGGCAAGAAAGTGGTGTTAGGGTCACGCAATAGGGTCAGTGCCCGTATTTGTGGGCTACAGTCAGCGTGAGAGCTATTTTGAGCAGAGCTAGCATCCCATACCTCTACTTAAGTTGCACTAGCACTCTACAGTAGACAATCACTGGCATGGAGCCCCAATAGATCCCCTCAGAGCTGGGGAGTGTTATTAAGTTTTCCATGTTGGCGGCTGCAGGGCGATGTAAAGTGGCACCTCGGCCTGGTGAGTAATGATGTGTGCCAGGACTCAGGCAGGAGGGATGACAGCATGAGAGGCCTCGTTGGCAGCCACTGGTGCAACCATCGGACCATTCATCATCTCTTTAAACCAATCTACCAATGCCGCACCGCCATTCCTCATTAATTATGCTAAGCATCGTAGCATTACGTTCGCCATGACATGAGGCTCAGTAGACACTGTAGCTTAGATGTGTCATTGAGAGATGAGAGTATGTGCATAAGGTTTGACAGCTGCAGTTTGGCCTAACAAACAGTGCAGCTACAACACTGAGCCCTGAATGAAGTAACCAATCGTGGTTATGATGCAATAGCCTGATTGACTTTAGATAACTAGATGTCCATTTAAGGAACTTTAAAGTGCATGGAGCATAGACCACTGATATTGTTTGAAGGTTTTGTTTGTTTGTATATAAAAAAAATAAAACATAAAAAACAAAAAGCACAAAGAAACAACACCAAAAACAAAAGCAAAAACAAACAAAACACCACAAATAACATGAAGTAAAACAAAACAAACAAAACAAAACAAAACAAAACAAAACAAAACAAAACAAAACAAAACAAAACAAAACAAAACAAAACAAAACAGGAAATTACAGAAAAGACCCCTAAAGAGCCAAATGACTGTCAAGGTCAACTCTGTTAATATTTTAAAAACTGTTTTACTACTAAGTCAGAGTTGGTTTAGATTGTAAAATGTCATGTTATGACTCTCCCCCAAAAAATATAATCTAGAAAAATAGAAAAGTAATTATATAAATGCATACATTCATACATACATACATACATACATACATACAACAATTTTGACAACACATACAATAGCATGCTGTCTTTAAGCATTTATTTTGAGAGCATGGGTGTGGGAATTTGGTCAGTGTTTTAGAAAATAAACTCTTCATACAGCTGTAGATGAGTCTCTTAATATATTTAGAGACAAAGCAGGCAGCACACTTTCAAAACAGCCTTTGGGGGGCCCACTTCCCCCTTATCAGAAATGGCTCCATTCCCCGGAATCTCATTGAGAGTTTAAATCGCACTATGTATTAGGGGCTCGTTAATAACCAACTTAACGAGTCCACAGACCCATTAAAAGATCTTTAAGAGCATATTTGATCATAAATCTCCTTAACCTATATTTAATGGCTGGATTTCGAGGGAAATATTTTTATCAAGTTCTAATTAGATGTGCGATAACAAAGACTGCTGAACATGAGGGCAATGGGAAGGCTAGACAGGCCCATCTATTGAGGGCGGCCATGTTTGATAGGCTGGAGACTAATGAAGGAACAGTTCTTATTCTGGGCTGGGAGATGGACGGCTGAGAAATGATACCCCGGACTGTGATTAGGCCCACAGGCACGTGGTTCTCATTAGTCTTACAATTGACTTAAATCTCCAAGAAACTTACAGACATATTTAGAAAATAATAGAAGAGCACATTTATATTTTTAGCATGAATAGAAAAGTAAAAGACTAAATATTTCTCCACTGGTAATGATAAGAAAGGGGATATTAATGGGATATTAATTGTAATGCGAATTGTATTTTAATGCTAAATAAATAAATATCACATTCGAGTCTTGGGTACCTGCCCAACAGCAGCAGTTCTCTGTCAATTATTGTTGGATGTATGGATGGATGGATGAAAACTTCAGCCAAGTAAACCTAAAAGGTTTTCATTATGTTTCATGTTTCATTAGCCCCTTTCATACAGTCTTTACTGGTAAATTACCGGTAAATTAACAGATCATGTGTGAACCGGACCTTTTCAAATACACCGGTAAATTGGTTCTGGCAATTTACCAGTAATCGAAGTTGTAACATTACCAGTTAATTACCTGTATATGCGCTGTTTGAACGTGGAATGAAGATTACCGGTATTGTGCACATACGAGGTCAGAATGCGCAGAAGCAAGAAGTGATTTGGGCCAATCAGAAGCCGTTGAAAGAGCAACGGCTCTAAGCCATTCATAAAATTATGACGCAGGTGACATGTTTACCTCAGCACTGTTTACAAATGTCTTCAAATTGGAGTGATACCGAAACTAAAGCTCTTCTCCTCATCCGGGCGGATGAAGAAATTTGTCAACAACAGTTAGCGATACTGTCAGGTATGATAAAATAACTAGCCTTCTTCAGGAAAAAGGAATGAACTTCCGGTTAATGACACATCACAGAGTTTACCAGTATTTTGGTGTGATGTGTGAATGGTCTGTTACCGGTAAAAATCAGAACGCTGTTGCTTGTGTGACCAGCACATTTTTGAATTTACCGTTCTGGCAATTTTATGGTAATTTACCAGGATTGCTGTGTGAAAGTGGCTATTGACACTATGGAATTAAGGTCCTTGCACACTGAGTCCGAAATTCGCATCCGAAATTTTCGCACGTTAAAAAATTAATACGATCTCATGTTTTGTCAATCACGCTTGCACACTGCCTCCGAACTTTCGACCGTCGTAAAAAAATTCGGATCAGGTTCGATTTTCTGCGTTTTTCGCATCCGTCGCAAGCATTTTGAATGGTGTTTTGATAATTCAGATCCACTGAATCACGAATATGTGAAAATTTCGTATTCAGTGTACAAGGACCTTTAAAATGAATAGGGTAAAACTAAAATGTAAATGTAGAAGTATCTTTACTCTGACAATAATTATTCTAATTCTAACCCTTGGTCTCCCCCTAAAGGAAGACTGAGAGTAAAGATTCTTAAATCTGGATTAATCCAGAAACAAACATTTGGAAGCAACATCAGTCACAGTTTTAGTGGTATATACGCTATCATGCACACAAGCCAAGCAAGTTGTAAACCGACTCTACATTTTCCTCAGGCTCCCTCTACGTAGTCCACGAGAATAAATCATTAATGGCTTTTTTGGAAAAGAAGCTGTATGCAGTCTTTCATGCCCTGTCGCCAACCTGAAGTCCTTGGCTCCCTTTCAGAACGGTTTTATTGCCCCGAAATTGCACGGCTTAAATCGTGTACCCATCGAAAGTAAAACACAGCTGTAAATCTGGTCTATGTCTATCCCCCTCCTAGTCCCCCCACCACCACCCATCAAATATCCATACACAATTCATTTAGGGCAATTTAGCTGATGCTAAACAGAATCAAGGTGAACTTTCAATGGGCCCTCAGCTATGAGAGAGGAGGAGCAGAAAAATGGTGGCCTAGCTTTGGGGGGTTTTAATCAACTAGCTCCTCAAGGCTAGCCATCCAGCCATGGAGCAGCCGCACTTAGCAGATGAGTTTTTGTGTCGCTAGCCCGAGTGCGTGTTCTCTAATCCTTCAGCCTAAAGTGTTTTGGTATTGTAAAATATGGCCACACGGGTCTAGAGAGCTGCTGGGCTACACGAGATTAGAGCCACGATTAAAAGCCTATGGGATCCTCCTCGACTGCCAAGCGCTAGCTGGAGTGCTAGTCACGGCGCAGTCTGCACCCGGAGATAAGATGGAACTTTTGTTTGAAACCTGATGAGAGGATTCCTAATGAAAGTGCTGGCCCAAAAATAATCTTTTTTCTCTGTGTTAGTCAATCAAAAAAACAGTGTGGTCGGAGATGGTTAAAAAAAAAGTGGGGAAAAAGAGAAGTCATTTTGCATAATCAGTGAGCACCATCTGGAACAATTAACGAAATTCCACAGAACTCGGAGGATCAGTCATATTGGCTTATTAAAGATCCTGAATTATAGGAGCAATAAATCCGTGGAAAAATGAAGCGTACCCCGGCCTGTCATCACTATTTTAACTTCAAATACGCACGACTATTCGATAAGGCTGAAAAGAAGAGATTAATATATGCAAATTAAGTCAAGCATTTAAAAAAAACCCCAACAACTGTCTGCCATTTTTTTCCTGTCTCTTATTACGAGCCTTTATGTTTTATTCATACACCAGCTCACCTGTCATTTCATAAGCTCTAATATTATGGGGGTATTATTAAAGTGCGTAAAGTGGCGCTTTAATTGGAAAGCTCTGTTGCATTTTCCAATTATTTGGAGCAAATTAAAAGCAGATGCACATACTTTAATAAGGGGAATAATATCAGTTCCGGAAAATCAAAAAATCATTGTCAATTGCTCTGATATTTTGCAAAGGTAATACTGAAACATCTCTGTATTTTCATCTCTCTCTCCAATCACCTCTTAATTGATCTTCCTTTAATGCACTAAAGAATAACTGATTGGCACTCTATATTATATTTAATAAAGGGCATTGTCATACTTTTTTGATTAATGTAATAGATATGTTAATGCAAGTTAACTAGAGGATATTGGATATCTGTGAATAATTTATTATGAGTGTTCCCTGTTTTTTATAGACATGGATGAAAATAAAAAAAGTGGCTAAAGTCAAGCTCCTAACCACATATAATACTTACAAAAGACATCATCAATTTGATGTTACCATTTAGAGAGTCACAGCTCATATGACCACACAACGCTCATTTCTGAGACTTCATTAATACTCCCCAAAAAAAGAATATATTCAAATCCGTCGCCTCACAGATGTTGCAAACGGACTCTTTTTTTTCACACTGATTCCTTCGCTAATTAGGAAATATTTCTTTCAACCCATCAAGCTAAATGAAAAATAAATGACACCAAAAATCTGCTCAGCTTCAAAGAGGGGGTGGTGAAACAAAGTAAGAGGTTGAGAAGTCTAGAAAGACCCAACTTGTTAAAATGAGCGTGGACTGTCAAGTGAATGAAGTTTGCCAAATCTATGTGAATTAGTTTTTAATACTCTGGTAATAAATGTCAAAACACCTGCACCTCAAATCCACACATAATGTGGCTGACGATGACAGATTCCCCGACATGTTGAGTCGCCTACGCTGGGATAGTCTTTAATGCGCTGGTCCTGTTTTTTTTTTTTTTTGCATGTGTGTGTTTTGTTGGGAAGTGACGGAAGGTTTAATCAAGAAAGCAGGCAATTCATCAATCCTGAAGGAGCTGGTGCTACGAGCCTGACAAGAACGCACATGGTTTTAGCCCAGCTCAAACCTGGCCAGCTGTCAACATCCACACACATACATATATGCGCATATGCGTGCATGCGGAGTCCCCAACGATTAAGGTAAATCCAGCTGTCTGTTCAAAACCCCCTCATTTGCTCCTCAGGTCAACTCAATTAATGGAGAAAATCAAACAATTTAATGCATAATTATATTATATTATATATATTATATTATATATATATATATATATATACATACATACACTGTAATCATGATCGTGATTTTAACAATAAAAACTGTAAAAAAAAATCAATGGTAAAACAACAGTAAATTTCCTTACTATATACGATAAATAAATGTAATAGATCTAACATTTAATGTACTTTTAGAGTTAAATACTGTTAAATTTACAGTTTTTAAAAGTAAAAAGTAAAGTAAAACGGAACAAGTAGTTGCATTACAGTGAAAAACTGAATAATACTGAGTAATACAGTGAAAAAACGTATATATTGACATTTCCAGAATTCCCTGCGTGACACTTTACAGGTGATGTATTTTCGTTGAAATAACTATGTTTCTCCTTAGTTTTTATGTAGGCTACATTAGGGTTTTATATTACATCTAATGTTGTTAAATGAATGTTTTTTGCATTATTTTAGTGTCATGTGTTGATGGTCATGATACCACCTGTTTTTGGTGGTTGTCAGTGTATTACAAAGGTACAAAACAGATATTAGTACTTATGTTGATATATTAACATTATATCAGTTAATGAAGTATGTTTTGTTTTTTTTACTGCGTATTTAAAGGGTTAGTTCCCCCAAAAATGAAAAATATGTCATTTATTAATAAGACATTCGTTCATCTTCAGAACACAAATTAAGATATTTTTGAAGAAATCTGAGTGCTTTCTGCAGTCTATGGGGGTCAGAAAGCTCTCTGATTTCATCAAAAATATCTTAATTTGTGTTCCGAAGATGAACAAAGGTCTTACAGGTTTGGAACGACATGAGGGTGCGTAATTAATGACAGAATTTTCATTTTTGGGTGAACTAACCCTTTAAATTCAATCTGTACAACCTAAAATGTTGCTACCACATTTTAGATTTCTGGCAACCACAGCTGCCGTTGCTTTTCCCCCCACTGAATATACACACATATATTCTAATTTATTACTATTATGTATATCTTATTTATGTATAAGATGTAAGCCTAAAATATCTACTTCATCAGAGCTGCTGCAGAAATGTTGATTCACATTCCCTCTCTACTATCTCTATTCAATAAAAATACCCAAATATCCACTCTATAACTAGACCACATACTGAACTGTTGCTGAGCTTATCTGTGAACATAGTTACTGACGGTTACAGAGACGTTGCTAAAGGAGGATCAATAGAACACACTACTTGTGGTGACAGAGTGATGATTGGTGGCAGAGCATGTGTCTGCCTGTCAGTCAAATGGCATTACCATGGCGACATGGAAGCAGAATGCATCAGCCTTCGCGCTGACAGAACCTTTCCTTTCTCTTTGGCCTCACTTGAGATGAACAAGTCAATCTGCTGTCACTTTAACCACGTCAAAGGTAAGTGGCAGAGTTTAATGTGTCAGTCACTTATTTTAACCACTGAAACCTTGATATGATCGACGTGCCTGTAATCATGTAATTACATTATGCATAAAATCTATACATGGCTGACTGAAATCTTTGAGGATGTGTTATAATCAAAGAGCCTGAAAATGCAAAACATAATTAATTCCGAGCGTAAAAAGTTGACGATCTCGTCTGAGAGCCCAATTCGTCAGTCGTTCTGACGTAACGTCGAACGTGACTGGCTGAAAGGAAACAAAAAGTGTTTCTGTAGCGAATCACCGATTGTAAAAGTTGATTACAAGTCGCAAAGTTGATTCTGCGCTAAATTGATCTAATATTTAACTTTTTTTTTTTTATGTAGCAAATGAGAATCGATAAAATTGATGTCTATATTTTGAGACAAAGGTCTTGTTATTGATTTTCAGTTTTGTTCAAGGTAAATAAAGCAACAGTTTTTCAATAACGGAAGAATATGTAAAAGTATGGTATTTGGGGTAAAGGCACAATATTTACCATAAGAAATAGCCGGCTGACTTTTCCATTTGTTCAACATTTCCAGATTCAGATGGGAAATATCATATATCAAGATGGGTGTCCATCTTAGAGATAATCACCATATTTATAATGAAAGCAAAATATTTAAAAATACGATATTAATCATATCATTTAATAAAAGTATTTATTTGTTACTACTGTAAAGCTTTATTAAATTATTATGGGATCTCATTCAATGCTTTTAGAATTACTTTTTTAAATGATCTTGTTTCTGTAGTTTTAAAACAAACATCTTTTAATGACAGTATATTTACTGAACAAAAATGTATTATTTTATATCAAAATAAACCGAAAGTAGTGCAAACTTTGTATAGTGATTGTTCTGAACAAGTATTAATTTAGACATTATGTAAAACATTATTTAAGCTAAAGTATTTGTGTAAATAATTTGTGCCTTTTGTCCCACGCTGGTGAGCCTTTTACCCCTTGTGTGGGTAACAGATTTTTAAACAAACCACTTTTATAATTGATTTTCACACAAAATCTGTTGCTCCATCAATGTTCAATTTATTTATTTATTTATTTTTTTACAATCTGCAATCATAAACTATGGGAGTAGTGAAAGCACATTTTTCTTAGAGTGTGCCTTTAGCCCCACTGTACACTTTATAAAAAAAAGTATAACTCAAAAAACAGCACATACTGTAAGAAATATCGATAACACTTTACTTAAAGCCTTAATGTATAATAGATTATAAAGGTATTCATAGTGTATGTTATAATGCATTATATCTTTTCATAAATAATTAAAACCAAAGTTAAAATGCATTATAATATGTGCAAATTCCTTTTTACATCTGAGACTGGCTGTTTGTCATGTGTTTTAATGCATTCTACTTTCTAAAGGCCTAACATGAGTATTATAATATATTATAACTGTGGTTACAATTATTAATGAGACCAAACAATGCATTATAAGGTGAATTACAAGGCATTATTCATGCATTAAAAATACTGCATTATATAAATGTGTTACCGAAATATCTGTGGCTCGAGAATTCACACCACAGGTGTGACCAAATGTTCCTTTTGGACCTGAATGTACCTCAGTACAGGAAGATATCTTTCCCTGTACTATAGATAAGCTCATCCTCACCACATGGTGTCTCTCTCCAGCCAGAAAAAAAGCACATGAGCATGCCTTTACAGTCTAAACTCAGAGTTATATTTTGGACCTAAAAGACAGATCTGCAGGACGGTGGTGGTCAGTGGGATTTCCTCAAGTACACAAATCTCATTCCCCTAATGTTTGCATAGAAGTGCACACGTCGTGGTGTGACGGTGTAATTTTCACCTAAACGTTAGCAATAGTCCTAGGGATGTTGCAAAAGATTATTCAAGACAATGGAAGGTTGTGTAGAGGACTGACCTGATTTGGTGTATATGTTGTAGATTTGGTGTTCATAATTTGGCCTGACGATGTTCTTTTTAGTGGGACTGGCCAGAGACTCTGGGAATTGTCTAGGAAAGAGAGGCAAAACTCAATAACAATGTGCAAAGAGAGGCAATAATGAACATAAATTTTCAAAAGAAACACTATATCCAATGTAAAGATTCTAGAAGGAGATATCACAGACAGTATTATATAGAAAAGTTTTTGCTTTCTAGAATGTTCACTGATAGAACTGTTTATTTGCACATGCTGCCTGAGGAATTATGAGGGAATTATGCGAATCAGGTAACAACGCAAACACATGCTGCAAAATCTGTCATGAATGCAATTTACACCGTGCAGTTCAAAGTGTCTACGAAGTGCTAAGTTGTGAATGATGCACCAAACTGCTGAGATCTGGCATGCTTTACTGGGACTGTACAATATCACTGTGACCCACACCTTAATCAGCTCTTTAAAAAGTTCTTAAAGCTAGAATATAAATGTAATAGGAATCATTGATGGTGGGTCTCCATCTTTAACTACTGTGAATCACTGACTCCAACTGATCATTAACCTCCCATTTTCTCTCCCTCCCTGTCTGTGGCTCTTAGGTGCCTGTGAGCGGTTGTCATGGAGTCATGGTAATAAGAAGAGTTAAGAGACAGGATGCTATAAGACACACACACACACACACGTTGGTTTTCCATGTTTTATGGAGATTTTCCATAGACATAATATGTTTTATACTGTACAAACTGCATATTCTATATTCTATATTCTATCTACCCATCACAGATTTCGGATATTGCCATATTTGTGGGGACATTTTGTCCCCATAACATAGAGTTTACCAGGCATGCATGCACGCACACACACCTTGGTATTGGTGGTTTATGGGGACATTCCATAGGAATAATGGTTTTTATATTGAACAAATTGTATATTCTATTTCCTTAAACTAATCCTACACCTAAACCTACCCATCACAGAAAACCTTCTGCATTTTTACATTTTTAATAAAAAATCGTTTTGTTTATTTTGGGTTTTGAATTACAAGGACATCGCCATGTCCTAATGTAGGGGGCGTGGCCTGAAACCTGAATACACCAAAATATTAGGACTTTGTATCCTCATAATGTAGGTCAGCGCGTACACACACACACACACACACACACACACACACACACACACACACACACACCTCATCAGTCCAAGGAGGGTGTCTGTGGTTAAGGTCATTAGTGTCACCCTGCATGGACAGCTAAAGTGTTGGACTTACTTTTCCTTGGAGTATCACACTAGATTCGTTTTATACCACAGGAGTGCCAATGAATCTAATAATTTTGTGGTAATGCTAAAAAAGATTCTGCAAACCAAATTATCTGATCAAAATCCAACCAATAATTTACAGTAATGAAATGTGATGAATATAATTATGTAAATATCAATAGTAGTATATAGTAGTAGTAGTTATATATAATAAATAATTGTTATTATTATTTCTTAAATTATTTATTTTATAATACAGAGTTTTTTAAAATCACTTTATTACTATTTTCAGAACCTTGATGTCATTTTTCACAACTCTAGACACAAAACTCACAACCAATGATCAAAATGCACATTTTTCAAAACTCTAACCCTTTTCTCAATTGCTTGGATACAATACACATAAAACTTAGATCATTTGTTCATTCAACAAAAATCACCTGTTCAATATGACACAACTTAACATCAAAGTACTACTATTTCAAAAGGCAATTCACACATTACATTTCAAATGAGTGTCTATTCATTTCCTTACAATGATCTAACTATCAATTGATACAACTGCTCAAAATGATAAGTAACTGTTGCATTACTCTTAATGTATAGTTGTATGGAAACAGACAAACAATCTTCCATGTTTATGTAAATCATGAAAGTTTCAAGATAACGAGATTCATTGTCACCAATTAGCGTGGAGCATGAACCAATTAGACTACAATATCCATGGATGTAGCCTAATATTTTATCATAATGCTTCATAAGACCACCTTTTCAGACTATTTATTGACAGTACTGCACTGTATAGATAATCACTCCTGTTTTGTTTCTTACAGTACAAGCAAGCAAGTTG
Organism: Scardinius erythrophthalmus; assembly: GCF_964197995.2. Classification (NCBI taxonomy): domain Eukaryota; kingdom Metazoa; phylum Chordata; class Actinopteri; order Cypriniformes; family Leuciscidae; genus Scardinius; species Scardinius erythrophthalmus. The sequence continues at coordinate 19,442,502 of NC_138240.1, forward strand.
AGGAACACTACATTTGATGTTTTTACAGTACAGTATTCAAATAAACCTATGTTGTGATTGCACTGTAGTGTAACAAACTTTGTTCAATGATTCCACTGTGTCTGTAGTATTCTCTCTACTACTGCAGTACTTTTACAGAGATGTATTTACTGTACATGTAGTACCATAATAAAACCTGTATCACCTATTTTGTTCTACAGTATTTAATGATTGTACGAACAATGACACAGTGAAACTATCGGTTGCTTGTGTGTGGGTGATCTATAGTTATGTTTCAATGGTATTTCACAGTAAATTTGTTTTTTGAACCAATGATTGTGCAAGTGCAACATTTCTTTAAAGATGTGAATGCACAATGCAATGTTTTGAACATTAGACAGCCTGTGTTACAAGTGATAACCGTTTTGAGTTTTGTGTCTAGAGTTTTGAAAAATGACATCAAGGTTCTGAAAATAGTAGTAAAGTGACTGTAAAAAACTGTAAATGCTAATATTTAAATATACTAAATTTAATTGTAAACTGAACAAAAACAAATACTACTTCTATTACATTTATACTTGAATAAATGTATTAATAATAAAATATTAATAATAAAAATAAAAATTAGAATAACATTTGCATAAACGAAAGAAGCCTTCAAGTCAACTGCTTAACCATATCAAAGTTTTGGGGAAGAGCAAAAATAGCATGCACTGCACTTCATGGACAGTTTGAACTTGCTCTCCTCATCAATCAGGCGCTGGTGAATTACACTCTCTGACTCACTCACGGGAATCAATAAATTCAGTGCCTCGCCGCCTGAGTTTCTCTGCATCAGGAGCGCTGCATAATTCTGCTTTAGACATGCTTTGAAGACCAAATGAGCATCTCCAACAGGTTACAGGATGCATCAGATGCATTAAAGTCAGACAGAGTCATGTTTGGAAGAAGATTAGGAGCAAAGTGACACCGCCAAGGGGAGTAAGATGTCATTTAGGCGGCGGGAGAATCCAGAGTTTGAGAGTAAGTTAGGAAGGTAAGTGCAGAAGTGGATGTTGGAAAAGCTTCTGAAATGTGATATCAATGCAAAGCAGGAGATGCCTAGATGTTGAAAATGGAGGACGGGTATGTCTGAAATAAATAGATGAAATGGTTGAAGTGCTCGGGCCGGGCAAAGGATGCAAATGCAAATCTAGTCGGCTACTTTGTTGTAGAAATCTGCTATGCAAAGGCAAAAGCCAAATTAGAAAAACAGTCATCTATCCTTTCTGGAAGCACTTTTTTTAGTCAAACACTGTCCACCAGAGATCAACTGTACATATTCATCCGAATAAATGAATGGTAATTGTGGGTCAGCTCATGAGTAAACTGAAGACAGGTCTGTCCTGAGTGGCTACTCTGCATTTCTATCAGGTGTGATGAGATAAATAAATGCAGTAATTTCTATCAGAGGCAATAAAACATGCTTCCTGACAGCCTGTGGTATTTATGAACTGAAGCCTGCAACTCAGATTTATTTCTCTCGATGGGGCCGACTTCTCCCTGTTCATCTGCATCAGCATTTGCCCGTGTTCAATTCGGCCCAATGGTGAATTTTTAAAAGGTTGGCATCAATCTTGTGGAACCGATTGCCACATTTAATGAAGACTTCCCTTCGTTTGCAAAGGTTGACTCGAACGCAGGGGGGAGAGAAAGCCGGGGACATGGCTCTACGCGCATCCAGACATTTCACAAACAGCCATAAACTGAAAGGAGATGGTCCGGATGCTCTTTCGTCGAAACTGGCCTCAACTACCCCAGTCACTGGAGCAAGCCAAAACAATAGCGAATAATACCGAGCGATACAGAAAATGGAAATGAGATATATTCAGTGAAAAGCCTGTTTACGACACACAAATCTATTTGGACGTAAAACATCACCAATTTGATAAGGTCAAAATTGAGATAAGAGTTGGTCTTTAGAAAAGTGACCATTTTAAGATTATCTAACATCTTGTATGTTTAAAATGCAGTATTTATATAGAGCAACTCATTGTGCCAGTGTCAAGCACCCAGAAAAACATCTCCAAAACTTTGTCTCTGTGCCGCCTCTCAAAAAGTGAAATAAAATATATGCTTGAATCAATATAAGTTGCAGGAGCAAGCGTTTTCCAATCTTCAGAGCTGTCAAACAGTGTAACCATACTCAATCCCAATTCTTTGCTTTTTACATTTTAGGGTACATTGGGTTTGGGTAGCATATGGCATATCAATTACACATCTAATTCTTAAAATATAAACATGGCTACATAATCAACGGCAGCGTGAGGCTTGCATTACGTCGGCCACTGGAGTTTTGAGTACAATTAATCATCATTCAAACCCATCAGAACCACAGTGACACAAATCCCAATTTTGAATATCTAAATATACCATAATACCTCCAAGAATTAAAACAGAACTGGGATTAAGATGTAAACAATTGCAACATTTAGCTTGTGCACAACAACATACGTTAAAAAGAAATGGAGAAAGCCTCAAACGGATTCTGTATCTTAAGACATTTTAGATGTTCAACATGCTCCACTTAGATCTACGGATGACGAAGAGGCCAAGAAAGATCAGAGTTTGAAGACAGACGAAGGTCTCGAGGCACAAACTGAGGACAGTAGATGGTTGATTCCTAATAAGGCCAAATGGTAGACAAGTGGACACAAAGACAAGCACTCAAGAGTATCACAATGCCTGGTAGGAGGAGGAAGAGGCTTGACTTGGGATGAAGGACTGGACAAATTAGAGGAGACAGGCACATACGAGCGGTGTAGGTAGACTAAAAGAAGACAAAATTGTGCTCGGACTAACACTAATGATGAAACGGAACACAATTTCATGTACTTTAAAACTGTTGCACGAACCAAAAGAGTTTCCACAGTATTTACAGGCAAGGCAAAATTACAACCCGGAAAATTTCAAGAGGCACGTAAAAGGAGCCAATTAGTCAGAGTAATCTCAATATCAAAAGCCCAATCCCACATGCTGGAATCTCCACGGGTGGCTGATGAGAAACTCAAGAAGGCATCGACGTAGAAGCGAAAGCACAAGTCCATCTCGGGGAGGAGACGTCTAGAACATCTGTCATACTGTGGACAAATTTGCCAAAGCCTTCGGTGAGGCAAAGACTGGGATAAAAACTATATATAAAAATAATACTGTGCGAACTGAGAGGAATCTGGAAGCCGGTGTTTTGACACTCATCCGAGATCCTCGATGACAACACCTCAGCGCTCGCTCCGAGCAGGCAGCCCACACAACCTACGGCTTGTAGACAGCTGCTTTCTGCAGTGGCGGCTTTCCCGCTTGTCATTACCCCACTTAAAGTTCCATGTCAGGTGTGGAGAAGGAAGAATCTTGAAGAATTCCGTAGCGGAATATGGGAGTGTAGAATCTCTAAAGAGCCACAGATCTTTGCTGATGATTCTATTGTTTGTGGCACTGCTCAGTTTGAGTTTACTTGATGTGTATGGAAATTTGCACGCTTTTTAGGGCTTTCCGGGAAAGGGTACACAGAAAAGTGTCTGGAAAACACATTTGAGGATGGTGTCACAACAGATCTCGTACAAGCCCTGCCTTCCCTGAGAACTGGGATCAGCCATTGTTTGGAGTGCAGATGTTGAGTAGGTGACACGGAGGTCACTGAAACCAACAAAGAGCGGAAATATTGACACCCGTCCATCAGTGCTACTCTTACGCTGCATAGAGTACATGCATTTTTTTTTTTTTGCATTATTATTTATTTTTTGTCATATTATAACTTTTGTCTTTGCTGTTTTCTTGAGATCACAACTTAAATTCCTGTAATTTTGGCAATACGCAAGTTATCTAAAATAAAATCAACATTTACTTGATATATTTTATTATAAAATAAACAAAAAATGTACAAATAAAATAAAATTGGTTTGGTGGTACTAATATCACAGAAATGAAAAGGTTAACTTTTAAGGTTATCCTGTGACGTATACAAATATATGGTACTAAACGCCTGTGATTACAGACCACGTAGACCTAAAATACAACACCTAATTTGATTCAATATGTTAACAGGGTGGTCTTTTATTTCTTAAAATGAAATCCCTGATCTGCAAACTTTTTTGAAGTATTTTTTTGTTTTTAAAGTTCTTTCAAAGTTGCCAATGTGATCGTATATTTACTGACCTACGGTAGTGAATCAGTGGAGTGAATCATGGGACGGCATAAAAAAATCTTCCTGCTCACAATGGGGAATATGCTTGACCTTTACATTTATACTGTTCGGCTTTTGGATATAAAAACTTTCCCTGCCTTACTGTATATTGCCCTATCATTCAGAGAGAAATGCCTGAAACCTTGATTCTATGAAGAAAAAGAGAAACCGAAATATTAACACAAGGCAACTTTATGTTCTCTGTCAATCTAGAGGTCAGATTTCAGAGCGAGAGATGACAGTTTTATCAGGACGACAAATGGCAGCAAAGAGGGGAGAAGAAGATCTGTTGTAGAGCTCACCCTGAAGAACAACAACCCTAAAATCTATGGTTCTGGAACTGGATTAAACGGGCCTAGTTTGAATGAAATGGGGGTCACAAACTTGACACCAGGCAATTTGATGCCAGATACAGTATTCACAGTGCAATGCTAACACCTAAAACATATGACTGTCAGTAAAAATAAAATGTTGCACATTTAATGTACACATAAGCATTAATACTAGTAACAAATATAAGCAAGACAAAGTGGAGAAATGGACAAAAAAAAATTAGATTCATGGAAATGCTTTGAAATTTCAAACAGGCAGCAAGGGAAACTGAGATTTAAACAACTTTTTACTCAGTAGTCTGCAAACACAGTGATTAGTGTCCTTGTAGCCTGAGGCAAAAAGGTTTATTTGCAGAACCACCAGCATCCAAAGTTAAAGGGCGGGTCATTAAACATTTATTCCTTATTGACTATGCTTAAAACATCCTTCATATAACTGTAAAAGGCATTTAAATTTGACGGCGTCTTAAAAGAGTCATACAAACAGTAAACATTGATGGGCCCGCAGAGTTTGTGTGAAATGAGGCAAGAACAGCATCAAACCTTGTAATGCGACATGAACGCAGGCTTCCTATTCTAAAGCCTTTATTTTGCCATTCTGTGACAACATATTCTGATATCTTTAATACCATTTTTGGTTACATCACAGAGGGAAAATAAGTATTTTTATTTTGAATAAATTAAATCAAATTTTTTTTTTTTACATTTAACAAATTAGATAAAATACATCTTTTTAATGACCTTTAGCTTACTAAGGTATCATTTACTTCAATAATATTTATTAAATGGGTCCCTGATTATACTTTCACTGTTTTAACTTTAGTTAGTGTGTAATGTTGCTGTTTGAGCATAAACAACATCTGCAAAGTTACGACGCTCAAAGTTCAATGCAAAGGGAGATATTTTCTTTTACAGAAATCACTTTTTAAGGACTACAACAAACGGCATTTACAGAAACCCACGCAACGAAGAGAAGTTGTTGTCGGTGGAAAAAGTTTGTCCTAGGCTGACATACTTAGAGAAGTTAAAATGTATTTTTAACACTGTACCTGAATTACAACCTCAACGTTTGTCAGTGCACATTTTACGGAGAACAGCTTTCAGAAGAGAGTACAATGCAGGCTATATGCAGAAAGCTTCTCTTGAAAGACGTAGCCAGTCCCATTTTGTCGGGACAATCTGTTGTGTATGGATCACAACTTGTAAGCATGTCTTATTATTTGTAGTTGTGTTTTCTATTAACAGTTCCAATTATAACCTTTATGTAGTTGCTATGATAGCTATGATGTAAACGAAGGGCAAAGCTTTGCCTCCGCTAGCCTGCTAACTAACATTACAGTATTGGGGATATTTAATTTAATTAATCAATCAACAATACTATTGATCAGCATTACCAAACGTGGACGTTTTCCACTAGAAACAAACATTGATGTATTATTTTAATTTAATACTGTGAAGCTGCTTTGACACAATCTGTATTGTGAAAAGCGCTATATAAATAAACTTGACTTGACTTGACTTATTGATGTAGTGCTTACTTTAGCTTTTGTAAGCTCTTGCTTTTGTAAGACTGTTTACCGCCCCTTAGGAAAATTATCCATGATTACTGTTTGCATTACCATAGTTTTCTGACAAATATGATTAAATGGTGGATAACATTGTATCTACAGTATAAAATAAAAAAAATGAACGACGCATTCAACCAGACTGGAGAGAGATGTAATAATGTAAAATACATGAAAAATAACACGTTTTTTGAACAATCAAGCATGAAAACATTTTCTAGTACACCCCAAAAACAAAATCAAGACTTCGTAAAAGGGCATAATAAGACCCCTTTAACATAACTTTTATATTTTAATTTTCCTTTTTAATTTTAGTTTAAGTTTATTAAGTAGGGCTGTCAAAAGATTAATCGCATCCAAAATAAAAGTTTTTGTTTACATAATATATGTGTGTGTACTGTGTATAATTATTTTGTATATATCAATACACACACATGCTTGTATATATTTAAGAAAAATGTGTAATTTATATATAAAAAATTATATTTATATATAATATAAATTATATATAAATATATACAGTATATGTATGCAAATATTTCTTAAATGTATACATGCATGTGTGTGTATTTATATATATACAAAATAATTATACACAGTACACACACATATATTATGTAAACACAAACTTTTATTTTGGATGCGATTAATCGCGATTAATCTTTTGACAGCCCTATTATTAAGTTAAGTACATTTTGTTATGTACTTCTGTTATTTTTATTATTATATGTTTTTATATTTGTTTAGCTTTATTTTTATTTCAGTTTTAGCAATTTTATTTCTGTTAGTTGCCAAGGCATCACTTCTAATTATCGATCAAGTTAAGTTTAAGTTTTTCATCTATTTATATTTTATTCTATTTCAGCTTTATTTCAATTATTGAAAATTATACTTAATAGTTTTAGTTTACCATAACATCACTGTATCACAGCCTTGAACATGAATTGCTACATTCTATTGTTAGCCAGAAGTGAGTGGTTTTAAACTTTTAGAAGAACAATAAATTACCTCAAAGCTCATGGACATGCACTAAAAGCAACAAAAGTGTTATTCTTTAGCAAATAAAGTGGAAGCTAGTCGGAAACATCTTCAATAAAGCACTTGGTTACCTCTTGTGCCTCTTAACCAAGCTCTTTTTCACAGATTCACATATTGCGGTTGGACATTCACACAGAAGTAAGAGCATGAAATGTAATAACACCAAAGTGCACAGTCTGTGATCACAGCAGGTATCGGAGTGGGGAGGCGTGGATCCTCGCTTGGAGGTACAATTTATTCTTCTCCAACTTGAAAAGTGGCTTCAAAAGAGTGAAGAATTAACAGGGTGAGACGGAAGTGTGTGAAAAGTGTGGGACTGGATGTAGGATGACTCAGAGACATCAAACGCTTCTCCCTTATAGCTGCCCCTTCCAAAAAAATACACAGCACAAAGGGCTTTATTCAAGCCACGAAACCACGGTAGATTTAAGAGGTCGTTCTTGAGCAAAGGTTCAAAGAGCAAAACTTCAGAAAATATTTCAAGTGGACCCCACTGTAAAATCGTATGCTCATCGCAGGATAAAAACAACCAATGATCACAGAGAATTTATGTGAGAATTGGAGTCAGAAGTCAGATTCAATGCTATATTTAATTTGAAGTGGACAAAACTGAAGGAAAAATATAAAGTTATTTAAATGTTGTACAGTACTGTTGGGTACCTGTGTGTTTGATCATTCACCTGACAATACACTGTTTTGTTCACTGAAGTTTGTAGAAAGACATATTTTCCAAAATCAAGCAAGATTACTACACAGTCAATACCAATGCAAATAATGTGTTTGAGTCATTGTTTGGAAAGATTGTATTTATGAGCGAGGAAGTGAGAAATTCTAAATTATCTTTGTTTTTTTGACTTGTCAAGTTAGAGGCATGTCAGTGAGAAAACATTCCAGACACAATGGATGGACAAGTCTTGACAGTAAATTTGTTGAAATATTTGTTGCATTTTTCATTAACAATAAAAACTGCATGTTGCATGTACAAAATACAATCGTATTGTACAATTACAATATATATATTAGAATATATTAGAATTAAGTTTAAAGCACTTTCATAATTGAATAATAAAAAAGCAAAAACATACATATTCTTTATTTTTAATTTTTAAGTATGTTTTGTAGAAAAGGTACATCACCATCTTGCTCTACCCAAAGTAATTTGACTGACTTCACAAATATGACTTTGTACAACAAACTTCCCAGGAGGTTTGAGTGCACTAAAAGGCACTTTGAAAGGAATGATGTACAAAAATGATGCTTCTTTTTAAGTATAAATACAAATGAAGATAATTTTAAAATGGCAGGCGAGATGATTATTATGAATAATACACTGAATATACTGAAAAGTATCAAGAGTTTATTTATTAATATTTGTGCTATGCATTTATGGTTCATTAATTTATCATATTTTTATGTTCATTGGTATCACACACTGAGAGCTTAGCAACCTGATAACAACAAAATGTATTGAAATCAGTTGCTCTGTCCAATCTGTGTGGCGCACAGAGTTGCTGTCTATGTTCCAGATCAGTCACTTTCGATTCCATGGTTGTTAGGATGTTAGATGACTAGGTTTTGGAACAGAGATAATGAGTTGTCGACTGACTGACCAACAACTATAACTTCCAAAGTAGGAAACACAAAACAGACTATATTATCTATCAAATCCTCAAGCACTGAACTGGTATTGAAATATAAAGTGGCTAAAGTTTGCAGAAATAAAATTCCATCTAAGCTTTATGTGCACTGGCCTCAACTGCAGTGCCAGGACCCTCATTGCCTTCTGGCATGCTTAAATCTAGAACTTTCAGTTGGCACCATCCATATGCCCCCTCCTACCAACCATTGGAGGGGAACAGTGATTGTTTATTTACTATTTGCAGAGGAAAAACCCCTCTACTTCCTGCTCATAAATAATTGACATGTTTGAGTTGGATGAGGTACAAAGTCACACTCCCTCTCTGTCTTCTTCCCTTCAGGCTGTGTTTATGTGCATGGCTGCTGGGCAGACTGTGTGTTTGTGTTGTGTGTCAGAGCAGACAACAGACTGAGCTCTCCTCATGGCAGTCTCTCTTCACCTCGTGGCTTTTTTGTCTGAGCTGAACTTCGGGTTATCAATGGAAACGCACTCAGTTATCTCGTGCTGCATTCTGTTCAACTCGAAAAGGTGGAACTTACAACTTCCTACATACATAGTAACTTAATTTTACAGACTTTTGGAATATCCCACATTTGATGAGACCCAATGACAATGAATAATTTCTCCTCATGAGTTAAGGAATATCCTATTAAAATAGGCTTTATAGTAGGGCTGAACGATATTCTGTTTTAACATCGACATCGCGAGGTGCAAATGAGCGATAGTCACATCGCCGGAACATGCGATGTGAAGGGTAGTAGCACCCACAGTGTATTAAGAGAATGGTAGCACACAGTAAACACGAGTCAAAATCGGTCAAAATTAGCTATTTGGGACTATTTCGTCTACAAAAAGGAGGATGTTGACAAAAAAAAAGGGGTACTTTGCTGGAGTGTTATAAAGTTGTGGATGGTTGTCTTTTTTAAAAAGTCTTTTATTTTTCGTGTTCGCATTTATGAGGAAAAAACAATGTTAGCCTACGTGACAGTTCTCAATTACGGACGCGACCGTTATGAAAGCGGCACTAAAAGACTGCTTTAAAACTTTCACAGAGACCTCAAACAGAAAGCACAAAGCCTTTCGTTAAAGCGAGTTTCGTTTTGTATTAATTGTATCTTAATTTTAATCAGTGTTTCATTATCCAATTTCCTGGAACTACAATATTGCAGGAGCAGCACGCGCTATAGTGCTTTCACATATACTGCGTTTGCAGTTTGTAGGTTAACTGATCCGTGGCTGTACCATAAACACATAGGCCTACTCACTATTTTTTTATTTCAAATCCAGAAGTTATCAGCAATTTTTATTTAACTCTACATGAACGCGTCACTGCATCAGCACCGAAAACATAGAGAGAGAAAGAGAGAGAGAGAGAGAGAGAGAGAGAGAGAGAGAGAGAGAGAGAGAGAGAGAGAGAGAGAGAGAGAGAGAGAGAGAGAGAGAGAGAGAGAGAGAGAGAGAGAGAGAGAGAGAGAGAGAGAGAGATTTTGGAATTCTAATTTTGGAATAAAATATTAAGTGGCCTTTTTGTCACTTGTAATGAAGCTTGCTTATTAGTGAAATTATTAATATCATGGAATGGTAATTATTGACTTTAGCCTGGATTGATGGCTCGCAATATCGCAATATATATCGTTGGGAAAAAAATATCGCAATGTAATTTTTTTTCCAATATCGTGCAGCCCTACTTTATAGTATATGTATTCTTACCTGACGGCATCAAGAGTGGTTGTAGAGGAAGAGGAGGTTTTGTGCATCGTCTCCTGCGACTTAGTGACTTTTCCCAGCTGATACCAAATCCCCAAACTGTTCAGCTCTCTGTGGACAAACCCAGTTGTTTTTATTATCAAGAACATTTAACTTGTTGAGTTGATACTTAACCTAGTTCAAGTTCACTAGCATTTGGGTCCTTTTGTGTAGATGTTAAGTTTATGTTGTGTATCTAGGATATCTGATTAAACTCATATAGGATGTTTCATAAAACGGGCTTCAGTTTACTGCTGTTCATTTACTCTTCAGCTTCACCTCATGCAACTATTCCTTTAAGATGCTTCTTTTTCGAAAATAAGTGTTTTAATTAAAATATTTTAATTTTCGCCACACCCCGCCCCGAGTACTCAAGTACTCGTTTTTGAGATCAGTATTCAAAATGAAAAATGTACAAAAATTCCCATCCCTAATTCAAATACTAACATTTGTAAGACATATCAGGGGTGGCTTTAAAAGCTGTTGGAAAAGCAGCACAAGTAAAGCAAGCGCCCATAATGCCCGAAGCAGGCCGCAGGCACTGAGGGGCACTAGAGGAAACAAAAAATAAAAAACAGACAGACCAGAAGAACAATCCACTTCGGTTAAAAAAATGACGATTCAGACAGCATAATAAACACGGCTCCAGGATATTTACTTTGGTAATTTTTTACCCTCAGAGGGAATAGTGACCAAAACATCTAAATCAAACACACACAAATAATTCTCAGAAAACATGTCATGTTTGTGATATGAACTACACTCGATTTATCCAAACATATGATATCTTACCCTATAAATGTATAATTAGCAAGGCTGTGCTTTGATTTCCCCTGTATAACCACATCGCATATAGCCGTGTCGGTGCTGTTCCTGGGGACCGACTTCACACACAGCCTCTCCTTCTTCAAAGCCTGCTCCTCTGAGAGAGAAAGAGATATAAGAGTCATAACATAACAGCCCTAATTATGTCTTTCATTTATCAGCAGTCTAACTACATTTACACCAGAGTTCAAATGTGACTTACAGACACAGACTCATAACTAAAACCTACATTACGCAAACATATCGACTGACCTATTTGTCCTTGGGAAGCCTTATGAACAATGACACAACAATCTAACTACATATTATATATATATAAACTACCTATTTCCTAAAGGTTTATTCAGACAGACTAGCTAAATATATATATATATGCATTAATATTTGAACACCTTATAAATGCAACGTATATGTGCCTTCAGCCTCAAAACATCATATAAGTATATGAAAGCCCATCATAATTGCATAAAAATGTCTTTGGGAGCTAGAGGGGAATCTTCAGTGTCAAGTGTGTAAGAAGGATATAAGGGGCTTGACTGAGAGTGAAATGGCAATATAGTGGCTGAGGCATCTATTAAACATGGTTTTACTACAATAAAGTGGCACATTAAAACCAGCGCCCAATGAGATTCCATCTTCTTTTTAGTCATTCCTCCAGAACCTGCTACCAGACTCGGCCATATTACTCCTGAGCCCATCCCATTCGTTTTGAGGCGGCGCCGGGGCGAGGGCCGTGTAAATGCAATAATAATGAAAATAATAAACAAGCTGCCCTCACTCCCAATGCCAAAATAATATTGCGGCGTTCTCAAAGGCGCGGTGAGAGGAGAAGAGAGAAGACGAGAAGGGGAGAAATACATAATACTCAAAAAGCACTAAAGCATCAAGGGAATGCATTTCATTAATATTAGATAACCACCATCCACTCCCGCTCTGCACAAATAAATACATAAATAAATAAGCACATCATAAAGAAAAGCTGGGTTCTGGCAGAGATAAACAATGACTCATCGTTCTCCTCTCCTCCTACCTTCGGGGCAAAATGTTTATTTTACTCTCTCGCATTATCATAAATTAAGCTAAACCTGAGCCCATGAAACATTCACATTCACAACCTCTGGAGAAGCGCTCCCTCAGGATGACTACAGAGAAGAGAGAGAGAGAGAGAGCGAGAGGCGGAGAGAGAGAGAGAGAGGAGGAAAGAAAAAAAAAAAGTTTATTTTTGAAGGAAACTGCTTACGGGTATCCGTGGTGTCCTGGATCGGAGTGAAGCCCTCTGGCAAACAGTCCTTCAAGTCAATCAACTTCATGTCCACGACCACGTTGCATAATTGCTTCTGCCATAAAATTTAGTGATATAATAATGATTATATGAGTTTAAACCATTATAACAATGAGCCTGTTTAATAAAAGCACTTCGCTGGGTTAAAATTAAGTCTGAAAGTGGGCGGCTTTCAATTATGCATGATTCGTACCTACAATGAAAGGCCGCTGTAGTATTTTGGAGACACGCACACACAGTTTTGTTGAATCGCTGCCCTCTTTTAAGCATGCGAGCACCTGTGTGCTAGCCATCATCTTCAGACATGGCAGCCCAGCGCTAGGGCCAGTCGGTGGCAGGCCAAATTGCTTGTGCTTCAGAACAGGGAGTACTTGAAAACAATCAGGAGCTGTTTAGTTGACATTTTCAAGCATGACTTTTTCCCTCAGCCTTCCCAGACTGGACTCATTATGGTTCCATTTTTCGCAGTAATAAATAGCAATAATCCAGCAAAAGCCCTGAAAGAGTGCAGCTAGCGTAGCGTGACGTGATGAGTCCAACATTCTGGATGCCGTCGCTATTGTTACCCGGCAGTTATTACCACTACAGACCATTTTTATTCATAGTTCTGACTTGAGGGTACAAATATGGATGAATGCTATTACTATGCATGAGGCATGTTTTTTTTTTAACACTTTTTTTTTTTTAATAAAAGACACGGGAGAGATTTTTCCCATCAGGACCTGACAAAGGGCCATCTACCTCCAACCCTGAGTATGATAAATCACAAACTGTTTACTTCCCACCACATAATTCACTGGCTAATTCTGTAGAATCTGTTTTTGTCATAGACAATTACAGTGGGGGCCACTTTGACTGACAGACAAAATAGCCTTTGTTGATGGCGCTGCCATGTTTTATTAACGTCAGGGACTTCAAAACAGTGCAGACACACATTTTAAGACTCCATGCTGGAGAGATGGCAGAGGGGACTGATGTGCCACATACTAAAACTGCAGCTCTCATTTAACTTGATCAACAGGCAGGAATTGTCCTAGGTAAACCAGTCACAGTGGATAGCAAAGTCATCTCTGAATCTCATAATAGGGATCTTTAGAAGATGTACAGTTGTTTTCCTGCAATGATAACAATATAGCACCTTAAAAAGTAGGGCGGGACTTGATTTCACAAAACGAATGCGAGTTTGCTAAAACAATTGCCCTGTTTTCACCCAGTATTAAGACGAGTTTACGGCTTCACTATGGTCGGGACACATTCTTCAAATGTCAAATGTCGGTGGAGCCTGAAACTGATCGTCCTCCTTGTGGTGGTAGTCAGGTACTACTGGCCTGTCCCTCACAGGCTCAAACGCGTAACCAAAGTGACTCATTTTTGTGTGTATAGGACCTACAGTTGCACCTTCGCAGGTTCTACCATGCCAGTGATGTCATCAGAATTGCCAGCGTTCTAATACTAACAAATGCAATTTTTGTGTTGCTTAAAAAAAAGCTATATTGATATTTAAAAAACATTTTTTTTTGTAATTTACTTTTAATTGTCATAAACAACATGTTATCAATGTTGATTTTTTCAGTTCAGTTCATCTTTAATATCATATATATATATATATATATATATATATATATATATATATATATATGTGTGTGTATATATTATTCATATCAAAATATATATAAATATATAGTTAATTTAAAAAAATATATATTTATACATTAATCAGTGAAAGGCATTTTGTGGCAACAGCGCGTATTAAAGGAAAAAGCAGATGCACTGGTGAGATGCAACACTGAATAACAATGACCCACCAAAACAAGCTTATTAGCCACAGCCTATTTTTGTCATCCTAACAAACACTACAAGCAAACCTTTAAATCCAATTATGAACACAAGGTGAGTTTCTTTCAATAAATAAATAAATAAATAAATACATCATTTTGAGGGATTTCAATCCAAGACAGCGAGAAAGTATAGACTGTTTTCTAAAAAAACATGCTATGTGTTGCCTTTGCTTACACAGCAAATGGAGGAACAATAAAGGTAGGACATCTCAACTTTCCATTGTTCAGCTTAAATGAAGACCGATAACCTAAACAGCATGACTGGGCCACCTGTTTCACTTTCGAGACAGATACCTGCACATAAAAAGACGCTCATTCTCAATTTAGCTCAGCCGAAAGGGAGAGAAATGTTCAAATAGTTCCAATTCACAGAGGAATATTTTAAAATAGGTGCTCCTTTAGCAAGCATATTGGATGGCTGTTTGATGTGTCATATTTCATAAGCAAGAATCCCCATAACCAAAAGTTTGACATTTTTTGGATGCTTTTTCCATCTTTGATGAATGGCTGGGAGGTATTCAAACTGTCTATAGGGACCAGGTTAATTGAGCCAAATGAAATCGTAAACTACTAACGTGGAGAGTTGCGTTTATGAATAATCATAAACCAAATTCCTTCGGGAGAACTGGAGATCATCAACAAATTTTCAAATGCAACCATGTTGGGACTTCAAACCATTCTAAATGCAGAGAAGTATTTGCATTCGGTTTAGATACTTCACTTTAAAGGACAGAACATATTTTGAAGGAATTTGTGATCAAAGATCTAAGCAGAACCCTAATGAGGGATGGACTGAAGCGAACGGAGCAAACGCACTTTATGACGGCGTGTGAAGAAAAACTTGCAATGATGCGAAAACTTACACGTTTTCACTTACATTTTTGGATGTGGCAGCTCGGGTGAAGCAGAGATAGCGTGTGACCTTGGATTTGAATATGCTGTCCTTCCACAGGTTGGCGTCGAAGCCATCTGTTGTTTGTGCAACCTACGTGAAAAGAAAAAAAATACACAGAGAGGAGAATGCATTGAGGTGAGATCAAATTAATGTATGGACGATGTGCATGTTTCCTTTTTTTTTTTTTTTGCCCTGCTATGCGCCTACTTGGCTTAATTAAAGCTTGCTAGAGCTCTCACTCCATCTCATTAGAGCCCTACGCAAGTGCAGAAGAATCCTCAGCCTCCTAAAAAGGGTAAAAATACCATCGACCCCCCATGGGACAACAAAGATGAGACAAGACCTCACAAAGAAGGCCTTTGAACAAGCTAAATGAGACTTCATTGTGCTCTTCAGAGATCAAGCAGCTGCTTTTCTGAAATACAGTAAAATAATGGCAGTCACGATTTAGGAATTTGCCAAAGGATGTTGAATTAGAACTGCAATGACAGGAAATGGAATTTACTAGATTGCAATTCAATGAAATTCAACAATCACAAGACACAAGTTAATGTGTCCAACTCATTTTTTGTGACAAAATTGTGATCCATGGAATATAATTGAAATTTTAGAATGCATTTCACATTTTTGTAAGTACCCTATAATATATTTAATTTTATTACTTTTATTGGACAGTATAAGTCAAATACTGTCAAATCAACAGCCATCAAAACCACTAAATGTCCACCACATTGTTTTCAAAAAACTAATTTATTATATTAAATTATATTATATTATATTATATTATATTATATTATATTATATTATATTATAATTCCATTACAAGGAATATTAGCATAAACATGTAAGTGAAGATTTTAAAAACGGTGGGGGGGGGGGGGGGGGATAACATTAGACATCATCATGGTATTTGTTATCTCTGCCTTTTTGCTACACTCGAGTGGCATATTATTTATAGTAGTTGTATTATATTGAAACTTTTAATAGAAAGGTATATAAATTAAATCATAATTCTATAGATGGCATTACAAACATTAATTTACGTCACCCAATGTTTCTAGAAATACCTCATATGATATGAGGTATTTCTAGAAACATTGGGTGACGTAGATTAATGTTTGAAAATATGTTGTGTATGATAACATGTTTATGGGTTATTCATACTGAAAAAAAAAATTACATTTACAACAACTATACAAGTTATTTCGAATTAGAATTTAAGAAAGTACAATTTTGCATGCTGTTTGCTACCTTTAACTTTAATTCAACTTTAAAGTGAACTTAAGTGATCTTATGTGAGGTCTTGACAGGCATACATTATGCTCTCAGGAAAACAGACAGACTGGTGGACAGAGACAGCAAGAGTGTGGTGGGGCTACAGCATCCGCAGACGTTGGCTAGGACCAAAGCTCTCAGGAGGAGTCTATACATCAACCACAATATCCTCCTCTCCTTCCCGTCTCCCTCCCCCCTTTACAAGACAACCCGTCCTGGACACTTTTTCCAGGTCAGTGCCCCGCTCCTCCTGACAGCGTAAACAAAGAGCTGGAGCTGTGAAGCCCAAAGTCAAACAGGGAGGAACCAGGCACCAAAGGAGTCAGTATGCCACCGTGCAGCCGGGGCAGGCAACGCAGCCTGAATGTGGAAACAGTTGCTAAGCATTGGGACTAGTAGAGGGAGGCGAGACATCTCTACTTCTCAGAAAAAAAAATTAAACACAATCTAAAGACGCTTAAATATAAGTATTCTGTGTCTTGTGGTTTGCTGTTTGCTGATGTATAGTTGTGTCTGTTTAGAGGTTGTTGATAAAGTTCAGAAGCCATAGCTAAAACTAAATAAAAATTTTGTTCACGAGGGTCAGTACAAAGCAGGCTTTGCTAAAAAGTTGTTACTCGAGGATGGATCTCAACCAGCTGTTGTGTTCGTGATCCAGCTTCCAGTCTCCAGAGTGATACTCATCATTGTTCGACTCCGGTTTGAACTGAACACTGCTAATGTTACTGAGAATTTCTGTTCTGAAATGTTCATTTTGTGAGATGAGATTGTCTTGACTGAAGGGTGAGCTCTTGAAGCTCCGCCCTCTGTGCCGGGAGCAGCAGCTCATTTGCATTTAAAGGGACACACACAAAAACAGTGCCTTTTTCATCACCCCCAAAAAGTGTCAATTTTAACATGCTGTCAAAAATGATCTGTTGGGTATTTTCAGTTAAAACTTCACATACACACTCTGGGGACATCAGAGACTTATTTTACATTTCGTAAAAAGGGGCATAATAGGTACCCTTTAAAGTTGATAATAAATAAACGTGCTTGTTTGCACAAACAAAGTGAAACAGTTGCAGTCTGCTGGATACTCAAGTACTGTTAGAAGGGTCAAAAGTACAAACACAACAAAGGTTAATTTGTTTTTGTGAACAAAGCTGGACAAATAAGTGCTGTTTGAAGCTGTTGATAATCAACTTACTCAAAGTTCAGAACACTTGCTAAAACTAGCAGCTAAAAACAAACCGTTTAAGTTTCTTTTATCTTTGGTTTTGGTTGCATAACATTTTTTAATAAATAAACATGTTCGTTGGGCAAACAAAGTAAGATGCATTGACAGAAGCTGATAATTTCAAAGTTTGAAGTTTGTTAATAAAATACATAAATAAATAAATGAAGGCTGATATTTAGAGTTTAAGATAATTAGCTATTAAACATCAAATATTTCAATTTGCATATATATTTTGTTGTGTAAAGGTTGTTAATAAATAAATGTGTTTGTTTGTGCGAACAAAGTGAAACAGTTGCATCCTGCTGCGTGTGATGGAGGGAAAGGCCAAGCGGAACAGGGCCTCTGAGAACACGCTGATGCCATGTGGCGTACACCGGATCCTCAGCGCCAGTGGGCAGAACCCCAGCACCATGCCAACCCACAGACAACCCGCCAGAGACAGCAACAGTTGGGGACTGGTGGGTGGGGCGGGAAGTGAGAGAGAGAGAAGAAAGAAAACGGAGGGAGAAGAGGAAAGCAGAGAGGAAGAACTATAGCTGCCCGTAAGCTTAACGCAGTCTTGTTTTAAACAGCGTTTGCTTTGTGCTTTGTTTTATTCACAAAACATCCCCTCTCTCTTTCCTCCCTGGTTCTTTTCTCAGTCTTTTTGAGACACACCCACATACACAACAGATACACACACACACACACACACACACACACAAAACATTTTCCTAGAGGCCATTGATACCGTTGTCCCAGTTTCCCTTCTCAGCGCTCTGGGATTGCTGAGAGTTGCAGAAGCGCTGGAGAACCAGCCATCCTTGTGTCAGTGCCATCTGAGTCCTAAACAAACACAGGGCACTGGTGCCAAGCTCTGTTGGAGGCCTCATCTGAAAGAGTTGTTAAAATCTATCCTCAGGATATAGGCCGAAGGATTCACGGCTCAGAGCCAGCCAGAGGAAGAGCCGAAAAACCAAACCAAACCATGTCAATAAATAATGTTTGTGCCTTCAGAGAAGGGAAGTAAATAAAACAACTTTCAATTTTTAGTAAAACTGTAATTGTATACTGTATAATAAGGCTCTAGCAAGTTGAAAACTGAATCCAAATGCAGATTTATGTATGAAGAACCACCCAGAACAACATGAAAAGATATTAACCACAAAAAAGAACATACCAATCCGAGTCTACCTGACAAAACAGAACAATGTCTGATATAGGATAAGAGAAACCTGAGGGCTTGAGTAAACTGAGAACAAACTAGATGGCATGACAATCAAATGATAACCAGTCACAGATAACAGATACACTATACTTAATCAAACAAATTAATCGATGACAATACTTGGCTGCATTTAAGTCCACTTTTAGGCATTTACTCGCAAACTTCCCTAAGCTTTTCCCCTCAGGGGAATCCCCACCGCCATTTTGAAGTGGGCAAGTGTAGTTTATTTGGACAGACCCTTGACCCCTCAATTTTAACAGAGGGAGCGAGTCTACTCATGTACACTTCAGGAAGATCCATAGACCACAATGCAACATGATTGTGAAATCACAGCAGATCGCGCTTAATTTAGTCCCACCTCATACTAATCTTGTGTATGATATTAGTTGTTTTGTCATTTAACTGCATAATACTTGTAGCTACAAGTACCTTAACTCTTTCCCTGCCATTGAAGGAACTTTCCATCATTTATGAGACAATGCTTCCCCTCTTGTTGACGAAATTTTCCGGTTTTCTTTGTTTTCACTGTTATATGGTAGGAGGCTCTATTATGCATCTTCTGAAAGAGTACAGAATTTCCGGATTAAAACACAGACGAGGAAAAAGCAGAAACAAGCAATAGCATATGTAAGCAGATGCAAATAACGTGATCATCAACATTAAACAGCATATAAATCAAAACTGCCTAACGTTACCGAATGAAATGACGACCCAGGACGAGCTAAGGACTATAAAGCTTTAGGGTGTTGATGGACTCAATCTATGTTTTGAATATCGTTCTGAATCCCATCCAGACATAGCCTTTGAAAAACAAAAATATTGCTTGTTTTTTTATTTTATTTTATTTTTTACTTACCCATATTCAGGTGCTAATAAAAAAGAATACATGAAGCTAGAATAAAACTTTATTTTAAAGCAGAGGCTCTTTCTTTCTTTTGATATACTGCATGTTCAGCTATTAATACAACAAAAGATTATGGGGGCCATGACCATTTTGTGAATATCAAAAATGCTGTTACCTGCTGGCAAATCTTTAATAAAAACCCTGGCAGGGAAAGAGTTTATTGTATTGTTATTTTCGTTTATTATTCTGTGTAAAGACACAATACAGCATAAAAGCCAGACTAAATGATGTCTGCTCTGACCCACTTAAGCCCCTTGTATAACAATATGCATGCAGCTAAAATTTCTGTGGAAATGCAATTATGCCACCTCTGAGCAGCATTAAACTGTCTGTGTAAAGACGCTCATTATTGGCACTACAGAAGCGCTTCTGTGCTGCCTTTGCAATGTAAATTTGCCACTGTGGCAAAGGGCAAACACATTATAAGGGTTCCGCCAGTAGTGGGCACTTGTGCAAAGTAAGCAATGATGTACATCAGAGTGAACAAGACAGAGGGAAGTTAGCTAGGGAAGGGAATAAAAATTGGACTTCAGACCACACCTGAACACAAAAAAAAAAAAAAACTAGGAAACCAAACTTCACAATACAAGACAACCAAACTTCAACATAAAATACATGACACGAGTTTGTGTACTAACCCTAAACGTAAAGACCCAAAACCACGACACATTGCAAGATCTGTTAAATGTTAGTTACCTTAACATGTACTTAAAAAAATTATATATATAACATTTAACAAGAAAATACATTAAATTGTATTGAAAAATTATTATATTATATAGGGCTGACTTCTAATAGTCGAGGATTCGACGATTCGATTCGGAGAGGTCTGATTCGACTATGAACCTCATAGTCGAATACATGGGCGTCAGTTTGGTTTGAAATGTGCTGGGGACAGAGACGCATTCGCATTTTCAGAAGGGCTGGGTACCATTTTTATTTAATTTTTTCAGGTCATGTTTTGAAAGACGATGTCCTGTAGCTTACTAATGTAAATAAATAAAAATGTATTCAAAAATCTGCTTCACATTTTCAGCAGGGCTGCGGAGCGGCTGTGAGTTGACTCCACACGGTTCTCATGTGCGTTAAAAGCTTTACATGGTTTAATGTACCTAAACAATGATTACCAAATCCCCCTCTCATGTTGCTCCACATAACCACTTAAAATGATAAAAAAATCGAACCCAGAGTCCAATTATTATGGACGTTATCTGATATTAAGCGTTTCTGCTTCACATTTTCAGCAGGGCTGCGGAGCGGCTGTGAGTTGACTCCACACGGTTCTCATGTGCGTTAAAAAGCTGACTCCACACGGTTCTCATGTGCGTTAAAAAGCTTTACGTTTAATGTACCTAAACAACGATTACCAAATTTCCCTCTCATATTGCTCCTCATAACCACTGAAAATGGTCAAAAAATCGAACCCAGAGTCCAATTATTATGGACGTTATCTGATATTAAGCGTTTCTGCTTCACATTTTCAGCAGGGCAGCGGAGCGGCTGTGAGTTGACTCCACGCGGTTCTCATGGGCGTGGAAAAGCTTTACGTGATTTAATGTACCTAAACAACCATCACCAAATTTCTCTCTCATATTGCTCCTCATGTTTATGAAATGTTATGATATATGTGTGATATATGTTTTTTAGCTCTTTTGTTTGAAATAGAAAAAATCTAGCTGCTATCTAAAAAAAAAAAAAAGAAAAAAAAAAGGTTCGACTATCAGTCGACTACGGCAAAATCTAACGAATCAGATTCGACTATGAAAATCCTTAGTCGAAAACAGCCCTAAT
The DNA here is from genome assembly GCF_964197995.2 of Scardinius erythrophthalmus. Taxonomy (NCBI): domain Eukaryota; kingdom Metazoa; phylum Chordata; class Actinopteri; order Cypriniformes; family Leuciscidae; genus Scardinius; species Scardinius erythrophthalmus. Next base: position 19,464,256 of record NC_138240.1, read on the forward strand.
ATTATATTATTATAGTTAAAAGAGTGAATTACAGTACCTTGTGTTTTGTAGTTAAAAACAGTAAAATGTTATGTTTCTACTTATTTTTGTTATAATTTACTTATCTTTTTTTTTTCTTTTTTTTATAATGTAAAAAAAGTAAAAATGCTACAGTAAAAAAAAACTTTATTGGACAACAAGTTTTACTGCAAAATACTACAAAATGTAATGGAAGAACAAAAAATATGGATTATCGTTGAATTTATTGTGAAGATTTATATTAATTTTAACAAGACAATTAAATATACTTTAACAGTACAGTATTGGTAAAACAAGTAAAATATGGTGATATTTAAAATATACAGTAAAAACAAACAGTAAAAGGACAGTCCCTGCAGATTACATTTTATTTAAATAATTAAATTTCTTATAATTTTCAGTTATGTTATTGGATTTTAATAGAAGCTTTCTGCCACTGAATAAAAAATAAAAAAGGTAATTGTAACTTTTTATCTTGCAATTCTGAGAAAAAAGTTCAGTCTAAACTCTGAATTGCAAGAAAAAAGTCAGAATTGTTAGATAAATTAACTCTTTATTAAAAAGAAAAATCATTTTTCCAAGCTTCCATAGATGTTTAGGTTATATTGATTATTCTTTATAAGTTTATGTAATTATTTTTTAGTGTTAATTGAACTAAATTTAAATTGAATTAATGACTGCTTATTATATTCTTATTTATAGGTTGTAAGGTCCAAATCACATACTGTATATTTTTAGCAACTGCAAACTCACAATACAGTAGTCTGCTGGAGGTTCTTTCTTGGATGCCAGCACACCAATATCAGAGATGGCTTCAGGCTGTAGCTCTGTTTTAGCACCAGAGATTTCCGGAAGATCTGCCATGCTTGCTGCGAGAGAGAAATAAAACACATACACTTACAATAGTTACAATAGTTTATTTTTAGAGCAAAACTAAACTTCTCACACATCCCACTAACACACAGTGCTGGGCATAAATAAAGACTAAAATACAGAGAGACTGCAAAACACTTCAGAGCTGTTGTCAAGGTGTACATTTATTAAAGGAACACTCCACCGTTTTTTTAAATAGGGCTTATTCACCTTCTTTCCTACATTTAGATAGGTGGGCAAATGCATTTTTGTCTCAGTGCATGCATTGTTTTAGTTTGACAGGGTCGGCGCTAGCTTAGCTTAGCATAATGAATGGAATCCTTTGTTGCCAGCTAGCATGTCCTGAGTAAAAGTGATATAGACAATAAAAAAACCCACCTAATTACTTCTTGTGGCCTGCGTATTCACAACAAGTATAAATAGCGATGCAGATTAACACTAGGCGATTTCCTAGGCAGATATTGACTTATATGTTAAGGACTATATTAGGGGGAAGCACAGGCGAAGCACTGCTACTTGGGCGTATCTCTGCGCCCAAGTAGCAGTGCTTCGCCTGTGCTTCCCCCTAATATAGTCCCAAGTCAATATCTGCATAGGAAATCATCTGCATCGCTATTTGTACTTGTTGTGAATACGCAGGCGACAAGAAGTAATTAGGTGTTGTTGTTTTTTTTATATCACTTTTACTCAGGGCATGCTAGCTGGCAACAAAGGATTCCATTCATTGTGCTAAGCTAAGCTAGCGCCAACCCTGTCAAACTAAAACAATGCATGCACTGAGACAAAAATGTATTTGCCCACCTATCTAAATGTAGGAAAGAAGGTGAATAAGCCCTATTTCAAAAAACGGTGGAGTGTTCCTTTAACACGAGAGCATCTATAAAGACTTTTATAGCCGATTTTCAACCCGCTTTGAAGTTAAAGTTACAATGTCGGTAGTATATGTAGCCTAAATGAACAATGTTTGCTTGCTCTCTGTGTTACATGGACAAAATATTTACGTTTATTTGCAAAAAGTCCTCTGGATGATGCAGAACACGTCATCTGGCAGACTTTTGACAGCTTCGGGCTTCTTTTGTGAAAACTACAGATTATGCTTCCATATTTGTGTATCCCCACCGATGTACAGTAGGATTGGAAGAGTGTTATTAACAGAGTAAGGGTATGCTTATCACTAAAAAGAATTATCGTACTATCTCTACTCTTTAAACAGAATTATGTTAAAAATGGAACACTATATGGCAATAGATTTCATACCAGTACGCAACGCCGGTTTGCTTCGGGGGGTTGGGTATAACTGACAGAATGGCAGTTTCTCCATTTCACCTAAAACACTGTGTTCCTGGTCTCCCAGTTTAAAATGTTGACTACAAACGATTTCCATCGCGGTGTTCTCTCCGTATTTACGATTCTTTGCAGGCTTTAGCCACTACCTATAGCGCGTTGGATACTTCACTGGAAACCGCAAATAACTGACTCCCGGCCGCTAAACGTTTACTCTTTGAATTTTTGCACCTGGGAACAATAAAAGTCGACACCATTATGAATAAAAGTTTGCTAAGAAGTATTTCCTACAAAAGCAAGTCGGTATTTGACTCTGGTAAGCGTAGCCTACCCATAGCAGACTGGTGGGAGTGGCCTTGTATGGCAACATGCCCTTTGCATTACGGGTGTTAAAGTTTTCATGCCTATTTGGCAAAAGGGAATACAACAGCATTTTTTCTGTTTTCTCTAGTTGGGTAGCACTGGTTTTCATTTTTTTCCCTCCTTTCTAATGTAAAGACGGTCACATTTTATTGAAAGGCCATTTTGCCCACAGTGAAGTACCCCTTTAAGCATGTAATTTTATTTTGATATTAAAACAATCTATAAATATCAGACTTTTTTTGTATTTCCAAGCCTTTGCTTTCTGCTTGACGTAACTAGATGGCAATCAGCGCACAATTTCTCAAGTATATGGGCTTTCCAGTATTTAAAATAGGTTTGGCAGACAAAAACACAAGAACACAGACCCACACACATATGCACAGGTGGAAGCAAAGACAAAGCAAGCGATATAAATATATAAATATATCAAAATAAACTCTCTGATGAAGGCTTTTCAGTACCGGACTGAACTCTCAGTGTCAGTAAGCTGAATGATAGTCATTGTGCTGATTGCTAGGCGTTTGAGTCTCCTAAACCAGAGAAAACAATCATGCAGCCGGTCTCGTTTGTACACTAAATAAGCAGAGCAGACACAGACAATAATACTGCTGAGGGCCCAATTAGCAGGGTAATTAATTACTGCAAACCTTTTTTCCCCTGTAATGAGCTCCAGATATATGGAGTGGGATGACATTATGTTCTGAACTGTTTCAGATGAAATGGTTTTAGTGGCAGTTGTTCATAAAGATGAGGGATCTTCATTCTCGTATTAAAGAGTGGGAGTAAACTTTTCACTGCGTAAATGCCACCAGCAAATCTCTGGAAATGAGGTAGTGCTTGCAATAGTTATGGCCACTTCTCTATTCAGTGTTGTCTTGTACATTTATTGAGATCTTAAAGCATTACAGAATGCTGTTTAAAATGATTTATTTTGCATATGCAAAAGCATTAGGACATTTATCTAAAAACTTAATACATTATGGTGGGAATTTACTAAGAATTAATTGTGCCCGCTGACAATTTTATTTATTTGCATTTTGCACACACTGTTTGTTCACTAAAATAATGACACAAATCAGGAAAGTGTGCAAATGCATCCACAAAATAAAGTATACCTAAAACAGCTTTTTAAAATGGCAGACATGTGCTTGTCTGCACTGCATTTAATGTACTAATTTACATAGAAAGGGCATGTTTGCCCTAAAAAATAGACTTTATTTACAGTAAATGCTATTTAAAGGGATAATTCACCCAAAATGAATATCATCATTCACTCATTTACTTCTATGCAACACAAAATGAAAGCGTTTTTGTCCCGTACAATGAAAGTCAATGGGGTCCAATTTTAAAAATTTTATATTTGTGTTACACAGAACAAAGTCAATCAGGTTTAGAACAACATATGGGTGAGTAAATGATGTCAGAATCATGACAAATGTCTGCTTAAACTGCATTGCGGATGGTTTATATACAATACGAAGGGTTTTTTTGTGTGTTAAAATTCCACACACAAACATGGCGTAACTGGTAACTGTCTTAACTCATCTCTAAGACTAAGAACTAAATAGATAAATGTTGTGGTACACCTTTAAGGCTTTGAATGATAATAGGCCTACGTTAATACCCAGTGGACCCAACATAAATGACCTGAGATGGAGTAGCAATACAAACATAATTAGGCTCCACCAAGTGAAGTCTCTCTAAACAACAAGCCATGGCGATCAGATATTTTCTAGGAAATCTAGATCAATCGTTGTCTATTTTCGTCCCAAGATGCTTCAGCCTAATGTGTACGCATGGATCACCAAGGATTAGTGTACTAGCCTATGTGGAGGGTCCTTTGCCCTTTTATTAAATTACGTTTAAAGCAACCTACTGGAGTAAATGACACAGTTATTGCATTCAATCTAAATGTTTACCGAATTTATTGCAATTATGGTTATTAAATCTACAGGATTTACTGAGGCAGTGGAGGGTCTGTGTATAAAAAGTCTGTCGGAGGGACTTATTAAGGAGAACCGAGGACGGCAAATTAGCTTATGGAGGGAGAATGATTTCTTTCTTGTGTTAATTTGTACACTAATCAATGCAGCCTTTTCCTAACTGTGCTGGGCTATTTGATTGTAAAGCAACTTTAATTGAAAAATGGAGCCCAGGCTGTCGAGACTAAGGGCGACTTTCTGTGGCACTAATGATGCACACTCATCTTATAGTGTCTTTATGTTAAAGATCAAAGAGAATGGAGCGGATCCAGCTCGCATTGCAACAGATGAAGGGGAATTAGTGAAAGCAACAAACCACACATTTGAGAACAGCATTAAGCCACTGCCTGTCATAAAACAGAATGAACAATGGCAATTGTTCGCGTAAACCACCTACTTACGAACATATCATTTTTACAAAAATTATTAAGATAGGATGAATAACAATAACAACTTCACACTATTTACCTGACAGCATTATTACTGAAGCATTAGCAACAAATGTAGGCTACGTTTGAGTCAAAAACAGTTGATGTATTTTACACAGTTGTCATGCAGTTATGAATAAAAATGACTGTTTTGTTACAATTCCAGTTTACCTGTTTGCATCAAAGCTCCAAAAAGGAAGAATGTAAAACAACTCATAGACAGGCCTACATTTACCATATTTCGTGCACATGCTATTTAAAAACTATATAGCCTAAATCATAATCTAATACATATTAAGCATGTCAGTGCCAGTGGTCACATTTGTGACCAATGAGAGAACATAGAGATTTACTGACTCATATTATAATCGAGCAACTGAAACATTTTTCATCCCGTCGTTCCTCATGGCTTTTCAAAAACTAGAATACATGTGCTCTCTAGGAAAAAATGGCCATTAGCTAACGAAATGGGCTAACATGAAATTAGTAGCTACAACATAAAATGTTGTAGGCCTACACTACAGAGTTATAAACAGTTTCAAAATAAGTCCAGTTGGTTTAACAGTGATTAAAACTATTCATTCAGCGTTCACTGTCACAGCGTACTGTCAACACAAGTTATTTAAAGATTAGTTGCGTCTTTTTATCCCCACGCGATTTAAGCGAGCTGAAGGATTAAACTGAATTCGTATTGCTTACCTGAGGGAACCAAATACAGATGCGTATGCTATACTGAGATTGTCCTTTTCACTTCCGCAATTAGTCATCGATGTGACAAATTATTAACTAAGTCTGTGGATACAAAGATCAAGAGTGACACCTGTTGTAGTCTATATTTCTTACCTAAAATAAACGCCTTTTAAATTAATAACCTCCTCGGTCCCGAGATGGAAACTTACGATGTTTTTGAAATTATATGTATATATATATATATATTTTATATAGATTTTATCTGATAAAGAGGTTTATCAGATAAAATATTAAAAATAATAATTCTGAAAATTATTTCCTGTATCATCTTATTGTTATTGCTAGTCCTACTGTAATTAAGGTAACATGCAATGTGTGTAATGTGCACATTATAGTATAAAATAGCCTCACATAAAAATGTAACTTTTATTTAACACACAGAGAGAGAGAGAGAGAGAGAGAGAGAGAGAGAGAGAGAGAGAGAGAGAGAGAGAGAGAGAGAGAGAGAGAGCTTTTATACCATTAGGATGACTTTCAAAGGTTTTTGTACTGTATATTTTATCTATAACCCTACCCCTAAACACAACCCTCACAGAGAACATTCACCATTTTTATATTTTAAAAAATAAAATAAAACATTTATATGATTTATAAGCTGTTTTACTCATGGGGACCAAAAAAATGACATTTCAACACTAATCATTAAAAATAGCATTGTTCCTCAGAAAAACCTATTCAATTAAAACACACAAATCATCATTCTATGTTTTCATTCAATAAATGTAGGTAAGAAACTATTACATTCCAGAAAATAAAGATTCCACAATATCATCCTTGCATAGTAGAAGATGAATAATCTGTGTAGATGTGGAGGGAGGCTCGTATACCCTCGTGAAGCACAGCGAGGTGGAACAGATTACGCCACAGCCAATTGCGTGGCATAAGAATACATCAGTCTGCATCGTCTAATGGCAGTCGCACAGTGGCATAATCCTGATGGATTTGACTCTGTCATTCCCTTGAAATAAGTTTCAGAGAAGCGAAAGAACACAGAAACAACAGCAAAAAAGCATCTATCATCAACCCAGTGTTCTGCTGGAGCTAATAATGCTCAATAAGATCAAACGCACAGGAACTAAACAAGATTTAATGAACATAATAAGGTAATGAGACCTCTTACGCTCATCATCATTCATGAAAAACTGACAATGAATCAATGCCCGTGGCCCAGAGCAGGCGCCCGCCACTAGTGTACACTACAGACGTGTCAATGAGAGACTAATGGATGCCATCTCAACTGAGACTTGCTGTGTCAGTTTGGCTCACAACCAAACCGCCCAAAAGCCGGAGAAAGACGCTGGCAGATAGCGAGAGCGCTACATGTGTTTCATGTCAGAGCGGGTATACAGCGCAGAGGCATGTCAGGTCACGCTGAAGCAGTGCCACCTGCTAAGTGTCGCTATGCGTAGTGCGATATAATGAGCCTTTGTCAATATCTCCAAGCCTGTTGAGGTGCTAAAGAAACACAGTCATCCCGAAACAATAATACACCGTCCATTGTAAAAGATATTTCTTGGGTACTTTTAGCAGCTAACACGGGCTGTCAAGCGATATCTCACGCGCTTTCCGCAGTACAAACATCTCCACTAACTCCCCGAGCTGTTCTCCTTCATCCTGCTGTGTTATAGTGTCAGCTGAACTTCTCAATGTCACACCTGACTCTCCTGACAAGGTGGGGGGAAAAAACAGACTACAAGCTTTCCTCTAACACCTCAGCTAGATTTCACAGACAGGCTGAAGTTGATGAAATAAAACATGGAGTGTGGAGAGATGTTTTCAGAAGGAAGGAGGAAAGCGGGGAAGTGGCACACCTGTTAAAGTAATGGTCTAATTATGGAAAAGGTGGTGAAGCACTCAGCGCGAAACAGTCAGCGATCAGCATTCTCACACTAACTGTGAAAGCCGTCAGCCATTATGGGCTGGTTTTAATGCGCGCCCGACGCATGCTGGGGATTTGCGGGTAAGATGAATGATGCCCGCATATGTGAAAGCGCGCGAGTGTGTGTGTGTGTGTGTGTGTGTGTGTGTGTGATGGGGGTGGAGATGGTCCGCTGAGCGATGCAGATGGTACATGGGAGGGGGGATCATTAGATATGAGGGTGCTTTGTTTGCAGCGCTGCATTTCTTACATTCCAATAAACCGCCTCTTCAGGTCCAGTAAATGCCACCCGTACGGTACAGTTCACTTTCACGGCCTTAAACTTCCCACAAAAGACCTTGTCAAAGGTATTGGATAATAAGGAGTTGCAAAATTCATATAATGCTGTTTAAATGTCATGGGGCTCAAATAAACAATGAAATGGCATGTTTGCATATATAAATCAAGTGTTGTGGGAAACTGTGCCTTTAGTAAGTTCCCAGATTTCCGTAGAACACCCATCATGCACAAATTTATATGCAAGCCATGTTGAAAAGTTAATGTTATTTTGGTATTATTTCATAATGTGCTTCGTTGATAATAAAAGCGTATAACTCTCAGATCTGTTTAGCACATTTTATTATGTGCAAATCAATCAATTCCACAGATTGTTTGAGAAAAGAAGTGAAAATGCGGAAAGGTCTGCAGGTTCCATCTAGGCTGTAGAATGATGCTACTGTAGCTCAAAATGTATTCGTGTTCAGAAGTAAGTAAAGGAACTCTAGATCCAGAAGTCTATAAAATCTAGTTGAATCTCCATGACATTATTCCAACTTGATCACTGATAGATATGCAGCCCTCAGTCACAGAGACAATATATGTCAATATATTTGACATAAAGGGTATTTATCAACTGCTGGGTCACAAGGCCATATTTCTGTTCTCATAATGTTGTGGAAAGCACAGAAAAATAATGCAAAATATAAAATAAAATAAATGAATTTTAAAACTGTTATGACACAATACTGTAAATGTACAAAACTGCAAATATTTTGCTATGCTTATAGTTTTTTAATAATCCATGTTCTTCTTAGTATTATTAAATTCTAATATTTGATTTTAAGAAATTTTTGTTCACTTTTGTATGATGAAGAATTTTGGTACTTGTGTCACCATGATAAATAGTAAAATCTGGGTCCTGAAGGATACAGGTAAAGGATACAAGCAATATATATATATATATTGTATATTACTTGGATACAGTTTATAAGCCGTTTATATGCAGCAGACACTTATTGGTGAATAACTTTAAATCATTTCATAACTTTATTGCATGTTTTCCAGCAGCTGTGTTTAGGGAATGTTTGATGCTGTCAAGCTGTAAGAAAAGCATTTGAAAAAGGCTGAAAATGCCTCTCCTCCATATGTGTGAGAAAGAAAGGTCATTGGCTGTGTTTTCTAATTTACCAACACTTGTCTGGGGACCTGAAGGGATGGAGATTTCTTTGTTACCAGGCAGTGTAATAATATCCTTATCTCGACCTGGGAAATCTACAGAAGCCCTGGTGACCTCCGTCTCCACGCTCAAGCCATTACTTGCGGAAGAGAGAAAAATCCACCGCGCTCGCTTCAAATATGATCCCATCCTCGCTCCCTAGTCCCCCCTTTTACTAGCAAGCATATGAAAAGGCCCCGTGTCTCTTGAATAGCTTATAATAATGTGTTTTAAGAAGCGCAGCCTTACTGCACCCAGAGGACGCAGCCGAGTGCCTGGATGTAATATCAATGCATTTTCTGCAAGTAATTAAAGGTCAGCTTGGGTTAGGCTACAGTTGCCTGGGTTGAGAGAAGCACTCCTGCGCTCTTTTCCTTTCATCAGCTGTGATGCTTTGCCAAATGTGATTACGTCTTTTTTAAGCCATCTGTTTTCTTGGCGCTACCAATGCATAAGCTTAAAACGTACCCTTATTACTATAATCGAAAACATCATCCAAACTCTATTTCCTTTAATCAGGCGAGCTATGGTGTTCATTTCAGCGCTAATGTTATAATGCTTAAGGAGAGTAAACGCTTTGAATGCTATTTGAAAAGGATTCAATTACATTTATCAGGACTCCACTAGAATCAGAATTAATGTGGACTGAACTTCGTGTAATATTTCCTGACATCCTCATTGCTTGATCTTAACCCGAGTTAACAAGGTCAGGTTTGCGACCCTGACTCCAGCAGAGGCCACCGATACTCTTTTGCTGATAGATTCAGCTGCCAACCTTGCTTCGGTCACACGCACAGTGACACGGACACATCGCAGGCGCAGTGCTCACGTATTTGCACACACATACGCACACGCGCTCTCGCTCTCCAGCGTCTGGCAGGAGGTCTGGCTCGCTTCGACTGGCTGCGCCTCGCTGCCCTTGTGCAGCGGTGTGCCAGTTGTGCCTCCCCCCCATTGCTGCGAATGCCACCATCTGGTGAGCCACGTGGACATCATAATCTCCCCTTAATTACATTAGCGCTGCAATCAGTTACTGCATTACAAGGCCCGGCGAAGAGCTTTTAAATCTTGGAGGAAATCATAAATAATTGCACTAAGTACCCGGCGCCAGATGTGAGTGCCAACTTGGCGGGCATGAGATAAATAGTCGCCCCTGCCGATGACGCTGTTCAATATTGGTGGGGTTTTTTTGGACGATGTCATCCTTTTTTAGCCTTTGCTCTCTGTGCTCTCTCTCTCCCTCCATCATCCCATAGTCCTCTTGGCTCTCCTCTCTGCCGCTGGCATAAGGAATAGCAAGCGCTTATGGTCTATTACCATTACGCTGCTGGACCTGTTGCTGCAGTTTTGCAGCTCACCGAAGAGTGGTCATCCGGACATGATCAAATATCGGATCTGTAGCGCTTGATTCTTTGGTTGTGGATAAAATGATTTGTGGGAAGATCTTATTTATGTGTTTTAAACAAATGTTATCATCTGTCATTAATCTGAATTAATACATCAATGTATTTAAGCGTTGCTGCCTTGTCTTGCGCCTCATCTTGTGGAGCTCTATGTTGGTCTAAATGTTCAGAAGAATGGGAAATGCTTGTTGAAGCAGCAATGAAACAAGTAGTGACAGATATTTTATTCCGTATTGTGATGTACATCCAAGTGTAACAGATTATTGGGAAAGAAAAAAAGTAAGGCGGGGACTTGATTCTATGCATCAGTTGTTGATTGGATTTTGAGATGTAGGCGTTGCACTCAAAAGTGGAGGCTGATGAACGCGAGCGAGCAGGGGCGGCAGGGTTTAAATGGACTAAATTATTAGAGAAGTCACCAGAGAGAAGTCTGTTGTTTTCCCTGGAAGCTCCACTTAGGATTTTTGATCAAATATCACAAATTTAAACAAAGAGAAACATATGCACGGATGAATTGTTCACAATAAATTCTATAATATGCAGTTAGAAATTAGATGGGGTCAATTTTATTTCATGCTGGCGTTATTTATTACTGGGCCACATTTATTAATAATTTTGTTCAATTTGCATATGTGAAGTTCTCTCATGAAACTCTAGATGGCGCAGGCTCTTAACTCAACCTGCTTGCAATCACATCATTCTTTTGCGGCAGAGAAACAAGCGTGCAGCCGTCTTTAGGAATTTTATCTTTGAACTTCCGTTTTTTGCAGTAGTCCTGTATAGTTCTCTGGCATCGCTGTTGAAGAATAATTAGCTGGTGAAGTGGATTTACTTATTGTAGAGTTAACAAAAGTTATCATGAGCATTGTACTGTTTGAAGCAGATGTCTTAACAAATGTCAGTAGACTGAGAATATTTTAAAACAAGCAGTAAATTTGTAAGATCACTGTGGAAATACAAACCGGAAAACAAAAGACAACGAGCGCAGTGCTAAAAAGGGGCGGGGCTACATAAGATCCATAGCAGTGGTGTTCAAATGGCGGTCCGGTTCCGGACCTTCATTATCGTGGCATTTTACCAATTCTACAGTTTAAAGTGAGCAGCGCATCAAAACAATGGAGCGGTTCAGACCACAAGCGATCAGGGTCGTTTATGATAATGATCTTTTGGTGCTACATCATCTCATATTTTTATCTAGAGCCAAACGCACTTTATTCATTCAGGATTGTAGCATATCAAAGGCAGTGAAGAATACATCTATTGCCTTCAAAAATCGATCAGATGATGGTATCTCAGGAGACAGGAAGTGAAGCTATTGGATTCGGACGTGCCTTAATTCCTTCCTACCTTGGACTGCGTGCTCCAAAGGCACCCCAAGATTCACATCTTTAATTAATTTTGAGTGTTTTGGGTTTTTTCTTATACAAATTACTATGGCTGCCACGATGGAAATGTATAGCTGTTCAAAAAAGTATTGTCCGGACCTCTGCTGAGAAGGAAATATAATGACCGGACCTCTTGGAACTTTAATTGAATAGCCCTTCTCTATAGGTCACAGCTGATTGGTTCCTGCTGTATTAGTAAAAAAACTGGCAGCTGTGGTTACCAGAACAATACTGTAAAAAAACACATCAAACCGTAAACATACTTACGGAGTTACATGTAAATTTAACATTTTAAACATGTATATTTAACATTGGATTTCAGTAATATGATATAATGATAATTTACCGACCTATTGAAGTATTAATATCTGTTTTATACCATAGTATTATACTGACAGACCAACAATCTCAGCAGTAATGAGAGTTACATGATTAATCAAAGCTCATCACAAGTAGTTCTTCCACAAGAAAGTTAATATTAATATATAGAAGGTGCACAGTCATTCACACAAACATTAAAGACCATCATGCTAACACATGAAATTTTAAAAATACAATAAATATTAATTTAACAACATTAAATGTAACATAAAACCCTAATGAACATAACTAATTATAAAAAAAAACTAAGAAAACTATGACAAAACGTAGTTATTTCAACAAAAATACATCAAATGTGAAGTGTCACGCAGGGAATTGTGGGAATGTCAATTTCCAAAAACTGTAAATTTAACGGTATTTTACAGTAAAATGACATTAAATGTACCATTAGATCTATCACAGTTGTTTACCGTATATAGTACGGAAACTTTCTGTTAACCAATTAACAGTTTTTCACTGTAGCATTTTTACAGTCTTTTACTGTTAAAATCACAATCATTTTTACAGTGTAAAAACGCGGCGCTCAAGTTAAAATCATTCAACTTTTAAAAAACTTTAAGACCTTGCATTTTTTCTCCATTCCACTGCCCGCTTTGAAAAACGCGTTCTGTGTGGATGAGCCCTTACTTGCTCACAGCAGCGTGTCTTGTGTGTATTGAAAGTAGCACCTATACTTGCTCTGCAGCAACATGAGCGTAGCATATCTATTTCACCAAGACCAAATATATCAACATGGTCAAATATATACATATTCTTTCAAAATGCAAACTTAATTTAGAGGTGTACTGTACTAAAAAAGATGTGCTACATTGACAAATGGTCAATTATACTGTAAACAATTGTCTTTTCTAATTGCTTTCTTATCGCTCTGTTAACTAATTGCTCAGTTTAAGGACAAATATCCGAATTTGTCACTTTAAAGTCCTCATGAACTATAATGTCTGGCAAGAAGAGGCAGCATGGAGAATGATTCATTGGACCTGAATCGACTCATTCGCAATTGTTCGCTTATTGTGAAAACACAAACGACTGTAGCATTCATCATATTCAAACGAGGCAGTAAAATAAATGATGCCTGTGTTTTGGTAAGGCATTTGTGAGCAGAAAGAAAGAAAGAAAGAAAGAAAGAAAGAAAGAAAGAAAGAAAGAAAGAAAGAAAGAAAGAAAGAAAGAAAGAAAGAAAGAAAGAAAGAAAGAAAGAAAGAAAGAAAGAAAGAAAGAAAGTGTAAATTCAGGCCCCTCTGGTACTTTGCTCTGTGATAGAGAAAGCAGTGTTGACCTGTGTCATGCTCATTTTCATCACTAGAGCAACATGGCTCTCAATTATGAAACTGATTATAATTCACTGTTAATTTAATTCAGAGCTTTTTTTTAGTCAGGATGACTCAGAAAGGAATTCTGTATATTTAGCCGTGTCGAGTATGTACAGTGTGTGTGCGTGTGTGTGTGTGCACGTGCGTGTGTGTGTGACCACAGGCACTTTGCCTCCTCTCATTTGCTTTCATTCCAAGCAGACCCTTGTTAGAACAAAAACCAGAGGGGGTTGACGAAGGAGAATTCCAGGTATTGACTAAATATATCTTTTCATTTATCATAATTTCTCCTTCCCACTTTGTCGCAGCTTCACTGTTTAAGGAAGATGGATGACACAAGATGTTGTCTTGCCTTTCAGACTCTTTCTGCTTGGGTAAGTGTGTCCAATGCGAAATTATTTTGCCAGTTTATTACTCTCCAGTAAGCGGCTGTCACTGTGTTCCCACTCGTGTCACTTCCTGTTCAAGCCTGTGTAAGGGCTTATCTGAGTGGCGTCAGCTGTCAGATGGCTTGTCAGCCATTGTGGGTCTATAGAATCATAGCTGGAGTTGATCCCAATTGTAAATCAGCATTTAAATGGAGCGCACTTTTAAATATTTGTGTTTTTCTGCTCTCCTGAGCCTCATACACTCAGGCTCTGTGCTTATGAAAATAGACAGTTATTTTTAGCGAACACTGAAATCAATAATTCTCATCTATCAAGATACCGGAGCATGTAGAGGAGGATGTTTAATAGCTTTGTGTTGCTGGCGTATTGTAAACTAATATTATTGATTTGAAAATGCGGCATGTTCAGGTGTCAATCATAAATGGCATAAAAGATAAATGGGAAAGTGAATATCACCACTGAGATGCCATAAAAACTGTAGTTTTATGGAGTTTTGCTATTGCTAAGCTTTGGTATCAACACATAACATTTACACTTATGGGCATGTCATGAATTATTACTGATCAGATGCCAATTTGACCTTAAAAACACCAAATTTCAAAGATGGAGAGCAACTTGAAAAATTAGTCCTTATTACAGAAATAATATACTTTAAAATAAGTTTAGTGCAAGCTGAATGTAATGTTCAGGACACTTAATTTCATGTTATTTACAATTAAAGGGAAATGTATTAGTTTGAATTGTATTACACAAACTATTATAAATGTATTATAGTATATACTTCATATTAAATGTAATTAGCTGAACTTAAACCTACTTTTTTTGACCCACTTCAGTGGGACTTAATGTGATTTTTATTAAAAACGTATAAGTTTATATTTGCAGTTACACATTAGTTAGTACAGTTAGTACATTTTAAATATATAAACTTTAAATGTAATATCAAATAAAACTACACTTAAAATTATAATCAAGTACTTTACATGTGATTTAGTATGTTAGTTGATACATCAAAATACGGGTACTTTAAAGAATGACAAAATATTAAAAACATAATGATTTAAAATGTACTCTCAAGTGAAATTATTGATATTAAAGTATAATTTGATATTATTACAAAGTGTAAATATAAAGACGTAGGCTGACCCGAGGTCCTTAACTCTTGCAATCACATCATTCTCTAAAGGTCACACCTGATTGGTTTCTGCTGTCTCAGTAGCCAATGAGCTCGCTGCTCAACCTTTAAGTACTTGGTCAGCATTTGCTGTAGCAGTAACTCCACCTATATAGATCTGCTATGGGTAATTCATGTTGTTCATGTCAAGCTATGTTGTATCTGCAGTTAAAATAAACTTTACAATTTGAAATACACTACAAGCTCACATTCAGTACAAGTAACCACACTTCTTTTTTTACAAATCTGATAAATCCAAGAATCTGATGACTCAAACTTCAGGAAGTGATTTAAAACACATACAAGACACAACTCGGCCAAGTGAATATGTATATGGTTGTTGAGGCTACATATTCAAACTTTACTCCCCCACATATTAGCATCAGCATCAGCATTATCACAGAAGTGAACAGACGCTGAGTGTAAATGGAATGTGTTTATGCAATCGGATAGATAAGTATGCAGGAAGTATAAACGCCCAATAAATAGTTAACACATCTGTGCTTCTATGCTTAAATTATGTATAACGTTGAGTATGAAAACTGCAATGTTGCCCTTAAATCCCTCCAGTGTCCCAGGTACTCTTTCGCCCTGTGCCACAAGGGCAGCCATTAATATCACAGGGGGACGATTCCCCTGGTACTGTGACTTATGAGAGGGGGTCTTGCTCGGCATTGTGACACAGACCCTGCTGGAGTGGAGAGTTGTGGAAAACGCTGACTTCCTCAAAAACCAGACATGAACCCCAACCATCTGCTCCAGCGCTAGTTACCTTCAACTACTGGTCTTACTGCTATCACCTGTAATACTTCATCACAGAGCAGCTCTACAGTCAGCAGTTCACAGCATTCAACTTTTATTTGAACTTCTAGCATTTTTGGAGTGCACCTGTTTCTCTCAGAAGGTCAGCAACTACTGGAATATAAAGTTGAGCAATGTTTAACATTTAGCGCTTGGTTCTACAGCAAATAGTAATTTATTCATTTAAATAAATGTATGTAATAAATCAACTTTACTCTAGTCTTCAGTGTCACGTGATCCTTCAGAAATCATTCTAATATGTTGATTTGGTGCTCAAGAAACATTTACTATTATCATCAATTTTGAAAGCAGTTGTGCTGTTTAATTTCTTTGTGGAAATACATGTGTTTTTTCAGGATTCTTTGATGAATGAACAGCAAATTCAAGTTCAGTGAAAAGCAAATTTTTACCACAATATTTAAATGGAGGAAAGAAAACGTCTTTGTACTGCGCTTAATTACCATATGTTTAGGATTGCCACCTCAGAAGTCTTGGATGAAAATGACCCCATTAACTCAAACTGGCAACCAGTCCAGGGTATTTGTCATAGAAAGCTTAACTTTATTGTATCTCATACCTCTGCCAAACTGCAATCTATTACCGAATCAAACAGCGGTAACATTTGGTAGCAATAAATCTATCAGCAAAACAAGAGACAAACAAATGTTGAATGAAAACGAAATGACTACAGAAGAAATGCCTAACATTTGCCAGAGGTTCACATTTTTAGTGGCTGCATGTGCACCATTAAACTCAACTCTTTGTTCTTTTTATGATATAGCACTATCACAAACTCTAACATTAAGACATTAATTATTAATTATATATATATAACATTATATATATAAATAAATCATAAAATATACAACTATAATGGAGGTTAAAGATTTTAAAAACAGCATTTTATTTTATCCAAATGGATTTTGACTTCACATAGCATATAATCTCTATCACACATGGCAGGAACGATCTCAAATAGTCTGTCAATTAACATTCAATTTAAACGCTAACAATGCAATTTAAACTCACGGACAAACTCACACACAAACATTCGCACACATACACATACATCCACCCACTCACACTATCCGTAACCCCCTTCCCAAACTCGCCCAATATCTTCCCCTCGGCATTGTGTTATTTCCATTATTATTAATATCTGCCAGCTTAATTTTCAGCCCTGTCATAACGTGACAGCCTAAATGACTAGAGACAATCGCTTATTGATAACTTTCCCAGCAAACCTGCCACTGGAGCCAGCTGATCGGGCTGCTCTCTCACGCTGCGGGCGTCTCACATGGTTGAGATAATGGGCCACTGCTCCCATGCTGAAACAGATTGAATGTGCAGTCAGTCACTGTCTTACTGAATCATACTGCAGTCTATCAGACAGACAGACTCGGATTATCATTTTACAGAGGCCGGGGGAGAAAGAGAGCCAGGGTGAGGTAGAGAGACAAAGATACCGTGTGTTATGTCATTCAATTTTGTGCTCATCCTGGTTTCGCATTTAAGCCCGAGACATCAGAAAAGAAGGCGTCCCCGTGTTAACCGAGATTCCGATATTCGATATTCAATTCCGGCTCCAAATTCTTGATTTGTGATAAATGTCTTCCTCTGTCAAGTGCCCCGTCACTCACATCGGTGGAGAAATCTTTATTATGATAGCCGACATTGCCTCACTGCTCTGTCAAAATCAAAGTTAACAGATCGGGTGTCAATAGGACACCATGCATCCGCTCACTCACTCAGTGTCAAACCTGAGAGCCTGTATGACAGATAGACAGACGTTTCTACTACTATACAGGTCCAAAAAGTGTCAGCCTCAGCAGTTGTCTGCTGGACTGGACCTGTAATGGTCCGGTTCTTCTAGTCTCAGGATTGAGGTGATGCACCTTCTGCCCTGACAACTCTCACTGAAAAAAAAAAAAAAGAGAAAGCGCTGACTTTATAAAACATAAATAAACGGATAACCCAAAAGTCTTAGCTGAAATCCAAGGGGAAGGTTTTGAAAGTTTTACCACACCACAGAGCGAATGGAGATTAATAATACATTAGGATTACAGATACAGACTGAATGCAAGATATAGGCGATATATAGAAAAGGAACAAAAGAATGGTTTATATATATATGAATTTATAATATATGTATACTCCAGCTGGACGTTTTGAGGAACACCGTTGTACTTTACTGTCTGTCAGACACTTCATTATGAAAGAGGGAGGCTTTTCATTTGAGAGAGAGAGGAGCTATGAGAGGGAAGTAATTGGCACGGAGGTGTAAGATTTCCCCTGTTCGGTGCCAGCTGTTTAAAATATGGATGGTGTTGTTTGGGTTTGTTGGTTTCTGTTGGATTCTGCTGAGGGTGTGCAGCATATATTACTCTGACCTTTTAGAACACACTGGAGAAGTAAACAAAACTTTGCAATGATGGGGTTTTTTTGTGGGATGAAGAAGTTTTTTAAACAAGTTTTGTGAGATCTGACTTTTCAGTGAAGCTACAGGTTTCAAGATCTCTACAAGATCTCCTCAACACCATAGAGAACAACCTTTACAAATGCTGAATTTTAGCAGGTAATTGGTCAAATTGCTCGTTTGGCTAAATGGTCTTATTTGATATCATGATAGGTGGTTTCTTTTTCGACCCATTGGCAAGCTTTGTCACACCATTACACTAATCTTCATCTGCTTGATTTGATTCTCTCCTAGACATCCCTTTAAGTCTTGCATAAATGCATAGATAACAAAATTATTAAATTAAAGGAAAGGTCCTTGACGTTGCTCACTGTCGCCTTAAATCATGCATGAACGTGATAATTATCCAGGCAAGGCTAAGAAGGGCCCATCACGACTGCTTTAAATCCAATAAACGTCCTGACCTGATCATTAGAATTGACCATCTATCAGGACCATCGAGTTGCACGTTGTCGTTAGCCGCCGCTTATAATCCCTCTTGATCAGCACTAATTACAGATAGCGGGAGAGAGTGACCAATATTTTCAGTCGGCAAACTGCAAGAGGCATATATGTTTTTGGCTTTAACTTTAGGTTAGAGATAACAATGATGGCGGACACATTTTAAAACTCTTTAGCTTGAAATAAGAAGGTACTCTGTGGTGCTTGTATGGATTCTGGTGACAGCAGCTTGGCAGAATGTCTTTGTTCACAGAGAAGATGGCCTTCTCTCTGCCTCGGCTGCACTTCTCTCTCAACGTGAAGAAAGAAAATTTGACAATTTTGGATGTGAAACAGAGAAATGTAGAGATAAAAGGAAAGCATGTAAAAATGTTAATACATCCCAGACAGTATTGCATGGAAATATTTACCAAACAGTAAAATTCATACAATATCAAAACAAAATATTTAGATTTCCGAGTCACACTATATGGGAGAAATCATTTAAATATCCATGAATTTTTTTTCTCATTTGTTTTGTAAAAAAGTTGAAGTTTTGTTTTAAATTAATTTGTTATTTTATTTAAACAATAATATTACATGTATTTAAAAATATATATAAATATAATAAATTATTGTTTTCTTTATGGCTAAAAATAAAATATAAACATAAATTTATAAAAAAATATTTGTATAAAATATGTTTTAAAGTCTTTTACACTGTCAAACAATAATGTAGACATGAAGTGGCCCACCTAAGAGGCTCAGACATGTTGAGATCACATGACCAGCTGAATACTAGATTTATTTAAATAGTAAAGCCTTTAAACATGAAAATGATATCCAAAAAGCAGAGGGGATGAACTTGGTCATCCATACAGAATGTAAAGGATCTGATTGTATGTAGAATTGCGTCTTTTTTGACTGTATGAAGAAACAAATATTCCAAACCTAATAATAAATAATTCCCTCATGCCAAGTCAAAGACTATAACAGCTAACCTGTTGATCTAAAAGTAGCTAACACATGAATGAACCTGAATAAGGAGGTTTTTGGGGCCGCATGTGACCTAGACCTCGATGGACCTAATTAACTCCACCAATTATAATCCTGAAAGCTGGAAGGGTGAACATACAAACAAACTGTGGTTTCCATAATGATCACTTCAGAGATGGAAGCTGACATTGTATGTTAACAATCCTGCGGGTTTGGCTTTTGCCTCGCTGGCTGGCACCCCCAGGCCTTGCAATGCAAACAACAACAGAAAACAACAGGAACAGCTGCAAGAACAACAACAACAACAAAGACGTGTCCCCATTTACCCTTCAGCTGGATTTCTGAGCTCGCTGCTTCAGTCCCATTAGCATTGGATCCCAGTCGTTCTTTTTTATATTTGTGGGTGACAATATTCCGCACAGCGCTGGCTCTAGTTATAAGCCAGAGAGAGCAAAGGAACCAAGAACAAAAGGGCCGAGATTTGTGCGGAGGACGAGTAGGGCCACCAAACTGGCTGCCGTCACACTGCGAGTTCCCTGCCAGCACAGGCTGTCCGACCTTGGTTTATTGGCTCTTCATTGGGCTTGCGGTCACATTAGATACACAACCGTTCTCCCGCAAACACCCGGAGGAATGCATGGGTGGCGCACAACGGGATTCTGCACACAATCCGGCTTTCATTTCACACGAGGGCACAAATCCCTGTTCGTCTCAGCCTCCTTTCCCTTATAATCACATAATAAAAGCTATGAAATCATACACAGGCAAAACTTGTTTCATTACGCGACTTTATTTTTTAACCTCTCTTAACCTCATTTAGTTTGGCTGTGCGGTTCATCTCAAATTGTCCACATATGTGACTCAAACTGATGTCAGATGGGGTTTAACTTACACAGATCAACCTGGAGTGGACTGGAGAGACTCTGAGTGGGGAAACAAGTCAGGTAAGAACGGTGTGAAACGGGAAACAATGGTCACGCCATGTCTGGGACTTCATAGAGAACCCCCTGAGGCTTTTTGGATTGTGAAAATCCACATATCTCTCCTTCTCCTTTATTCTTCTCTCCTCTCTTCCTTGGAAACACTTAGGCAGCACACTATTCTTCTCCAGGCTTTGAGCATTGTTCACGTTCTTTCTGCCTAACGCTTGAAAGCACCCCATTTTTCACTCGGCCACTTCCTCGTGGGACCCCAGCCCAGAGAGCAGCATGCAGAGGATATGTTTTATTGGAATGTTGCTGACAAATAAATCTAAATATGTATTTTGGTCATGTTTGCAGGCAGGCGGTGTCCTTAGGGGGTAGAAGAGGGTGATTATCAGCCATAAATAAAAGTAGCAGGTCATTCACATGTGCATACTCTTAAAAGCAAAGAGTAAGACCGGGAGAGATAGAGAGATCTAGAGAGGGAAAAATATTCCATTGGTGTATTCAAAGTACTTTGCCGTTGAGCTCAGTAACTGTGTTGTAAGTTCCGGTAAGTAATCAATTTAAAGGAACGATTTATCCAAAAATAAATAATCTGTCACCATTTACTCTCATGATGTTTCAAATCCACACAAAAGGCACATATTAATTTTTTTCAATACAATTAAAGTGAATGGGGACTGGGGCTGTCATGACAAAAATATGCGTAAAAGCAGTCCAGTTGACTTGTCCGCTATATCTTCAAACCTTCTAAACCCATAAATGAATGTTCGTGGGATAAACAGACCTCTCTGTCGGTCTTAAATCAAATTTCTGTCATGACAACTCTTGGTAAGTTTGGCATGGTAATGAGTATGACGATGTTAATGTGTTTGGTCTTGGCGACATATCTGCTACGCTACTGCAGAGCAAGTATGGAACTTGCCACTGGCAATACACATGGCATGCTGCTATTAGTAAGCAAGACATTCTGCTGCTGTACAAGCATACATGTATCGTGCCTGTAGAAGATCTATACAGGTGGAGCTGGGGAAGGTGGGGAGTTTCTGAAAGCACACTGCAAACTGAAACAGCAAACAATAGGCAAGAATATGAATGGCAAGCTCATTGGCAGTACAGCGGGATTCAATCAGTTGTGCCCTATAGAGAATGATGTAATTGCAAGCAGACTGGGTTAAGGACTTATTAAGCCTGAGCCATCTAGAGGTTCATAACAGAACTTGGCATTTCTGTTTGTGTATATTCAAATATGGTGTGAAGAAAAAGCATAAAATTCCATTGGTTCTTGCACTTTTCATCGTAATTATGATTAGATAAAAAAAAAAAAAAAAAAGGTAACTCTTTATTTCGATGGTCCACTTTAGACAATCTAAGAACTAGTAACTTTAACCCAAACCCTAACCTAACAGTCTCCTACAGTCTACTAATACTCTAATCAGAGTTAGTTTGCATGTAGTTGCAAAATTACTTACAGTTAGTAGAATGTCTAAAGTGGACCATCGAAATAAAATACAAAAATACATATTGCAAGATATTTAAAGGTGCATTAAAGGGGTGGTAAAACACGATTTCACTTTTCTAACTTTAGTTAGTGTGTAATGTTGCTGTTTGAGCATAAACAACATCTGCAAAGTTACAACGTTCAAAGTTTAAAGCAAAGGGAGATATTTGCTTTTAAAGAATTCAATTTCTAAGAACTACAGAAACGGCCAATAGGGACTACACGACATTCCTGTGGGCTTGCTGACATCACTAAGCCCAATATTTACATAAACCCCTCCTCTGGGAACACAATACATAGAGGGGGCGATGCCATTTTATGTTGCTTTGGAGAAGAGTTGTTGTGGTAGTAGAGTGCCGTTGCCGCTATGCCGTCGAAACGCTGTTATTTTCACCCAGATTGCAGGTCCACTTTGTTCAGTCTTCCTAAGGACGGTTACAATTTATTTTTAACTCGGTCCCTCATAATTATAATCCAAATGTCGCTCTCTGTGCTGCACATTTTCTGGAGGAAAGCTTCCTCAATCTACACGAGTTACAATGCAGGATTCACACAACGGCTTGTCCTGAAAGATCGAGCAGTTCCAACTTTAAAAACAGAAGCTGTTGTTTACGAGCCACAACATGTAAGTATTATTTTTTCGTTGATGAGTTTTCCTGTAATAGTTTGTATTGTTAATTGTACATCGTAGCGAGCAAGTAAACGAAGGACAACGCTGTTTGTCTCCACAAACCAGTTTGTTAAATGCTAACGTTAATTCATACTTATCCGACAAACACATACAAACTTCTGTTTAATATCACCAGCGCAGCGAACTTTGAATGTTCGTGGTTGTTGTCGTTTATGTGATCACTGTAAATTATTCTTTGATTATAGCTTTTATGTATTGTTTATCTGCAGGCATGCTAAACATGGTTTGTGTTTGATTTGGCTACTGTTATAAAGCCGATGTTTAGTGTTCGTATTGGGTTAATAGTTCCGGCGACAGATATTTAGCTACAATCGTTTTAAATATACAAAAGTAACAGTGTCATATAGCGATCACAATAGATCTGCAGTCTTAAAAAAAAAACATACCTTTCTGAAACGTCCTTTAACAGCCGTTCTTGAACAGGTTCTGCTCGATCCTCTCAACTAACATTCTCTGGGTCTGATTCGGGCTCAAACTGGTATGGGAATATTAACGCCGTTGTTTACTGAAGCACAAACTACCGGTGAGGGTAAGGGGCGTTTCCGAAACAACGTGCACTTGGCGGTTAGCGAATCACCACACAGTGGTCCAGCAAACCAATCTGAGCCCATTGCGTATTTTTGAGGGCGGGGCTTCTTAGAACCAGGAAATCATCCGACCGTTTTCACAAGGAGGGACAGAGCAGTGTAGAATAATGGTTAAATATGTGAAAAATAATGCGAATTTTAAAAAACGAAGCATGAACACATGTTACAGTGCACCCCACAAACACGATCAAGCCTTCGAAAAAAGGTGTTTTACCACCCCTTTAAGCAACTTTTCATGTTAAAAATACCCGTTTTTCTAACCCATACATGCTTAAACAATTGCCTGATGGGCTGAATGAGCCCTTCTATGATCTCTGCGATTGCCTCTATAATCCTGTACAGTAAAATAAATAAGAGGGATTCGGGACGGAATCGACTGGGCGTGACATCATGCGCGTTCACGCTCACCTGGCTATGTCTGGCAGGTTTGTGTATTCGCCGCCATTATCCGCATCAGCGAAGACAACTCAAGCGACTTTGGCAAAAGTAGAAGATGGATTCAAAGAGACTGGCTTCTAGTTCATCCCAAACCCCAACGCAAACTCCACGTAACCGCGTGCACAACTCTGGTTGCAGTTTCGCGTGTCGCCAGAAGGGGGCATAGTTCTGCAAAAACTCAGAGACTTGCGCAATGCACCTTTAACATTACAATTATAGGAGAAATTTTATTACAATTATGAGATATTAAGTCATATTGTAAGATATAATGTCACAAAAATGAGAAACAAAGATGCATTGTGAGATATTACGTTGTGTCAAATAAAATAGCACGGGTAGCGCCATGGATGAGTACATGCATCTCAACAGATCTTGTTCCCCATTCACTTTCAGTGTATGGCAAAATAGCCAGGATATTCCAATAAACTTCTCCTTTTGTGTTCCACAGAGGACAGAAAATAATTCAGGTTTGCAACAGCATGAAGGTGAGTGAATGATGACGACATCATTTTCATTTTTCATTAGTACTCAATTACTTTAATTAGGCGTAATCATTCTTTTAATTAGGAGTAGTCGACCTATTGCACAACTGATGGATCAAACAGTAACAGGACGGCGCTAAACTGACAAAGACCACCCTTTAACACAATGTTTTATCTTTCCAAAATATCAAGCATATTTCTCCCAAGATCTTTCCCAAACTTAAGTCTTAAACGTGTCAATACGGTCCCATCGTAGGAAGAGGAAGAGATGACCAAAACACAGAACACACCCGAGGGAGGGAACAAGAAACTGGGGCAGGTCATACGAGTGACAGACACATATAATATACATACTTGAGTAGATAAAAGTCAGCAGCGTATTGAGGCCTGCCAGCCCGACACAAATCAAGCTGTCCATTACAGGAGGCCCTTGCAGGTCACGCTCTTAATGAAATGGTCTGGGCCTGCTGACGGGGCTGAAAGAAAGTCAATGGGAGACGCTGGACAGCGGCACGCCTTTGTGATTGACACATCCCGAGCCACCGGCCCATCCGGCGTGTCAGAGAGGAACGGCGGCGTGGCCTTGACTGGACGTCCCCTATCAGCGTGTCACAGGGTGGGGATGGGACTGTAAATTATGGCCGCTTTGTTCGTGAGCACTAAATGTTAAGTTTGGCCTGATATATGAGGGTGGGGATAACAAATGAAGATCTCCAGCTTGTTCCCTACGTAGTTAAAATGTATTAATATACGTTATATGTCATTTCATACACGCAATATCAATCGCGCTTTTTATACACCACAATTACAGTTGTCGCATCACGTACTCACCGGCGCCGCAGCGAAATTGGCACAATACGGGAAAAGTCTGCTAAGTTTTCAATCGGAGATGGGCGCTTTGAAGGTAGACAAAACTGCAGGGAATAAAAGCGGGGGCCTTCGGCAAGCTGCACTTCTGAAGGCTGGCGCGCTTCTCCAGCTGCCTGGCTTGACAAGCGAGCTCTTCCACGGCGCCGCTGAATTATATCGGTGTGTCTAATTATGTCTTTTCAACTGCTCACAATGAAAGACTACGTGCCTTCCACTCGCGTGGAGTAGGACAGCGGGTGGAAGTGCCGCCCGAAAAGAACACACTCCCGTGCGTCTGACATAGATACCTGTCTGTGTGTCAACATAGCACATTGCATGACGTCCCGGCACCCTAATGAAAGAGATCTGTGCGAGAAGCTGCCATTCTGTTGTTGTTTATTATATATATATATATATATATATATATATATATATATATATATATATATATACAGTCTAATATATATATTTTTTTTTTTACTAGTGAATCACTTTTTACTCGTGTGTGTTTTATTTTACTTTCAAATCTATTTAAACACAATTATCTCTAATTTGGTGTGTCTTTGTTAAGATCTCACTGCTTTTTCTATACAAAAGGCTGTTTTACACAATTATTTATAGGCTAAGGCAACATTTAACAGAATTCCCAATATATTCTTTACTGTTTTTGGAGGTGTATAAAAAAAACAAAAAAAAACTCTTCTAACTGAATTAAAAAATCAACTTATTCTCATCTTCTACTTTCTCTCTTTCATTCAGACGGAGGCTGGTATCGCTCGTACACCAAACCGGTCACAAGGGGGTAGCATTGACACAGCTCTGCGAGGCTCTCTGGCTGAATACATGCTGTGGGACAAACTGCCTTTGATGTAATTGAGGTCTCAGACCTTTTACGAGAGCATATATTGGTTTGTACGTGAAAATGTTCAAGGAACAATGGATTTCCATAAGTGGATGTAAAATTGTGTTTGGAACTCACCTCTGCATGCTAACCGCTTCTCTAAACAATAACAAAAAAATGGCTGCACGGGCACCGGGTCTCGTAATTTCTCCGGGGCCGTGCTGAGGAAATGAAAGAGACTAAAGCATTAGGATTAAATAGGTGACTAAAAGATTCAGACACACTCGCTTATGTGTGCTGCATCCCCGTTGAGTCATCAAAATAAACATGCAGATTTTCATGAAGTCAAACTGTTTAAAGTAGGAGGGGGAAAACAGAGTTTAGGAGCAAAGAAATCTGTCAGTGTTGGCTAGAAAATATACATTATTTTTAATGGGGAAATTCCTTCACTGAAAGGGGGGTAAAAAAAACCTGACATGAACGTCGATTTTTATCCCGGCCACATGGGAAGAGCAAAATCAGTAGGAAGAGGTAAACATGTTTTTAGATGGGAATATGATCCAAATAAAGCATTGCAAACACATGGTACAATTATTACTTCATTAATATACTAATTAAGCTTTGCTAATCATTAATCATATTAGAAGTCACCTAATAAGCATTTGGGTCTATTTATCTTATCATCCAAAGCGATACTTTAAAGCAGAGTAACACCGCAGGCTCATAAATAAAGGTTACACATTTACATATTCAGTATATCATGAATATTGCATACACTGTACATAAAAATTCAAATGCACTCTTTATGAAATATGATCTAGCAACCAGAGAGAAATGATACACGCTGTCCGTTCACATTACTCAATGTTCCTTATTAACTCCCTTTGTTGATGAATAAAGAATGAAAGATATTTGACCTGGTTTATTAATATAGCCTCAGAAGCTATCCGTATTTCCAGGTTTATTGCGTGACACGCGTAACGTTTAAATAAATATTTTAGAAATTGTTTATACATTATCACTTTGCAAATGCCTGGCTAATCGGAAATTGAACAATTGGTTTATAGGGGAAGCGGGGCACGGTCACATGGTACAACGGTGATGACCCAATGGAATGCCACCTCACCTTACCTCTGCCAGCTGTGACTTAATTATGCCATCTCTCTGTGTGCTGATTAACTATATTCATTATTAATCTGAGGGGTAACTATAGCAGAGGCACAGAGGGGGAAGATGACACAGACTTGAGAGATGGTGTGTTTCTCCCCAGAGGTAAGTTGACTGACACTCTGTATAATGTAACATGAACAGATATAGTATGTCATGTACAACAGATAACATATCTTTGCACATTTGTGTTGTCATTTTCAAGGAAAAGGGATTATTCAGAAAGCTCCTTTTGTAATATTATAGCAATTTTTAAGAATGCTATTTTAACAGTGTTTATGTTTAGCCCTATTAAAAGAATACATATTTGTGTGTGTGTGTGTGTGTGTGCGTGCGTGTGTTTAAATAGATTTTTTTGCCATTTACTAATTTAATTTAATTAAAAATCATCAAATTGTGAATTATCTTCACAGTGAAATGGAAAAAGTTTTAGTATATGCATGATTTAAGTTTTAGTATATGCATAACTTGAGTGCAGCATGTTCCAAGAACAACATTCCATCCAACCATTTAGATTTGAGTGTCAAGTTTAGGCTTACAATCAGGGTTAGGTGCATTTACATAAGAGTTATTCACCTATTCCCTCTGATTTTAGGGATAACTTATGGGTAGGGATATAGTTAGGATTACATTTTTGGACAGAAATGTTGTTCTTAGATCAAAAATTTTGTTGACCCAGGAACGCATTTAACTCTGCAAAATCAGGATGTGATATGCATGTATAAAATAATGTTTAAACGAATTTTTATTTAAAAAATGTAACATATTTAATTTCAATATTTGCAAATAAACTTATTTACAATACTATTTAATTTAAAATCAGCAAACTGGGAATTAGCTTCACACTTCCAGTGCCCAAACCCCAATATCACTGTTCCGAAACACATCTGTCCTGAGTGAAATGGAAAATCCTCTTTTTTAGATAATCTCCACAGCTTAAGCCAAGAAAGAGGGTGTGATCTCCAAATGTATTCAGCAGGGGGAGAGAAAATGACCTGGGTTTGGTGGAGAAGAACTAATCTGTGCAGGCCTGACACAGGACAGGAGAGGCCTCTTACAGTTATTATGATGTGTCGCCTCAAGTTAGAAGAGAACAGGGCATGATGGCCGGAGAGGAAGCCGTGTGTGTAACCAAGGGGAGCTGGAGAGGAAGTGTAATGCAGGGACAGGGCTTTTTATATCAAGACCAGACCTTTTTACAATCAGAGATGGCAACTACAACATATTATTTAAAGAAAAGGTAAAATAATAATAATAATAATTACACACACACACACACACACACACACACACATATATATATATATACATATAGTTTTTTATTGACTATTTACAGCCATCATTGGCAACTAAAACATTATTTAAAGGGACTTTATGTAAGAATTATCAGCCCTTTTTTAAATAACTTTTCATTGCCAATATGTAAACAATTGTAACAAAACATTAACAAACAAGACCTTTCCGTCTTCCTGGTTTGTCTATGAAAGCCTGTATACTGATTTTTATGTGAAAGACTCAGGACAATTTTTGCCGGGAAAATCAAAAAGATTTGTTTATGCGCACTCCTGAGAGCCTTTCTACAGTACTATGACACATGAAATGAATGCTTATTCAATGTTCAGGATAATGCTGAAAAAGCTTTTCTGTACTGTAATGTCAATGTGTCATGCTAAGTAAAGGGATTAGTTCAAACTATAGTCTCACATAGCCAGATCTAGTCTCAAATATAGGCCTACTTTATAATCAAACGAACATAACAGAGTCATTTTAATGACCTCATCTGTCAACATGAAGCTGTGCTTTGAATTGCAGAGCTTGTGCAAACATAGCCACTATGATCAGATGTTTTCTAAACAGCTGCTTTCTTTTGTTCCTTACGTGTGTGAGCACGTGCAATAAAGTGACTTAATTGAAAGTTCACTTAATGGCCACCGGTGTCGCTAAATACAAGGGTTCCTGAATTATACATATAGCACCTTTAAAGGGATAGTTCACCCAAAAATGAAAATTCTGTCAGTAATCACTCACCCTCATGTTGTTCCAACCCTGTAAGACTTTCGTTCATCTTCGGAACACAAATTAAGATATTTTTGATGAAATCTGAGAGCTGGCTCACTCCTCCATAGGCTTCTATGGGATCGAAACTTGCCGGCACAGAAAAGTTATTAAAGACATAGTTAAAATAGTCCAAGTGACTACAGTGGCTCAGCGCTGCGCTGTTACACTACGTAAATTCATTCAGGCCCACACATACGAAAATGAATAGTTGAATAAAGTTGTTATTTTTGTTGTTTTTTGCGCTCAAAAAGTATTCTCGTCATATTGTGGTTGAGCCACTGTAGTCACTTGGACTATTTTCATGATGTCTTTACTAACTTTCTAGGTTTGCAAGTTTTGTTCCCATAGAAGCCTATGGAGGAGTGAGACAGCTCTCAGATTTCATCAAAAATATCTTAATTTGTGTTCCGAAGATGAACAAAAGTCTTACGGGGTTGGAACAACATGAGGGTGAGTAATTACTGACAGTATTTTCATTTTTGGGTGAACTAACCCTTTAAGGCAAAGGTAAAATAATAATAATAATAATAATAATATACATGAATTTTTATTTTATATATATATATATATATATATATATATATATATATATATATATATATATATATATATATATATATATATATCATTTTTATTTTATTTTATTAGTTTTATTTATTCTTATTGCTAAATGATGAGAAGTGCACACTTCTTTTTTCACTGTACGCTTGCATAGCACTTCCATCACTGTCTCTCATCTGTCTGTTTGCTTTGTCAAGCTGCGTTCCAGTTGCACTGTCAAACAGACAACTCAGATAAGCTCTCATGGTCAACACCCGCAATCCATTCTTCAGACACTTGATTTAAGACACTTGATTTGAGAAACTCAGCAAAACATAAACACAGCCTCACTCTTGCTCTCTCTCTCTCGTCGTCCCTCACTTCCTGTGACACCCATCCATATCATTCTGCTACGCACATTTTTGGCATACGGAGCCAAAACGTCAAAAGCGAGGACGTCACGCTTTGACAGAAACTAGCCCGGACACAATACCCTGCGCAAGCACAATCATCTAATGCTGTGAGCCGCGCTTTTACGGCCTTGTTAAGTGAAAACTCTCTGGAGGCAGGGCAGATGACACACGCGTGGGGAGCGGAGTGTGTGATCTAACAGGGAGCAGGACCAATGGCTGAGCTGCTGGGGGAGGAAGGGACGGGCCCGCGTGCTGTCACAGGGCGTTTGTTGACCTTTGAGTGAATGGTGCTCAGAGGAGGCTAAATGACAGGATGAGTGGAGACTCTTGTGAGTGGGTGGTACTCTTCTGCACACACACTACTACAATGCATTCAGCTTTTATAAGTCACAATATTATATTCATAATATCTCATAACATAATATATTGCATAGACATAATGATTTTTATACTGTACACAACTGTATATTCTATCCCCCGAAC
Source organism: Scardinius erythrophthalmus (assembly GCF_964197995.2). Lineage (NCBI taxonomy): Eukaryota > Metazoa > Chordata > Actinopteri > Cypriniformes > Leuciscidae > Scardinius > Scardinius erythrophthalmus. The sequence goes on from NC_138240.1 coordinate 19,495,021, forward strand.
CCCTAAATCTACCCATCATAGAAAACTTGAAAACTTGCATTGTTACATTTTCATAAAACTTTTTCCCCTTGTGGGGAACAAACAAATGTGCCCACAAGGACAAGGATTTTGGATATTGCCATCCATGTGGGGATATTTTGTTCCCATAATATAGGGAATACCTGAACCACACGCAAACACACACACGCACAAGTTAAGTTAAGACTAAATGATTGGATAAGTCCTGCTTACATCACCAGAGGGAAGCGTTTTCACCGGAAGATCCAGTTTTTGAAACGTATGCATAGACAAATTGTTTACAATATGATCTATGAATAATACCTATAGTATGATATTCATTTAGAAAACAGACAGGGTGATTTTTTTTTCATGCCAAACTTAATAAATACACTGTAGTAGAATATTCCAGTGTGATCACCATTCTCTTAAACTGTGTCATATCCATTCAGCCATTGTGTGTGCAGAAGTCATCCCCTACACAGGTGTCTCATGGGATCCTCTCTGTTCTGTGGGTGTCAAGGTGTGAGTACTTAAGCAGTCAGAGAGTGGGACAGTGTGGCCTATTTGCTGCTTACTCTCCAACTGAAGACACAGAGAGAGAGGAGAGGAAAGGTGCTCTGACATTATTGAGTATAACCCTGCCTACCTCCTCCCAAAAATGATGATTGATTACCCTATTATGGCCCTGCATTACCCCTACAACTAAACCCTCTTTTCGTTCATGTTCTGTGCTGCACTACAGCACAGTGAGGAGCAGTGTAAGGTCCGAGGTGATGGGGGAACGTTTCAAAAGGACTGGTTTTCACCGGGCCTTTTGTGGTATCCTAAGGAAATGAAATCCATAAAAGGTTCCATTTTTGAATGTTTGCCTAAAAAACATTCAAAATGTTTTGAATGAATGAAGTTTTTATTGATATATTTTTATATATTACTGATATATATATATTTTTTTGCTATGGAAAATACAAAATTGCTGTGTGCACACATATTTTTACATTTTGGAAAACAGATATGCTTTGTTTGAATTCTAAAAGACAGATCACACATGAATCAAATGTTACTACACTGAATATATATATATTTTCAAGATTTGTCATCACAACTTTTTTTACTTTTGTCAAATCAACTTAGATAATTAATGTGGTTCAAATAACATAATATTTTCAGTTTCTGTTGATTAAACCTCCTTTGTATGAACTAAAATTTTTAAGGAAGCCAGGTTACATTAAGTTAAACCAACAATTGCCTATTTTAGTTTCATTGAGATACTATTATAGTTTTTATTCATATTTTATTAATACGTTTTTATTAATCCTTTTTTTATTTTCTGGTTTTCATTGTAATTTTAGTTAAAGTTATAGAAATTGTGTTGTGTTTTTATCATCATTATTATATTAAATATGTCTATGTATAGTTTTTGATTTTAGATTTATTTATTTTAAACTAAATGATAAATGTTACCTTGGCAACTAGATTAAAAAAAAAGTTTTTTTTTTTATATATATTTTATTTCAGTTAAAGCTTGTTTTATTTCAAGTAACAAAACCCTCTTTTTTTGTAGTTATTTAAGTAAATCAAGTTATGCTAAATGAAAATGAGAATGTTGCCTTGGCAATTAGTTTAAATAAAATAATATATAGAAAGTTTTAGTTTCAGTTCACTATAATAACCCTGGACGTTACTAATGAAGAAAGTGTCACTAAAAGTGTGAAACACTGGGTGTGGTTTGCATCTGGGTCTAAACAGCCAGTCGTACGTTTGCTTTCAAATATTCACTTGCTCTCTGCTAAAGTCTGTCTACTTAGTGTCATTATGCAGCTGAATGGGTAAAGAGTCACATTTAATGTGCAGAAATGTTTGACTCTTCCCTAAATGTGCACAAACTGTACCTTTAGAACAGCTTGTCACTGGGGCAGTACCCTTAAAAGTATATCTTTGTGCCTTATTAATGCCTAAAAGGCTAACAGTAGTACATATTGATACTCTAAGGTACTAAAATGCACCGTTTAGGGGTAAAAAGATGTCCGTTTAAGGGTACTGCCCTTATGTGAATGGAAGGAAATGGGGTTAGAATTCCCACATCTTCCTATGTGCATACTGTTTAACATGCTTAGCATACAGATATCTAAGCTCTTCCTTTGAGGGTGCTGATTCTTCCTGTTTCCCTACCTAGTCTGCTGTCAAGTCCCCAGGGCTCGGCGGAAAAGTGCAGGTAGAGACGGATGGTGCTCCTGCTTGGCCTGGTAAAGATGGGAGGTGTGGCCCCCACAGTGGGGACACATGCACTGAGCTGCTCACTAGGGAGCACAGTCGGGCCCCTACACCTGCATGAGCATCCATCTCTGTAACCCAAAGAGATTAATGGAGAGGAAGTCCTCCGAAAACACATAGCAACCGGAATTCGCAGGGTACGAGCAAAAGGTGCTTTACAGTGTGAATCACTTTTTAAAGACAAACTCACTCAGGTGTCCTCTGTTGTCACAATGCGTAACCTTCGCCAGCATTTTAAGGAAGGCACGTAACCCTAAGCGCTTTTGATTTTAAACTCATTAACCTTTAATGTTTGATATAATACCCGAAATAACACTTCACAGTATTTCCAAATGTGTAATCTGTCCAGAAAAGTCTTCTTCGCTTCACCTTCTGTACAAAGTCCATGATAGAAAACCCAGATTTGGACCTTTATTTTATCAAAATGATGTGATCTTTGGATTGCCCTTTGTCTTGGAGGAAAAATGAATTCTCATTTGCATTAGCGCGTCTAAATGTCAAGCTCAGATATTTTGTTAGACATTAGTGAAGCTGGCAGCCACAGGAGCAGGATAATTGCACACAGCCTTCTGCAGGGATTTACATAATTTCAGACAGCAATTAAAGAATCCTTGGGAATTTCATTCCTGGCCTGCGTCTCACTCTCCGTGTCTCTTTATTTCTCTCTCTCTCTCTCTCTCTCTCTCTCTTGCTCTCTGATCTCCCGCCCCCCAGCACCTACACCAGTACAAAAGGAGCATTCGTTTACATTAAGCTCCATGCTCCGTGCTGTTCATTTGCATGAAATTAAAGGTTTTCATGATCTTGAACAGCAGGGTAACATTTAGAATGCTGTTTTAAAGCTTTCACCTTGGAATAATAAAATGCCTCTCTTTCTCTCTCTCTCTCTCTCTCCCTCCCTCTCCGTCTCGGGCTGAAAGGAGCTGCTTGTTTCCTCCGCGCGGTAACCTTTCGCACTTCTCAATAGTCATTTGCAATATTGCACTTTGAATTAGGAGTGAGAAAACTTTCATTTACATGCACACTCTTGCAAGACCCTATGTGAAATAGTCTTTATCGCGTGTCATCTTCCATATTGTGTGTAAGCATTAGTAGTGAATATCAATTCACAAACCTACATTCACCGTTGGAGTTTATTTGTAAAGGACTGTTCAAAAGAAACAAGCCCTGCATTTTAATATGTGTATTTCTCTACAATATACGGTAGTATGCAAAAAGCAAATAAATAGGAAGTTCAAATTGTACAGTATGCTAACAATACTTTAGAACAACTGAAAATGCTGATATACTGAAATGAGCAACAAATATACACATTCTTGAGGCCACGGGAGCTGAGGAGAGTCAAATTTGTTTAAAAATAAAAGAATGTTGGAGAACTATGAGGTAAATGGTTGTTTTTCAAGTGCAATTGCTAAAAAATTGTTCTTTGTGATTAAATTACTTACAATAGATCAAAGAAAAGAAACAATACTGGTCAAAGGTCAATTCCAGATTAGTGTGTACAAATTCATTTAACTATTTAGGGTTGTACCCAAAGCCGAAAACCTTATTCGGAAAGTAACGGATAATGGAGCCCGATCTCACGGGAAAACGTACAAATTCTACGAGGTGGTTTATTCATACGAATTCATACGACCTGACTCGTACGAATTACTACAATTTTTGCAAAAACGTACATATTTTACGAATTGGCCAATTCGTATGAATTCATACGAATGACCTACCCCTGACCCCGCCCCTAAACCTACCCATCACATGGGTTTAGACAAATCGTACAAATTCGTACGAGTGAGGTCGTACGAATTAGTACGAATTAGCCAACTTTTTATCATTCGTACGAATTCGTACGAATTGGTCGTGAGATAGCGTTGGATAATGATATGTTTTAACAAATTCTACCGAATACTGGAAAAATATTCAGCAAACACAATCACCCCATGTTCTGTCTGTCTGTCTAACCCCATAGATCTTCAAATACATTTTCAAAAACATCAATGAAATGTCATTTTAAGTTCTGGTTTAGACAGTTATATGAATTTCTTTGAATTTCAATTCATTTTTAATTAAACTTCCTTATATTTACATTTGAATCACGGTTCTACGTGCTTATTACCTTCAAATTTAGCAACTGAATTTTAAAAATAGGAATTCAGGAAAAGCCGTTCTAAATTTAATTGTGGACAGAATCCATGTTTTCCATTCATCCTGCAAAGACCTAAACACACAAAAAATGAAATTTTCGACCAAAATATCTACTGCCAGTCCAGGCACTTGTCACAGCTGAAGCACTGAATAAATTTGTCTGAAACAGTCCTCAATGCAGTGAATAAGCCCAGCTGAATATTTATACAGCAAAGACCTTGTGTGTAAATAACAGGGCTGAGGTGTCAAAAAAGTAGGCACACAATTTGAATAGATAATGTTATAATATTATAATCTCAGCGACCCTACTGGCACAGATAAAAACATCAGGGAGAGATGTGTTCTGGTGTGAAGATACTGCCTGCCTAACTAATGCTCTCCAGAACAGTGCTTTAATTAAGTCCCTATAGGTTCCAGTCTAGCTGATTAAAATAAGCACTTGTGGAGGCTTTCCTCACACAAAGCCTTCTTCCATGAACTGTTTTTTTGCCCCCTTTTCTCAGGACCAAGGGTTAAGAAGTACCGCTGTTGGGTAGACATTGAAAAATCACGCTGAGATTTTCCACTGAGGAACGAGGCGGTGCTGTTTCTTTGAATATAATCACATTTAAAGGTACTTTGGATATCTGGCTTCCTATTGGACAGCCTGGGAAATTACTGCTAAGCAGTGTGGTGGGATTGGTCGTTGTGTGAAAACTCACTGACTTAAATTACAACACTGGTGCTTGTGCAATTGCCCGGCTATTGTTGGTGTGAAAAAGATAACACATTTGTTAAGCTTCATTGAGCAGAGGGTAATAATACTAATATTGAAGCTTTCTTTGAAAAGGAGATTCCGACACACACACACACACTTTACATACCGCATTTCCTCGCTTCCTTAAGGCATCACAGGGCATTTTTTTGCACGCGTGTGAGCTTTGCCTGCGAAATAAATTGTGACAGTAACTCAATATGAAGTGAAATAGCTGAGAAAGCCCTGAGTTCACTTGCGCTGACAGTGCTGTTTAATTCCATCTTGTGCCGGCCCTGACATTTCTGCTGCCACTAAATATTAAACATGTATACCCCTTTCATTTGCATTCGGTAATGAGTATGAAGACAGCACCCAACTGGTCAAGCCTATGCTAGCACACTGGCTCCTATAAAGTCACGTGCCACAGAGATAGAGGGAGAGCGAGTGAGCGAGCGAGAGAGACAGAGATTTTTCTCTGTGACCTCTGGGTTGACATTTTGCCTGCTTTTGCGCACGTCTCCCCTAAAGCTTGAAGATACACACTGCTCTGTGTCCAAAACCCCTTCCCCTGGTGTTTTGGAACGGCAGTATATATGCCAGGAGAGGTAGAGTTAAACGCATTTGCTCCAAATGCCAGCCGATCTTCATAATGCTATATATATTCATGACCTGGCAGCCATGAAAGAGCAGAAGCCAAAATACGCTTAGTAATTCCTCGTGTTTGCGTCAGATCTGGGGCTATCAATCTGCAGATAAAATTTCATATATTGGCACATGAGCATCTGAGGTCATGACAAACAACAGTTTGGCATCAATGCTGGTTGTTATGAAGATGATTAAATATGTATGATATCATGTGCAGTTTGTGCACTATTTAAAATAGTGAACAATGGAAGTGCCGCTGTAGAGAAATGCTGAATGCAAATTTTATGTCTCTGATGAACAGCACTGTAAATTCTTTTTAGTATTTTTTTACAGATAATGAATGTAAAAATCCTACCACATATGGTAAAAATTGCATTTTATTTTAAAAGTTTAAATTATTATAATAAATTATATTATGATATATTATACTTTTTTCACATATTTTATATAATAATCTTATTATATTATTCACACACATACAAACTATTATATTATCATTTAGTTGTGCCAATGCCATTTTTTTTGTACATTAAACAAAAATAATTTTAGTGTAAAATAAGGTCATTTAGTAATAACAAAATTAAAATCTAAAGCACCACATGCATAAATAGTAAGAAATATGTCATATTATGCAGCTGTACTAAATGCTGCTTTAAAGCACTAAAGTGCCTTTATAGTTAATGTATTTACAGAATACAAGGAAAAAAATCACAGCATGACTTAAAAAATAAAATAATAAAGAGCTTAAATGAACTTCCATTTTTCATAATCAAATTGAACAAATTTTGTCTTTGTCTGCAGTGAGCTAAAACAATATCATTTGTTTACTTTTGCTACGTTTCATGTGAAACACACACAAAAAGGCACATGTCAAGTAAGACGAAAGAAAAGCAAAAGATAAAAAAGCCTAAAAATCATGCCATTTTCTCTTCTCTATGACAAAATCTCCAGACAGCACAGGAATATAATGACTTTCAAAAGGAATCATCTGTCTCAGAGCTCTGTGAAGAAACTTTACAAATTAATTTCACTTGTGAGGCACTTGGCAGGATGTTTCTTTTCTTTTTTTTATATGCTTAACTTAGAACGCAGCATTGTGCGTATCATTCCTCCTCACCGACGCTGGATGTCGAGAGATTTTGAAGACCTTTCAGAAGAATTGTATCGCTTTAATAAAATGAATCAGATGTGTCAGGTTATCAAACTATGATCAAATGCAGAGCTGACTGTTGAAAAGACACAGGAGCACTTCAAAGCGTCGGGATACCGAAAAACCAGGAGGGAGAAAGATAAGGGATATTGAAAAGTGTCTGTGGTACGGTTTGAGTAGGGAGGTATTTCTTGTAGTTTCCTGCATCATTCACATTGTTTACCACATTACACACAAAACAGCTGCAGTAACAGCATCAAATCCCGTCCACTTCCCAAGAGTCCAGTGATTCGTCCTGAAGTTGGCTGATGTTAGCTTGTCATGTCTGCGTCAAGTGCGCTTATTGCCTTGAGTCGGAACAACAGGATGTAGCTCAGGTACTTAGTCACAGGTTTGCTTTTCGCTGCCTCAGATTCTCTGTCACATACAGTTGCCTGTCATTTATAAGAGGTAGTGAGCATGAAGTAGCCTTGCAACAAAACTATCATAACACTGTCATCAGAATGCTTAGCTACAGATTATTTTCTTTGTGATTCTTGAGTTTTATTCTCCAGCTACATCTTAACAGGCCCATTACCGACATTGGAAGCAGCCTCACCAAAATCCCTGTCAAACATGATGCTAACAGGCAGGCTAAGTGTTAGCAAGAAAATGCTAACACTTAGCTTTCATTACTCTAAATAAATAAATATATATATATATATACTTCTAAAAACCACCCTACCCTGTTCCATTATCTGGTTTGCCATACCAATATTTTCTGTAGCTTTCCCTTTACCAATTTCAAGCGAAAAGTTCACTATTTATTTCTACTCCTCAGTGCGCAGCGCTTGACTTCCATCTAAGCCTTTTTGTTAACTCATTTCTCTTCCATATTTTTCTTGTCTGAAGCCTGGCAATAGTCCTCTATTATTTTAATACGCACTTGGTTTTAATACATTATTGATCTTTAGGTTGAACTAAAGGGCACTGCATTAGGACTGCGATTCTGAGGCTTTCTGCCGCATGACATTCATGTACTTGTGAAAAATTATACCAATTATGAAATCAACCAGCAGCTGCCTCAAAAAGCAATCAATTGTCACATTGAAAAGCATTTTGTTCCATTGCTATCAATAGCTTTTTGGTTACACAGAGGGTGTGTGAGAGTGGGGGTGTGAGGTGTTTAATGGTCTACGAATGCTCGTTTTTCTTGTGCTTTCGTCTTTTTTTTTTTTTTTTTTGGGTGGTGAGTTGTGTGTGTGTGTGTGTGGGGGGGGGGGTCATTTTATTCTGGAATGTGCACAATAGGATTTGTATGTTTCCTAAACAAAACATATGGAAGCATGGTGCATTGTGTCCTATTGATCTCCTCAGTGTTTTTAGCCATTTTCTTCCTTCATGTCCCATATCTATGATGGCAATTAAGGGAATGCAGGAGAGGTGTGTTTGTCACTCCTGGGGAGCCTGTCTCACCACGACACATAGACAATTAGCCTGAATGTCTCTGCTGTTGCAAATGAAACATGGGGTGATTCCTTTGAAAGCAAGAGACTGTTCCACCTCCTTCCTGTGGAAGAATTGAAAATACAGTTATAATTAAAATTATTCAACCCCCATTGCAAATCAGGTTTATTGGCACAATTTACAGACTTTCAGCTGTTTAAAATAAACAAATCAAACAAAAGTAATTGAAATAGCTCAACACAACAAATGTTTCAAGTGGTTTCCCCAAATTCAACTGAAAATGAAACTTTGAATGACTTCTGCAGTCTCAAAACTATTCAACCCCTTCATGGCAAGCATCTTTAGTACTTAGTAAAACACCCTTTTGCTGTAATGACCTGTTGCAAGACGAGATGTATAACCAGACACCAGCTTCTGGCAGTGTTTCTGAGGAATCTTAGCCCATTCTTAATGAGCAATGGCCTCCAGTTCAGTAACATTCTTGGGTTTGAGTGCTGCAACCACCTTCTTCAAATCCCACCAGAGATTTTCAACGGAGTTCAAGGCAGGTGATGGTGATGGCCACTGTAGAATCTTCCAGGACTTCTTCTGCAACCAAGCCTTGGTGGAATTTGATAATTTGGGATCATTGTCATGTTGCAATGACACCCAACCATCAGCTTCCTCATGGCGGCATTACGTTTTCTTCTAGGATTTCCTGATACTTCATTGAATCCAGCTTGCCTTCCACAAGCTGCAGGTGTCATGGGATGTGCAGAGATGAACCCAGAAGCAGACGAGGTGCAGACACTCAAGATTTATTAATACACAAAAACAGAAAACAAAACCCACGAGGGGGCAAAACAAGACAGGATGAACAAACACTAGACTAACACTCAGACGATAAACTTAGACAATAAAGACAGGATCAAATACTTCTAACAAGACAAAACTTTCTTCAGGTAACTCACGGAGGGTATCAGACAAGGATAGACAATGTACCGACACAGGACAGCAAACACAAGGGGATTAAATAGGGAGAAACTAATGAGGGAAACAGGTGATGGCGATGATACAATAATGATAACAAGATGAGATAACAAGGGGGCGGGGTTACATGACGAGACAACGCAAGCACACAGCCAAACAAATGGCCATGTGCTTACACACAAAACATGGGCCTGTCATGATCCTGCCTCAAGACCAGGGAAAATCAGAGACAAGAAGGCAGAATCATGACAGAACCCCTCCCTTAAGGAGCGGCTTCCAGACGCTCCCTAAGGGAACACTAAACACGTGACATGACGGACTGAGACATGGACACAAACCAACAAAACATGACAAAAACCAACAACGGCAAACATGAATAAACAATAGCAGGGTTGGGGTGAAAAATCAAAAACAACAGACAAGGCAGAGGAGGTGGAGACAACACAGAGTTCATGGGGGAATGTCCAGGGTGGATGGGAGGACTGGGGGGAAACACAAAGTCCTTGGGGGGCAGTCCAGGGTGAACAGGCGGGTCAGGGGTCTTGGGTCTTCGGGATGAGGGTGTGGGCTGCGGGCAACGGGTCCGGGCAGGTTTGGGTGGGGACACACGAGGAGCAGTCTTGGGGGAAACAGTCCGGGGTGAAGTGGAGACAGGGGCGTCCGGGGAGACAAACAGAGGTCGGGTGACAGCTGGTACGGGGCTGGACACATCAGCTGGGACAGGGCTGGACACATCAGCTGGGACAGGGCTGGGCACATCAGCTGGGACAGGACTGGACACAGACATCCTCCTGTCAGCTGGGACAGGACTGGACCCATCTGCTGGAACAGGGCTGGACACATTAGCTGGGACAGGGCTGGACACATCAGCTGGGACAGGGCTGGACACATCAGCTGGGACAGGGCTGGACACATCAGCTGGGACAGGACTGGACACATCAGCTGGGACAGGACTGGACACAATAGCTGGGACAGGACTCTCCAGAATCTTGGCTAGACTGGACAGGTACTCGGACAAGGTTCTTGCAGCGATGACAATCGGCATCTCGTGACTCGCAGCAACCGAGCGTAAAACAGCCTTAGCAGCTGAATCGGCCGCTGCTCGCTCTGCAGCCCTCATGACTGCGGACTCTGGAACAGCGCTTGCAGAAGTTGGCTCTGGAACAGCGCTTGCAGAAGCTGGCTCTGGAACAGCGCTAGCCGTGGCGGGCTCAGGAACAGCGCTTGCCGTGGCGGGCTCAGGAACAGCGCTTGCCGTGGCGGGCTCAGGAACAGCGCTTGGGACAGCGCTTGCAGTAGCGGGCTCTGGAACAGCGCTTGCAGGAGCGGGCTCTGGAACAGCGCTTGGGACAGCGCTTGAAGTAGCGGGCTCTGGGACAGGCTGAGACGAAGGACAAGAGGCTCCCTTTCTCCTCTTCTTTCTCTTAGGTCATGGTGTGGAAGTCATAGCCGGACTTGTGACCGGTTGAAGAAGCTCAGCGGGATCTGTGACCTGAGTTGGAAGGGCATACTCAGGCAGCGCTGACTTGGTCGAGGATGACTCCGACGGAGAATCCCACGAAGTCCTCCTCCCTCGTTTGCCACGAAGATCAACGGGAGTGGCTGGGACCTCGGGAGAAGTGGAGTGAGCCTGGTCCCCTTGAGAAACAACAGCCAGGACCCGACCCTCCGGGATCACTGACAGCGAGGCGGAAGGTGTAGACAAGGAACCCCGCATCTCCCTTCGAGATAAACAGTCCACCATGTCCGTAAACGGCCGGTCTACCAATCTCTCTCGTTCAGCAAGAGGGGGAGGAGCGTTGAGACCCGCTAAGAAGTAGCGGTTGAGAAGGATGTCAGGAAGGAAAAAACGCTTCTCATGAGCGACCCGAGCATACTGCTTTATGGACCTCTCTCCCTGAGGTGGAATCGGCAGCTTGCCGATCCTGATGTCTGAACTTGTCCTCTGCCACCATTCAACTAAAAGGTCCGCTTGGGACTCGACAGGCGAGGACCTACTGTCTGCTGGGTTCTCTTTTGGTCGGTACATTCTGTCATGGGATGTGCAGAGATGAACCCAGAAGCAGACGAGGTGCAGACACTCAAGATTTATTAATACACAAAAACAGAAAACAAAACCCACGAGGGGGCAAAACAAGACAGGATGAACAAACACTAGACTAACACTCAGACGATAAACTTAGACAATAAAGACAGGATCAAATACTTCTAACAAGACAAGACTTTCTTCAGGTAACTCACGGAGGGTATCAGACAAGGATAGACAATGTACCGACACAGGACAGCAAACACAAGGGGATTAAATAGGGAGAAACTAATGAGGGAAACAGGTGACGGCGATGATACAATAATGATAACAAGATGAGATAACAAGGGGGCGGGGTTACATGACGAGACAACGCAAGCACACAGCCAAACAAATGGCCATGTGCTTACACACAAAACATGGGCCTGTCATGATCCTGCCTCAAGACCAGGGAAAATCAGAGACAAGAAGGCAGAATCATGACAGCAGGTTTCCAGTGCTAGAGGATGCAAAGCAGCCCCAGAGCATCATCGAGCAGCCGCCATGCTAAACTGTAGACAGAGTATTCTTTTCAGCATATGCTTCATTCTTCTTCCTCCAGACATAAAAGTTTTGAAAAGACTTTTCTTGTGCTTTTGTGTCAGTAGTGGTGTACGTCTTGGAGTTCTGGCATGGAAACTGCATGCGTTTAGTATGCGCCTTACTGTGGAACCTGAAACCTCAGTGCCTGTTGCCACCAAGTCTTGCTGCAGGTCTTTTGCAGTCACTCAATGATTCTTCTGAACCTCCCTTCTCAGAAATCTGGTTGCAACCGTTGATGGCTTCCTTTTCCTGCCCCATCCAGGGATTGTAACCACTGTTTCTTTAACTTTGAACTTGTGAACTATGCTTCCAACGGTGTCTCTAGGAACATTTACTGCCTTCACTATCTTTTTGTATCCTGTTCCTTGTTTGTGAAGGGTGATGATATCTTATCTTAACTTTTTGGACCATTCTTTTGACTTAGCCATATTTCTAACATGCAGTCAAACGTGACACTCAACAAACCTAGCCAGTTCAGATATTTCATGTGTTCTAGCTCAAGCACACCTGGTGCAACCAATGAAGCCCTTGATTGGTTGCATCAGGTGTGCTTGAGACAACACCTGTATTGCAGATTTGTGCTGTTGTGAGGGATTCTATTCAGGGGGTTGAATAATTTTGAGACTGCAGAAGTCATTCAAAGTTTCATTTGGGGAAACCACTTGAAACAGTTGTTGTGCTGAGCTATTTCAATTAGTTTTATTTGATTTGTTCATTGCAAACAGCTGAAAGTCTGTAAATTTTGCCAACAAAACTAATTTGCAATGGGGGTTGAATAATTTTGATTACAACTGTATATACACTGCTGTTCAAAAGTTTGGGGTCAATCAAATTTTGTTTATATTTTTGAAAGAAGTCTCTGATGATCACCAAGACTAAATTTGATTTGATTGAAAATACAGTAAAAACAGTAATATTGTAAAATGTTATTACAATTTAAAATTACTGTACTTAATTATAATTATATTTTAATATATTTTCACCCAAGTTAGTTCACCCAAAAACAAAAATTCTGTCATTAATTACTTACCCTCATGTCGTATCAAACCCCTAAAACTTTCATTAATCTTCATTTGTGTTCAGAGGATTTTTATAATTAAATCTAAGAGCTTTCTGTCCCCCCATTGACAGCCTATGCATCTACCACTTTTAAGCCCCAGGGTTGGAGGGGGCTTGAGCCACAACACTGTGTTCTTGTTCCATTACCAGAGCATGCTTGGGGCCGACCACTGTGGGAAGGACCCCGTTGAATAGAGGAGAACGAGAACCGAAATGAATTCCGTAGCCCCTCTCTACAGACTGCAGGACCCATTGAGTCACATTTGGCAGAAGCTCCCATGCTGCCAAATAGTATAAAGAGATTTCAGCCTCTCGAGACTGACCTCCAGTGTAGGTTGAGTAATATGCCCAGTGCCCTGAAATGGCTCGCCAGCAGGGGACAACGGACATATTTCTCCAATACCCACCTCGGAGGGAGTGAGCCTCCCAGTTCTGCAACATTCCTGGGCAGAGACTGGACCACACTCACTGGAGACCGCTGCGCCACGAAGAACCAGAGATGGTGGGATTGGCAGAACATTCCAGAGGGCACCGAGGAGAAGCAGGAAAGAGAAGGTGTGAGCCACTCCTCTCACACAGATCTAAAGCTGCTTATTCATTCTTCGTGGGACAAACACCACCAAATAATTTGCAATATGTTGCTGGCCTCCATTTGTAGCTTCCACTGTACACCGTCACATGTCACGAGGTGGCATAGCACCAATCAAGATTGGACTAGTTGCACACGTGCTTCAGACACAGTCACCCATAGTGTCACCATTTGAATGCAGCGTGAGTTCCATCAAAAGAGAACCTTGCAAATTGTTAGCAATCATAAGAATTTGTAAGAGGAAAAAAAGCATAACTGTGAGTTGATCGTACACATTTTATAAACTGTCGAAAAATACAGTTTGTCAAAAATTATATTCATTTAGCTGGTTTATGAAAAACAGACTTGTGCGCCCAAAGTACATTTCCCATCATCCCCTGTAGCAGCACAACATTGATACAATACACAGCTAAAACATCAGTTAAACATATAATGTACATCCTTTACTCAGTATTCATTGACACTAAGACGCTTCCTATCTTTAATAGGACGTGAAAAAAGAGAAAAATACACAATTGACCAGAAACTCATTCTGAGCACATCATTTGAGTGCACATTATGTTGCAATTTCCAAACTTGTAAAAAAAGGAACTTACCAGGAGGACTTGAACATAGCATAATTACTATGAAATCATAGGATGATTACGTCATGATAGCTCTGATTGGCTAATGGCACCATAAGAACTAGGGCTGGGTAAAAAATATAGATTTCTCATCCCATCCAATAAATCGCAATAATCTTTGTGCTTTGTTACTATTGATATAAAACAAAGTCTCAGATTTCAAATTACGTCCATTTTCTTACGAAATTCAAAAACATAAATATCGTTTTGGCGCTGTGGCGTGAGATCGCTCTGGCGCAGGCGCAGCTCAGCTCAAGAGCAGCAGCAGCGTGGAGCACACATGATCTTCTCTTCCGCCTTAATAATACCAGTTACCGCGCGAAATAAACATGAATGAGCATCTGAAAGTATGTTAAAAGGTAGAGTACAACTTATCGAATTCCGTACCATGTGACATGGAATCGTTCGATCAGTGTTTAAACCGTGTAAACAATGTCATGTAACGACACATCAAATGTACCTCAGAAAAACCATATCCAGTGACCATAAACTCGTTAGTCAGCTAGAAAAATGAACTCTACAGTGGAGTATTTTGCTAAATATATGCACCATATTACATATTCATTATAATTTTTAATGTTCTTCAATTTTGAATGCATGTTTGAATAAATCTGGCAAGTTTTGATGACAGCCACCATTTAAATGTTTATATTTCTTATAACTTTATTATTATAAAAATAAATAAAAGTGTAATTAAAGTGTTTGTATACAAATCAGTTCATTTTTACCTTCAATATTATAGTTGGCTAATGAAGCCTAGTAGGCTACAACTGACTCCCATAGTTTACAGCATGAGTTAAGAGATTTGTTTTTCTTGAGAAAATCTGCCATGTATTGTACCTGATATCCAAAATAATCAATATTGAATCGAAATCGAATCGAATTGCAAGCTTGTGAATCGAAATTGAATCGAATTGTGAAATTTGTGTCAATACCCAGCCCTAATAAGAACACACTCAGTCCCAAACCCTTCACTAGCGCCTGAACTGTGGTGTCAAAGTCATCTAGATGTATCTGTGATTAGCATCACAGTTCTTTGTTGCATCAATCATACAACAGCAAGCCAATCTGTGTCCATGTTTTACATATATATGGGCCAATGCCACCTGGAGGTGTGTCAATGTCTAGTGCCTACGCTTTCTGAATCTGAATGTTACAATCTGAGGTTTGTGCTGTTAGCTGTTTGCAGCCTATTTTTTTTTTTTTTTTTTACATGTGGTTGCTTTGTAATTTTATCATACCTGTTTATGGTGGAGTTTGGATCACTTCCTGGAATTTGTAACTATTACTCAGTTAACTGATTATGGCGAGAAGCTAATCCACAGGCATGTCCCGGTGTTACCATTAAAGTTTTGATCTGCCCAGGCTTGTGTTGTGGCTTTAAATCCATGATTTGTTTTGCATTCATCTTGTGTTTGCATGTTTGTTTGCTGCTGATTCTTTTGAAATAGTTTGAGTGATATTATCCTTTTTAGGTTAATATATCAGTATCCACTTGACTTTCTCAACTGGAGCATTTCATCCACTCATGTTTGTTCCTTTTTGTTTGTGTGTGTTTTATTTTAGTTTTGATTGTTGTTTGTTTTGTTCTTATATGGATGATGTGTTTATATTAAATCATGTGTGGACGTGTCCAACTTCATCCTAATCTGTATCATGCTTAAGATCAGGTAGATTTTCCCCATACACATATTATGGATCCTATATTATGGACTAATCCAGAGTAATATAAATATTTAAATAGTGCCTGTCTGTTCCTCAAACCTGTTGCCAATATATCTCATTGTTTGTTTGTCCATCATGACAAAATGTTGTGTGTCAGTTAAAAAATTAACATGGGAAAAAAATTGTTAGCGATCATATGAAAAAAACATAATAATTGTAAGTTGACAGAATTACATTTTTACACATTTTATAGACTGTTGATGAAAAAGAAGAAAGTTTGCCACTAAACTATACTCTGGTTTATGGGAATAAAGACTTGCAAACAAACTAAATATCCATCATCCCTGTAGCAGCACAACATTGATACAATACAGAGCTAAAGCAGCAGTTAAACAATTAATGTACGCCCTTTGCACTTCATTATGTAGCATTAAGACTAAAAAGCTTTAATAGGAAGTAAAAATAAGAAAAAGTTTCAAAATTAGCTTTTCATATTCTTAGTATAGGTAATCACTAGTAAAAAAAAAAAAAAAAAAAAAAAAAAAAAAACACAACTAAAATAATAATTAACAGAAACCATTTAGAGTAATCGAAAAGCTTTGTTCTGAGAATAAAGCCTTTAGATAACTATAAATGTATTTTTAATTATTATTATTTCTGTTTATTGGCCACTATACTGAAAGCATTATTCTGACTACCTCATGTTCTGTACCCTTTTGCTTGACTTCACCTGCAGAAACAGTAACTGAGTGAGACTAAACACAGCAAGCCTCCCGTGTGATTATTCAGAAACAGGGTATTATCTACATCCTCACAGAAAGAGTGGATTTACATTTCACAGAGCCCCAGGTAACAGGAAGAGCAGAGAAAAAGGGCAGGCTGCACGCTCCTGTGGAATAGTAATGTGGTCGAAATGCTCATGAGGTCAAGTGTAAACCGTGGCTTCGACAATGGCAGACTGTCTGCATCTCCAACCCAACAACACTCAATCATGCAGCCCTCTCATGCAGAGAGGCTTTATCTCAGAGCCTGGAAGCTCTGCTTCTGTTTACAAAGGAAGTTATTGCAAGAGGATGACACTCAAGAATCAAGTGACAGAGATACAATCAAACAACAACAGAAGCTTAAACTATCAAAGATTTGACCTTCTGATCATGTTCCCTCCTCTTCTTCGCATCATTTCCTGTCCTCTCTTCACTATCTCTCGCTGCATTCTGATTCGCAGGGTTGCGACGCTATTTCATCAAACACAGACAACACACATGCAAACTATCAGTCTCAGGTATGATGACACATTTAGGTTTTTCTGAGAAATATCTTCATTTCAATTATTATTTGTATGTTATGGCTGATATTACAATTATACACTATCTTAAAACAACAACAACAAAAACACTCAAATTAATCATTAAATGCATTTAAAATTTGGACATCACAAACTATAATTGACAGTATGAAAGTCACAGTATGAAAAAAAATATATTCATTTTGAGATTTAGTAAAGCTTGCATTTAACGGTTTTATTATTAGTGTTTTAAAAGATTCACTTTGAGTAACGTTAGATGATGTCAAAGGTAATACAAATAGGGGAAATTACATAAATAAAATGTACAATAAAATATTCAAAAAATCTATAAAATCAGCCGAATAACCGATACTGATAGGATATTTATACATCTCTCCATTTTTATATTTGTGTAAATAAATTGTTTATATATTACTAAACTTTAAAAACATTTCTAGCCTATTCCTGTTTCATTTATTTTTTAAATATATGTGATATACTGACATTTGCATTCTCACTTAAAGGGATAGTTCACTTTGAAATAAAATTTTGGTATGTTTTAGCTTACCTCAAGGGCATCCAAGATGTAGGTGTCTTTTTTTCCGCAGTAGTTTCAATTTTTTGTTTTTTTTTAGGTCAAACCGTTCTTTTCTGTCAGTCATTTAATACAGGTCTGTGGTCACTGTCTCAAAGAGATATAAGATATACACGCCCGCGCCCTCAGATCATTTGGACGTGGCTGTGTTCAAGAGGTAACAACGATATAAATACTGTTCGTTTTCTCACACAAACCGCTCGTTTTGTGTCTTAGGCCATCAATGTGTACTTACGATGGGGAATTGTTTAATTTGAACGATGTGGAATTGTTTTAATTTGGACTCTGTGCTTGCTCTTTGAGACAGTGACCGTATACCTGCATTATATGACTGACAGACAAGAACGGTTTGGCCTAAAAATATCAAAATTGAAACTACTGCGGAAAAAAAGACCTACATCTTGGATGCCCTTGAGGTAAGCTAAAACATACCAAAATTTTATTTCAAAGTGAACTATCCCTTTAAGATGGCTGAATACCATGTGAAGACAACTTTGCTGGGAAATATATTGCTAAATTTAAATTGTTAACATAATTACATTTTTATTATCAACCATAAACACCGGTTTGTAGCGCTAATAGTTTTACCATTTACAGCACTTTGTTATTCTTCTAGTTATTTACCTCTTGGCGCTAATTAATCGGTAGTCTCACACACTTAAAAAAATAAATAATGCAGCTTACTTCCGCATTGAAAAATAATGTCGACCGGCAACCACTACTCATCAAACTTGCAAATGAAACAGCAGTGTGTATCTGGCGAGTGGAAGGAGTGGCACAACATCCTGTATGTGTCGTGTGAAAGAAGAATAAATGAAGTGAAGGAATGATAATACAGTGTGTTCCACTAGAGACTGACAAGCCCGCCATCTACCCTGAAGCAGCTGAGCTGGCATTAAACAGACAAGATGGGTGCAGAGTGAAGCGCTCACTCAGTTACGGGCGGCGGGAATAATGAAGGGACGGCTCGGCGGAGCAGAGCGGGGGACGAGGATGAGGACGGCCCAGCCATTCAACTGGAGAATTTAATTTCGCGCAGGGGGTCTCTCCTCAACCATGCACTCCCATGCAGACAGGCTAACCTGTGCTGGGGACCCGCTGCACTCTTGAGGCATTATGGATCAGTGTTCCCTGGTTTTGAGTGAGTGGATGAGAGGGAAGGGAACGGATGGAGAAGAGTCTCTTGGGTGTCTGTCAAGAATGTGTATGACAAGGCTATTCCTCTGAAGAGTATCTTAACACACTGACACGTTCACAGTGCCCAAACAAACGCAGTACACATTAAATAGCAACAGTTGTTTTGTTGCATCACAGTGGAAATGATAGTTGTGTTTCCTAATATTCCAAATCCAACTTTAGATAGTTTGACGTTTTTTCTATCTCTCTATCTGTCTGTCTATCTGTGGCCCTGTTTACACCTGGTATTAAGATGTGTTTTGGTCAATCAGAGAACAAGTGGATGACTCTAAATAGAGGTGTAAAAGAGATCTAAAACGTTCTGACCTTGTCCACTTTCGACCACTTCCAAATATAGTCAAAAACACATTTGACCAGATTGCTTTCACAGTGTAAATTCTCATGTGGTTGAACGCACAGCTAAAAAAGACTGGCAACTGTCTGTCTGATAAAAAATATATTTTGTGAAGAATGTGAAGAAAGTTTCATCTAGTATGACAAAAACTATATTGAAGAGTTCAGATGCAAAAGCCTCTAAGTGCCATCTGAAATTTTCTTCTAGAATGATCATTTTTATCAAGTTCGTATATTTAAGTTCAGTAATTTCACTTAAATGACAATTAATAGGTAATTTTCATTGCCATTTAAGTGAAATGACTGAATTTAAATATATGGGCTTGATAAAAATGATCATTCTAGTAGAAAATTTCAGATGGCACTTAGAGGCTTTTGCATCTGAACTCTTCATATATATACACACTCACCTAAAGGATTATTAGGAACACCTGTTCAATTTCTCATTAATGCAATTATCTAATCAACCAATCACATGGCAGTTGCTTCAATGCATTTAGGGGTGTGGTCCTGGTCAAGACAATCTCCTGAACTCCAAACTGAATGTCAGAATGGGAAAGAAAGGTGATTTAACCTGTTAAGCTGCAACCCCACTTTTGAAAAATCCCAAGAAATGACATACCCAAACTGAAACAGATACAGTTCATGAACCCTTTGTACTAAAAGCACAAGTATGATCTCATTTGAAAGCTGACACCTGGCAGTTTATTGTAAATGTAGAATTAATTATTGTCATAATGACAAAAAATGTTATAAATAGCTTCAAAGTTTTGTAAAGTTATTAGAAATTATTTTTTATGAAATATCCTCATGAAAATAAAATTGAAGTTGGCACTGGAGCAATCTAGAAATGCACTACAGCTAAAGCCACATGTCTAAACATTTTATGTTTAAAATCTGAAGATAATAAGTCCAAAACTCTGTATTTAGTGAAATGTTTTTCAAGACCATGTCATGTGACTTTATTTTGATTTGACGCTAAGATGCTTCTGATGTTTATTGCCATCTTCTAACCATCTATCCAGTATATTGTCTTTATTGTTTTGTGGTGCAAACGAGCCCCATTCAGTCTCAGTCTCCCCCTGCACACATTCACACCTCTCCAGCCTGGTTATGGCTGTAAATATGCATTTCTTTTGTCTGCATTATAGTTACTAACGACTGGCTATTCACAGGCTATTCATGTGGTTTCAGTCACTAATTTCTTTTCTCAAAGTTCACCCTAACATTTTAAACTGTATCTAATGCATTTCTTGAATAAAGAAACATTTCAGTAAGCATTCAAAAAATAATAAAAATATAACTTATAGGTGGCAGGTGCACCTAGGGCTAGCTAGCATGTTAGCTTAGCACACCATCAATACACGACAATTTATGAGATTAAAACCATGTTTGTGCTTATAAACTTACTTTATAAAGCAAATCGAGTATTTTAAATAATTTTCTGTGATCTAATTTGGCTTCAGATAAAAAATCAGACAGAAAATATACTATTGGATAGTGTTCTGCACAACGATTCTATATAGATTAGCATTACTTTATAAATATAATCTATTATTATGGAAATACCTGGCATGGATTGAAAAACACAGGTAACTCAAATATCATAGCAAACATGTTTATTGTCTTCAAAATGTCTGTATCTGCATGTTACAGCCATAGTTACAGCGCGATCTCTTGTTAGCTGTGTGTGTGTTCGAGGCTTCCTGGATTGTCACATGATTATGGCACTTCTTCATGTTCTAATACTGTGCACAGGGCGGCGAGGGCGCCCTCAGGCTATTGGTATGAATTGAAAACACATTAACAGAGTATGCAAACGCTCATAATGATTACATCGACGCATTTGGGTATAAATTCAATAAATATTATTCCTGTCTATAGAAATCTGATGTAAACCTATGAGAATATATCAATATTTCTCCAAATCTGCACATTTTTGAGCTAAAGCCTAGAAGGACGTTGTTTTGTGTATCGCTGTCATGACGACGGCACGGGAGTTTTTTATGAATGAAAGCGGCTGACGCGCATAATTCATATCAAAGGTATCGACCCATTTTTTCATTTCATAACTCCTGACACAAATTAAGAAATAACTGTCGCTATAAGTTTCTCAGAATACAATAGTGGTCAAATTCTGAAACTTGAGTCTTATATCTTTTTAATGATGTATAGTTTGTCAAGGTATAACATTAAATCTGATAGTAACTTTGAACTATATATAAATAAAACCGATTCAGTGCGCCCGCGCACTGGCAACGGTTAACAGGTTAAGCAATTTTGAGCGTGGCATGGTTGTTGGTGCCAGACGGGCCGGTCTGAGTATTTCACAATCTGCTCAGTTACTGGGATTTTCACGCACAACCATTTCTAGGGTTTACAAAGAATGGTGTGAAAAGGGAAAAACATCCAGTATGCGGCAGTCCTGCGGGCGAAAATGCCTTGTTGATGCTAGAGGTCAGAGGAGAATGGGCCGACTGATTCAAGCTGATAGAAGAGCAACTTTGACTGAAATAACCACTCGTTACAACCGAGGTATGCAGCAAAGCATTTGTGAAGCCACAACACACACAACCTTGAGGCGGATGGCCTACAACAGCAGAAGACCCCACCGGGTACCACTCATCTCCACTACAAATAGGAAAAAGAGGCTACAATTTGCACGAGCTCACCAAAATTGGACAGTTGAAGACTAGAAAAATGTTGCCTGGTCTGATGAGTCTCGATTTCTGTTGACACATTCACATGGTAGAGTCAGAATTTGGCGTAAACAGAATGAGAACATGGATCCATCATGCCTTGTTACCACTGTGCAGGCTGGTGGTAGTGGCGTAATGGTGTGGGGGATGTTTTCTTGGCACACTTTAGGCCCCTTAGTGCCAATTGGGCATT
Organism: Scardinius erythrophthalmus; assembly: GCF_964197995.2. Lineage (NCBI taxonomy): Eukaryota > Metazoa > Chordata > Actinopteri > Cypriniformes > Leuciscidae > Scardinius > Scardinius erythrophthalmus. The sequence goes on from NC_138240.1 coordinate 19,517,226, forward strand.
GTTTAAATGCCACGGCCTACCTGAGCATTGTTTCTGACCATGTCCATCCCTTTATGACCACCATGTACCCATCATCTGATGGCTACTTCCAGCAGGATAATGCACCATGTCACAAAGCTCGAATCATTTCAAATTGGTTTCTTGAACATGACAATGAGTTCACTAATGGCCCCCACAGTCAACAGATCTCAACCCAATAGAGCATCTTTGGGATGTGGTGGAACGGGAGCTTCGTGCCCTGGATGTGTATATATATATGCCTACCCTAATATAATTGCCTACCCTACCTTTACTTCTAGTCCCAGACTAAAATGTCTGTTTGAGCCCTTTTAACTGAAAGCAACTTGCATTGACATATCTTAAAATATGTCACAACCACTCTTTTGTCTCAAGATAACTGTTACCAGTCATTTTTAAGTTTTTATCTAAGGCATATTTATAAAAGCTTCTTAAATGTCCTAATTAAACTAAGGCCTAATCCTGGTTTAATCTAAGCCCTGTCTGTGAAACCAGGCCTACATGTTTTTTAACTGCATACTTCAAGTCTATATTTTTGTTACATACAGCAGAAAGAAAATATAATAAAAAGAAGTCATCCATCAATTCCATTAATTCATCAACCATCAATTCATCGCAATTCATCTTTGTGTGTGTGTGTGTGTGTGTGTGTGTGTGTGTGTGTGTGTGTGTGTGTGTGTGTGTATTTTATTTATTAATTTATTTATTTTTGCTACACAAGGAAAATTATATATAGTGGTCAAGTTGGATTTCTGATTGGTACATTAAATGAAAACTGTACAACTACACATACTAATGTTTATTTATTTATTTAGCTTTGGTCAGGTCTTATCTCATATAGGGAACCATGTGAATCAACAATGTCTGTGGTTCCTCTTTTTCTTTTTTTAAATAGGTCAATGATGCTCCTGCTTGACTTTGACACTTTACAGTTGCTGAAAAGTGCAAGAGGCATCGGTAACACTTTATTTTGATGGTCCCTTTTGAACATATGTTGACTACAAGTAACTTTACAACTACATGTCAACTAACTCTCATTAGAGTATTAGTAGACTGTCTGCTTAATATCTACCAACACTTTATTGTGATGGTCCTCCAACAGACATTCTACTGACTATAAGTAACTTTGCAAATACATTTAAACTTATTCTAACCCTAACCCTACCAGTCTACTACTACTCTACTAACACTCTAATGAAAGTTAGTAGACATGTAGGTGCAACGTTACTTATAGTCAACAGAATGTGTTAAAGGGACCATCAAAATAAAGTGAAATCGAGACATCTCTTAAAACTCGAACTTCTTCAAAAATCGGTCAGGCAAATATTATAATGTGAGCTTTTTCTTTAAAAAAAAAAAAAAAAATCACAATCGACTTCAAAAAGAAAGATATCCGATATAACAACACAAAATAGGAAACTTTCATTCAGAGACGCATGGACTAACATCTACTCAGCAGAATGAGATCAAACTAAGAACTCCGATCAATAGCACACATCATTGTGGGATGTTAATCACGGTTTCATCCTCGGCCCAGTTTCTCTCCATGAGTTTAAGATGATAACTATCTCATCATAGACATTCCCATATCTGATCAGAGCGCTATGAAGGGTTATTCATTCAATTAGGGATGAGCCATTGAGATAAGGAGCAGATGCTGGGTGTCAGGGATTAGGAGCGATAGTTGTAGACTGCATCTGCAAGGGCTATCCTCACATCACGCCACGCACGCACATGTTGGCATCTCACGTACATGAGTGAGTTTTGCACGCACGCACACACAAATAAAAACAGGAACACTCTTAGGCATCCAAGTGTTTTGGCTCAGGGGGACAGCTGCGGTCCCCCATGTGTGCACAGTCGCACACTCACACTTACTGTGGTTCTGGGTCTGTGGTTTAGTGGACCTGCCAAGGGTTCAGGTCCTTTAAGTGGAAGTAATTGGGGAAGAACACGCTCCATTAAAAACAACTATTTAATACAATAATCATTCAATTAAAAAGCCCTTGTAGCAGCTGCCACAGCTTATTTGTGTCAACTGCATATTTTATTTGCAGAAAAAGGCACAGATTTACCACCGCTTGATTTTTTGAATATATCTTAACAGCTTTTCCCAGGCATTGCTTTACAAAATCTGAAAGGGATGGTTCGGAGTATATTAAAATATTAAAAGCCTTTATTCTTTCATGACTTAGATTTTAAAAACAGGTGACAAGCAATGGAACACCTACACGTTGCGGCCAATAAGCGTCCATCAGGGTGTGATTAACAAACAATCTTAAAAATTTTGTAATATTATAAATGTCTCTACTGTTAATTTTGATAAAAAATTGTGTATATAAATACCTTTATGTTAAAAAAACTATCAATAATATTATATTTAAAGGTGGTATCAGTGATTTCAGGCCCAAAAATATTTTTATCACATTCATCTAATCTTTCCTAACGATCCGCGATCTGCCCGCCCCATAAGCATGCCGTCAAAAAAACGCGTCTCTGTAGTCAGCCTAGGCTCTGAGATCTGCACACAAAAACAAATGGTTTAGCCAAACACTCAAAACCAAAACAAATAGTGTTCCAACCAATCACCGACAGGGGGAGGGTGTTGTGAGGTTTTGTGCTCGTGCACGGCTGCACACGAAGTCAGAGCTGAAGAAAAAGCTGGCTCAAAACCTCACAACACCCTCCCCCTGTCGGTGATTGGTTGGAACACTATTTGTTTTGGTTTTGAGTGTTTGGCTAAACCATTTGTTTTTGTGTGCAGATCTCAGAGCCTAGGCTGCCTACAGAGACGCGTTTTTTTGACGGCATGCTTATGGGGCGGGCAGCTAGCGGATCGTTAGGAAAAAAAAAATATATTTTTGGGCCTGAAATCACTGATACCACCTTTAATATGATTTTTGCGAAAGGCCTATGTGTTTGACAGGTCAGACGGGGCTTGTATTTTGCGAAAACGTTTAAAAACTTTTTTGCAGTTTTGTTTGATGCCACTAATGTTATGTTATGCACTATACAATGGGACTCATAGATAGACAGAACGAGATAAAGCTCGATGAGACTAGAGAGTTTCTGTGGCAAAGTTCAATACTTCAAAGGGCAAAGAAGAACAGACAATTTGCAGAAACCACATGGCATTTTCCAAGGTTAACATTGACAGCATATTAATCACCATCTAGGTAAATGAAAAAGTATAATCCACATTAAAGAGCTTCACATTTACTGTACTCTTAAGTGGCTCATTGTAAAATCTTATCGTGAGGATGATTTTAATCAGATATTAAATATCGCCGTGTCTTACAAAGATCACTCATGTCTCTGGTGGCGCTTTAGAGAAGGCCCGGTTAATTAAGGAAGCCTGGTCTCATCGGGCTCCTCCACGCTCCAACAACAGATGTTTTTTTTTTTTTATGGCTGCATCCCAGTGAAAGGTAGCAGAGAGCTGATGGGCAACATTTACACTTTGCATCAATCAAAGCCTATTGAGAAGCTTGGAACTGTAAGAAAATGTTTAGAAATTATACAGATGTAAATATTTATACATACAATATTACTTTTTGGTAAAAAATAAAGAAGATCTGTGCAAAAATATAAATGTAAACTCTCAAATATACAACATTAAACTCAACCCTCATAGACATTAAATCTAAAAAGAACATAAGTTCACTGTCATGCTATTTTGTGTACAAAATCATCCCCCTCCCTGGTAAATATTTCAGTTTTAAGACAGTTTACTACACTGTGTTTTCATTCTCTAAACGCAGACTGGCTTGTATTGTGTTTTGCCTGCCTCAGCAAAGAAGCTCATTACTTCCCTCCTTTTGTTTTATTATGTTCAGCAAATTAATAAATGGGGAGAGTGCTGGGAAAAAAAAACAGATATGAAAATGTATACTTTGCATTATTAAAAAGGCACAGCCTCCAAAGGTTACACAGGGCTATTGTGGCACTACAGTGTGTGAAATGTAATTAAGGGGAGGGTGGAAGAGGGGCGCAGATAAAACCTCTGTGGCTGGTACCTCCTCCCTCTTGTCATCTTTTTCTTTCTTTTTTTTTTTCTTGTGCATTCCCTCCCGAAACTTATTCTCTCCGAACTAATTTTGCATGACATATTGCGTTTCTGCATCAGCTATCATGAGGCTACCTGTGAATTAAACAGGGCCTTGATATACAGGCAAATACGCGGATTACATTTCAGACGTGCAGATACTTCATACTCCCGCTGTGATTTATTAATTCCAGCAAAACAAAACTCACAACATCGCTTACAATTGCATTTGTCTGAGACTAGGCACAAGCAAATGGAGGATGGAAGAGTTATAGGGATGCTTTGGAAAATAGGAAAGGCTGGGAAGATGGATACGTGGACAGCTTCTGAGCCGGCAGTCAATCCGCATATAGGTGGATGAAGTCAGTCATGTGTCCTTGAATACACTATGTCTTGATATAAATTTTTCATAGCTCATAAATTTATGAGTTAATAGAGAACTTTTGTTTATTGCCTTTCTTTACATGATGATAAAATTATCTGTAACATATTTCTTTCCTTAGAAGTTGGGACCATGCTGAGAATTATGGGTATCTTAGGTTTCTTTATCATCATTGAATGGTCATGTATTCATTATCGATTAAGTGTTTTGTAAATTAAACAAATATGGTATCATATTTGTCGGTAACACTTCGTTTCGATGATCCACATTAGACTACTAACTATAAGTAACTTTGCAACTACATGTCAGCTTATTCACCCTAAAGTAACAGTCTAGTCTAGTAATACATTAATGAGAGTTGACATGTAGTTGCAAAGTTACTTTAGTAGAATGTCTAAAATGGACCATCGAAATAAAGTGTAACCTATTTGTACTTATGTTCACCATAACAGTGAGTTCAACAGGCCTTCATCATGGCAACAAATGTCAAAATTAATTGTTGTAAAGAATTCAGTATCTATTTGTTAGTCTGTCTATGCCCACTGCCATTTTCTGTTCTATTCTACGTGTTCATGACTAATGAATGAAAGCACAATGATCATTAAATCAAAAAACAGTGTTCTGACTTGACTGCAGTATCCAACTATATCATGTGAACTCCGCTCGTATTGGAAGTTGCCCCAAGGTGTCAATGGGCATTTGCATAAAGTTGAATTCTGTTCAGATTGGTTGCATATCAAATGGTCTCAAAATAAATTACTTTTATTATATGTAAATCGTTGCAAGTGTGAACACCCCTTAGAGGTGGAGATCAATCCCAATATGCTAATTAGTAGGGCTAGGCCAATAAGTGACGATTTAGTAGATTTCAGTCCCGCCCTGATCACAGTAGCGCTCTGATGGAAGCGCCCTCCAACCACTGCACTTTATGTTAAAAGAAGTTGTTTTAGTTGTCATAATTTGAGCTTGAAGATTCTAGTTTTTAGATTCACAAATGTCTAGATGTGTAAATCTTGATATAAAGTTTGAGATATCCTGCTAGCCGGAGTACAAAAAAAAGACAAATGCTTCATTTCCAGATTAAATAATCAGCATCAATTGCATTTACAAGTATAGATTTCACTCTATTTTGATGGTCCCTTTAACACATTATGTTGACTATACTCTAATGAGAGTTAGTAGACATGTTACTTATAGAGTAATAGTAGACTGGTAGGGTTAGGGTTAGAATAAGATGACATCTAGTTGCAAAGTTACTTATAGTCAGTAGAATGTCTGTTGGAGGACCATCACAATAAAGTGTTAGCAAATATTAAGCAAACAGTCTACTAATACTCTAATGAGAGTTAGATGACATGTACTTGCAAAGACTTACAGCCAACAGAATGTTCAAAAGAGGACCATCAAAGTATACTTGTTACCCAAGTATACTATCTGCAATAGTTACTTTATAGTGCAGGCTTCAAGTAGCATAATAGTATAATTTCTGTTGCGCAGAAAACAGTAGCCTTTTCTGCACCCTTCAGAGTAGGGAATTATAAAGAATTTGATGGCAACCAATAAATAGCTGTAGTGTTTTTTTTTAACACAAAAAGTAAGTAATTTTATATTCAATATTAGAAGACACTGTTAAAAAGCCAATAACCGATATGTGCTATTTAGACATGGCTGATCTGAGCGTAGGTTCTAAAAGCATCATCAAAATAGCCAAAGTAGCTATTTAATAAATAAAGATGCAAGGGATGATTCTGCAGAAATATGTGAATATTTTTGCAGGTGGAGAGACCTAGCAGAACCTGATTTCAACAAGTACAACATGTTCATTGTTCTTGGAACAACATTTCCAGGATCAACAAAATATTTTGTTCCAGGAAAGCATCTAACTCGGAAAAACCAGGACGTGCAGAGGCCAACTCTTTTTAATGACATGAAAATGAGTATGTTAAATTTCAGTATAACTGTTCCGAAACTATGGAGATTGTGCACTTGTCATTTAAATAACTCACAGAGAAAAGTGATACCAATCAGAACAATCAATTCGCCACCTCTACATGATTTACCATCTTTTTTCCCAAATGGATTCTCTTTCAGCCTCATTAGGTTTAATCAAACACAAAAAGGTTTTCGACATCATCCTCACGCTCCATCATTTTAGTGTAACTAAGGAGTCAGACTCTTAGCATGGTGGCTAAAACAAGATTTCTCTCATGCCGGCTTGCCCGTCTCTCTATTATACAGTACAGCAAACCCCCCTACGTTTGCCTGATAATCCTTCTCTTCCATTTAATGACTCTACCTGGTACAAAAGCCAGTGATAATGGACGCCAACCGGGCCAAAAGTTGAGCAAAAAGAGGAATGATTAAGGAACCTTATTAAAAGCATCCGTGTGGAGTGGGGGGACACGTGATGGAGAACACATTAAGGGATCTGATCCTTTTCAAAAGCGACACTGTGCTTTCCCCCGAACATCGGTGGAGGAAGACGAAGAGGAAGAAAAAACCTGATTAGGCTGACAAGCACTGAGTGATACTGCAAACCTGTTAATAACATGAAAATTAGAAGGGGCTCATGCAAAGAAAAGAGATTAATTTAGCCAGAGTCCATCTTCGCGGCAAATTGCGAAGTTGTGAATATGTTCGCAGATAATGAGCCTTCCTACTTGTCAGCTCACTTGTCATTTTCTGTAATTAATGTTAAGGAAGACTCCTTCCTGATGGTTGGTATTACTCATGTACCGGGGAAAATTTCTTCGGAGAAATAATTTACATTTATTATCATCAGTCTGTTTGTGTGGTTTATTTCACGGCGGAGTAATTTATTGCAGCACCGTTTCGAGCTCCTTGATTAGTCACTCGTCAGACTGAGATGTAATTTTTTTTCTCCCCTTCTGATGTCTTGGCTGGGGGAAATGAAAGTGTTGAGCCTGGGCGGCAATGGCACCTCACGGCTGCCTATTGCTACGTCTCTTTTTAAAAACACAAATCATCGTTTTTAGTGAAAAGGCTGATGATTACAAGACTTTGTAGAACATTTCTACTTTCTTTTTTTATTCTTGGATGCCTAACTCACCCATTATTTTACTGTCCTTCTTTACATTTCACCTCTTGGATATACATGCAGATGTATTCAGAGAGGAATATTATTATGTATGCCCCTCAGTTTTCGCTAATTTAGTCATTTTATTACAACATGCTTGGTTTTATGTACAGTAGTAATAGCATTCACTCTTAAAGAAACAATGCTTTGAAGAGCTACTGTTCCCCAATTGATCATAAATATGATGTTTGTTTGTTTGTTTATTTTTTATTTTTTGCAGCGCCAGACAAGATTGACTGCTTGGTACAGAAATGCACAGCAATAAAAAAATTATAATAATACAACCCTGTGTGCAAACAAGCTATTATTTTCAGGAACTGAAAGTAAACATGACCTTGACCAGATCTTTAGATCTTTAGTTCAAACATAAGTTTTCAAGCCAAGTCAGCCTACTTCATAATTTCAAATAGAATGTTTTTGTTACATGGATAGGATTTTTCCATTGGATTATTGCAGAAAATATGTCTTGTTCACTATGGTAGTCTTCACAAATGAACAACTTTTATGAATTTTGAATCGTAAATACAATCGGCAGAAGTCAAAAGCTAAACGTAGACTATAAACGAACTACGCCACGGTCGCTCAAATTCAACATCAGCTTCCGACAACTCTTTCAGTCACTGTTTAAAAACAGTTTCCCTGAAAGTGTGAGTTGTAATAGTTTGCAAGAGCACAATTATAAACACAACAAGGCTTTGAAAGTGGACTAGTGAGTAGATGAGTTTACCTGATGTTTAATGTCTCCTTCCAGATAACCTCTGTCGTCCCATTTAGCCACTTGTTAGCAACCGCCTTTTACAAGACAAGTGAAGGACTACACACACACCAAAAAAAAATTAGAAAAAAAATCACAAGGGGCTATTACTGATGTATTTTATATCATAAATGTTAAAATTAGGGCTGTCAAAAGATTAATCGCGATTAATCGCATCCAAAATAAAAGTTTGTGTTTACATAATATATGTGTGTGTACTCTGTATAATTATTTTGTATATATAAATACACACACATGCATGTATATATTTAAGAAATATTTGCATACATATACTTGATATATTTATATATAATTTATATTATATATAAATATATATATTTTTATATATAAATTGCACATTTTTCTTAAATAAAAGCATGTGTATGTGTTTATATATACAAATTTAATTATACACAGTACACACACATATATTATTTAAACACAAACTTTTATTTTGGATGCGATTAATCGCGATTAATCTTTTGACAGCCCTAGTTAAAATATATCATAAATGTTAAAATATATCGAGCTTGTGTTCACCGCAGACCTTATTTCAAGCATTTAACCAAAAAAAAAAAAACAGTGACTTTATGATGATGGAACTGGAAGTGCAAAAAAATGCTAACTTGTTTCTGGGTTTTGGCCTACAAAAATGGCACCCCTGCAACACTCTATATTGCCAGTTACTTTGCATTTTTTCCATACCAACGAAAATAGTTCTAAACAAAGCCACAGCAGAATTAACCTTTGCCTAGCGCTGGGCAACACACGGTAGTGCCGTTCCTGAATGAATCTGTTTTTGTGTATGAATCGGTTGTGTGAATGAGTGTGTGAATAGCTTAGTTTCCATCCACCTATTTTATGCAAATTTTGGGATATTGCGCATACAAAACGCTGGATGGAAATGCAAAGCTGTGCATAAATTAAAAAAAATTACATGCACATAAACTACGATAGAAACACATTTACAGAAAAAAATCCCTTGATGCGCAAACTTTACTTCAGAGGAGTTGATTGGATAACTTGACTAACCAGCAGTACAATGTCATTCTTTTATGTCACTCCTTTATGAATGAATCTTTTGAATGAATGATTCAATGATTCACTCAAAGGACAGTCACTTGTCGCCATCTACTGGTGCAATGATGTGACCTGCAATATACAGTATATATTTCAGAATATGGTGCACCATTGTTAACCAAATTATCCAGTCATAAGCTACTTTTTCATTAAAACATTATGCACCCATTTTAAACATTCTTCTTTCCCCCTCTTTAATCCTATGGCTGATATTAAGAGGTCATTTGTACAGGGAGAAATGTTTCAATTCTCCTGTGTTTTTTACACAGCTCCAGAAATGAAATGAGGGTCTCCACTCTGCCACAACCATAACTCAAGCAATATTCATCTGAGACATATATTCAAATCAGCCTCGGCTTGGGCTCTCTGCTTTGCTTTAGCTTTGTGTTGGCAAATTTATAAGCCTACTTCTTAAATGTATTATTCATCAGGGTGTGTAAATAATGCATGCTTGGTTCCATAGTAAATTAACCCTTTACCTTACCTAAGCTATCAGAGTCATTGTTTTGAAAGGCAATTATGTCATTTAATTCATGCTGTAATTAATACCGTAATTAGCTTAAATACTCTGCAACCCAGTGCCACTGCTAAGCTGTCTTAATTAAACAGATTGAAAGGTTTATATGTCTGTTTTTCCCCACAATCAGATCATCTCAGCTGCAGCGAGGGACACAGTGAGACAATCTGAAATCCAGAAACGAGCATCGAAAAGAATGTAAAACAATGTGAAGACTTCTTTGGAGATTCACATTTTTTTTTTTTTTTCAATTACTTTCTAAATGAGCAAGTTCATTCAAACCAGTAATAAAACAATTAGTTGATTCATCAAAATGAGCTCTGAAATGCTTTTGTGATTCATGCCTAAAGATCCGAAACACAGTGGCCTGGAGCAACCGTATCTCAACTGCTCTAAGTAAATGTGGAGGAACCATGTAGGGAAGTGCACTCTTGTGTTTTATTGTTCTGAGACTGCAGGGAGGCAAGTGGACAGCTAATCCAGGGCTGGAGAGTTTTTATCCCTGCTCTATCTGACAGTGATAGAAAGTGTTTTCCCCAAAGTAGAAAAATAGTCGGAGGTAGATGAAATAGTGAAGTGGTCAGTGAATACTGAGGAAAAATTCAGGCCCACTAGCACTTTACACTGCTAAGAAGAGAATAACGAGTAGTTTCATGAACAGCAAAGGTACGTAACAAGGTACGTTACATAAGCGAAACTTAAGCAAAATTTTGCAGGCAAAGACCATTGGGAGGTCCGTTGTCCATATCAATCGTGTAGCAAATGCATGAAGCGCCGATAACTCAGAGGTCTCTTCCAAGCTTTTTTTTGGTGGTAAACACTGCAAATTTGTGTGCTCTTGAATCCGATGTGAAATCTGTCTGGAGAAATGTTTCGCCTCACATTAAACATAAAAGTTAAATTCCAGATTGCGCAAATTCTTAATGAGATGGTGGCCTTTTGCCATCGGAATTCTGACCTACAAAGGAAAATGTGACCACACTATAGACGACTGAACAGCTAATATAGTGTGGTTTTCCTTTAGCGGGGCTTCTCTCTATGGTGTTGACACAATGTGTGGCCCTCCATGAGTGGGTTAACTGTATTTAGTTTGCAGTGATTTTATCAATGTCGTTAGAACATTCATTGAACTAAGTGAGAAATCCATCAAATGGTGACAGCACACTTTAGACTAATGGCTGTTAGGCGATAATAATTTTTAATATGATTTTTATTTCACTTAATTTCATCTCCTCTAAGCTAAGGTCCCATGTCAGAGGATTCAGAATGGGGGATATATGTTGATGTGTTTTAGATGAGCTCACCTGCTGTCGAAGAGAAGAACATGAGATACACTGACGTTGATTTTCCATTCACCTTGTTACTCTATTCACAATACATCAGATTCTTCTGAATCAGATTTTGGTTTCATATTGTGTAATATTTCTTCTCAACTTGTCTATCTGTGTAATATTGTATTCCCCACATGCTCCCAATTAATGTCAGTGTTGTTCTTGACTGAATGGTTAGGGACAGTTCACCCAAAACCTGTCATGATTTTACCTTTCTTTAGGCTTTCTATAGGCTAGGAATAAAGGCTTTCTTTATTCTGTGAAACACTAAAGAAGGGCTATATTACCTCTTAAGTTATTATACTTTAATAAAGGCCCATTCACACCAAGAATGGTAACTGCAATGCTAACTACACAAAGGACTACACGCCTGTGCACATATATTCAAACACACACACCTATAGACTAAACTCGTAATACGCATGTGCACACCATCAGTGTTCTCACGGGTTTGCGTTTTTGAAAGTTTGCGCAATAAGAACTTAAGAGTTTTCTGTTAAAACGGTGTTGTGTTAGCGGCCCCTAAGTTAACGACTAATGATCGTTGCTTCGGAAGTGAATCAATCAAAACTAACTTTAGCTGGACAATAACTTTATTCTAGAGCTGCTATAAAGCCAAAACAATCTCTGTTACTTTATTTTCCTATTATCAATATAAAACCACTTTGGAACAATCTACATTGCTAAAAGCGCTATATAAATGAAGATGACTTGACTTGACTAACTATATTTTTGTACACATTAAATGTGTCAGCAGTGTGGGTACACAACCACCATATATTGGTAAAAATCTAATATATAAATATAATTTTTTTTAATCTCCATAAATCATAAGCAGTGTCTCATAATTCTACATTTTTGTTATGTCACAAAATGCTTAGTTCCCACCCATGGCGGCTGACGGACTCCATTAGCTGTACATAGTCCGCCATTTTCTACAGGCCTGAGCAGCTGTAGTGATAAGAAAAATGTCTCAGTTTCATATAAAAAAAGCCAGGTGTGTTGTTGTTGGATGTAAGAGCGAGCATAATTATCTTTATTTACTCCAGGCAACTGAGCAAACACAGTGGATTCATTATAGTTTATGATGGGAATGTGCCCCTCAAGTTACCTAAAATCATTAATTTCTGTACTAATCATTTTACACCAGACTGCTTTGTGAAGGTTCAATACAAAGCAAGATAAGCTAAAAAGTTGTGATTCAAGGATGGAGCAGCAGTACCAACTGTTTGTGATCCAGCTTCACACCTTGAAGACGTAAGTATCACACTTTATATTTTGTAAATATTCAAAATGCGCTTGTTAGCAATTTGTTAGCATAGCTAATGCAGGCTAAAGTTAAGTTACCACTATGTCAGACAGACTCACCAGAGCTGCAAAACGTTGAAACACAACTATCATTGGTTCATCCTCAAAGTTATTGCTTCTGCCGGAGTCTCTCCTTCATCAGTGTCCGACTCAGGTTCATACATATAGGGCTGAACAGCCAACACCTGTATTTACGTTGTGTGCTTCTCTTGATTTGTTATTGCCATAGGATCGGCACGAGCTGTAAAGGCCACACCCTCTTCTGGAAAGGGGATGGGGAGCAGCAGCAGCTCAATTGCATTTAAAGAGACACAAAAACAGCGTGTTTTGCTCACACCCAAATAGGGGCAAATTGGACAAGCTATAATAAATGACACATCCTGGGGACACTAGAAACTTTTATTACATCTTGTGATAAGGGCCATAATAGGTCCTCTTTAATGGACAATATTGTTTTGTCTATTATACGAATGCACTGCAGTAAAAGATAATTGTGGCTTTTTATCTCGCAATTCTGACTTCTTTTCTCAGAATTACGCAAGTATGAGTTATAGAGCTGGTAAGTCCCGCCCCTTCCGCTAACCCCACTGGACCTCAAGGTTGAAAAATCGTCAATGCAAGTGAATGGGAGAAAATAATTATTTTCTGGTCCCGTTTGAATTTTGCCATGAATGTGAACATATGTTGTCTGTGAATTTTTTATTTAACTTTTCGTGTAAAGAATGCTACAATTTAGCAGGTAGAAGTTTGATACGGTTAGACTTTGTGTGAGAGCACTTTGTGGACTACAACTCTTCGCTGCTTTCGACGCGTTTGAAACGTCAACTCCACTAGCACACGGACACTAGCTCACGGATCCCGCTAAACATGCCTGTGTCTTTGGTGCACTTCACCGCCTTCTTTCAGGGAGAGGACAAAATCGTTGAGGTTGGCAAAAACCACGGGTAAGTCAACTTTATGGGGTGACGTCACATAGGCGACATGTAGTCTTTCTCGTTATGTCTTTTCCACAACTGCTAGCCGAAGAATCATACCATATACTGTCAAACTCGTAACATTAAAAGTTATATAAAAAATTCACAGACAACATATGTTCACATTCATGGCACAATTCAAACGGGACCAGAAAATAATCATTTTCTCCCATTCACTTGCATTGACGATTTTTCAACCTAGAGGTCCAGCGGGGTTTTACGGAAGGGCGACTTACCAGCTCTATACATTCCAATTCTGAGGAAAAAAAAAATATTTATTTATTTTTCATAATTGCAACTTTATATCTCACAATTCTGAGAAAATAAGTCCGAATTGCCAGATGTAAACTCGAAGTTGCGAGAAAAAAAGTCTGAATTGTGAGTCGCAATTACCTTTTTTAATTTTTTTATTCAGTGGCGGAAACAAGCTTCCATAGACAAGTGGATGGTTTATTTTTAATGGCGTCCATCGGAGGATTATATGTTTGTTCAGAGAATTTGACTGCAGATTGTTTTGTAAACGAAGCACAACGCTATGGAGAGTTCATAAAGAAACTTTTGTTGACAGGATAAAGCAGTCAGCAGTATTGAATCTGACAGCAGCTACATTGCATATCGTAAGTTATCTGTTTAATAATGCTGCAAATGACGGTTTTCCACATTGGGCCCATATAAGTTTTATTTATTTTTTGTGCAAACTGATGTATTAACGTTCAAAGTGAACCTCAAGGACCATATTAAAAAAGAATAAAAATATACATGTCATGCCCCTTTTAAAGATTTTTGTATAAGATTCATGTGTAGCCCTAGAGTCTTTTATACATGTGTGTTACTGAAGGGTTTGGGAGTCCAAACAAGGTTTGGGAGTCCCATAAAGCCTCACCTCTGACCATTAGCGCACCAGGGGACGTCAGCGTTATCTGAGCATCCTCATCTGTGCAGACATTTAGCTTTATAGAAGCTCTCATCTGTGAACAATCTCACATAAACCTCTCCACAAAATATCCCTTAGTAATAGTACATGATCATTCCTTTTGTGCTCTGATGATCATTCCAAATGATTTTTATTTTGGTACATAAATGAGAATTATCATTAAAACATAATGTAGCTGTTTTTAATGGAGCTTTCTAGCTTTATTCCCCCTGTATCAGTAAATAGATGATGGATCCGATTAATTTGATCTCTCCCACTGCCAGGAATATATTGAACGCTGTTTTCAGTTCAAAAGGGGATACATTTTGATTACAATGAAATGCGATTTTGTAATAGTTTAAACGTAACCGTGGCCTCTTCTACTCTATAATTATTCAGAATTTGACGCAGTTCTGGTACCAAACTAATTTTACACTTGCCTTCAGAAATTTCCCCCTCTCCACTCACAGCCCCATATCTCCAGAAACAATCTATCGCCCAGCAGAAATTGGCTGAAACATAAAGAAACAAGTGGAACGGAAATTCATTTCGCGCAACAGGATTATCGGCCCCTGTGCCTCTTATCTCCTCCTGCCTGTTTATAGGAAGAAAAAGCAAAGAAAGATAATTTCACAATTAATGGCAAAAGATCCTGGACTCTCGCTCAGCAGCCATTAGACGAAACGTTTTGGAGAAATACTTCTCCATATTTCTTGACTTTAGGTTTCAATTGTCTTGACCCTGGCTGTATTAATGAATAGGCTAATAGCCAGCGAGAATACTTAATTTATGCCAGGGTGAATTAAGAGGTAATGGATTTTGCTGCTTAAAAAAGGGCCAGAGCGAGGCTTTTTCCATGGTGCTTATCAAGGAAATCAAATTATCATATTATCTCTCTGAGTGGCTCTTTTGAAGCCATTTTTCACATTATCTTTGGAGAATAGTTTTGACACTCCTAACACGAGGCTGGCTTTATTGTGGCTTGCTAGAACATTCAGTAACAAAAGCAGGTAATGATTTTCTAACTTTGAATGAACGGATTGGCATTTACTATCACGCCGGGGACCATGAAGGCAAATAACCTGGATGACAAAAGATCCTATTAGAAGTCTTAGATTAGAATCGTGTAATAAGAAGCCTAAAGTTTTGTGTAGAGAAATTAAATATTCTATTCAAAAGCTTCTTATGTATCCCTCAAATAATACATACAATGAAGCCAGTGGGACTCTTAACACAAGCACACACACACATACACACAGTCAGACACTGATATACTTTCAGTGGGACTTGTTTGCTCCAAAGTTTATTACACCATACATTTTCAGGTGAGTAGATGATGATGGCAAAAGGCAGCAGTTATTGCAAGGGATGCAGGGAGAAAAGATGGCAATAATATACAATAATCCATTCCAATTTAACAGCTTCCTTTCTCATATTCCAGCAGTCTTTTTTTTTTTTTTTTCTGGACCAGGTAGCTGCACAAGCTTGGCGGGTGACAGTGTAATGAGAAATATGATAATTTCCAAGTGCATTAATTTCATGTCCTGTGGGTTTTGCAAGATCACTTGTTATTCTCAACAAATTAAATCACCATTTTCCCTAGTATCACCCAGTGTACACCTATATATTCTGGCGATAAATTAATTGTGCATATATCCTTTTACTAGATGTTACAGTATGTTCAGTGGGGTCCCATGCAAAGTCGGAGACTAGATTTAAAAAAAATTGGATTTTTTCTTTTCTTTTAAGCCTGTGAATGAACTAGGTGTAGGATTTTGAAAAATGTTATGACATAAAATTAACAAGAAATATTTCAAAGTATGTATGATCAAAAGTCACAGTAAATACATTTATAATGTTACAAAACAGTTCCATCCAATCAAATTTCTTTGATTTCTTTCACATAAAAACTTTTTTTAATTATATACAACGATATTAAGCAGAACTGTTTCTTGAGCAGCAAATCAGCATATTAGAATGATTTCTGAAGGATCATGTGACACTGAAGACTGGAGTAATGATGCTGATAATTCAGCTTTGCTGCATCACAGGAAGAAATCACATATATATTCAAATAGAAAACTCTCATATTAAATTGTAATAATATTTCACAATATTACAAATAAATGCAGCCTTGGTGAGCATAAGAGGCTTCTTTAAAAAATCTCACCGGCCCCAAACTTTTAAACGTAGTACTGATTGTCGGATATTCTTCTGCTGATGCACAATATGCTCTTTGTATCATATCAAATCATACTAGAGAACATGAACATAATCAGGTTTTACACAAACTTGTGGCATTTATGTATCTTGACTGTAACATGGTTATCTGTACATTTTCACTCAAATTATGCTTAGAATTTGTAAAGACAAATGTATATATAAAAAAAGTGCTCTCAGACTTTAGCACCTTGATGTATCATCAAAGTATATGTTTAGTAATAAGATTTTGCATTATTTGAAACATATTCCATATTGATACAATAGCTGTAAGCCATTCTTCCTATGCATTAGTCCACATTTGCAACCATGTCTTTACATCATCCCTTGGTCTCCTCTTCTTGATGAAGACACATTCCCGCACTACGTTTTTATTTTTTATTATTCCAGCAGAGGAAACAGATTCGCCCGTCACCCGATGTTGCTACACACCCGAGGGATTGCCAATCGGTGTCAGGAGTGAACTTGAGGCCCCCCTTCTGTCAAACTGCAGTGTAAGGTTGGCAGTTATTTGGGCTTTGTTTGTAATCTTTCTCGGCGCTTTGTCGGGGGGGTGCACGCTGATATTAGAGCGAGTGCACAAAAGCCCCTCGAGTGGTGTCACGCACAATTAATGTCCCCAGGTAGCGACTCCATTAGCCGTATGAACTCCGGCCGCGCCAGGGAATACTAATGGCTGAGGTGCCGGGGGGCATTAGAGGAGAAAGTGGCCCCCCACCCCCAACCAATATGCCAGTCCCCCATCACCCACCCAATTCACTTCACCCTTCAACCTGACTAGGACATGTTCCTCCATCTCACTTTAAATCCCAGCCCCAGTCACCCAGTGCCACACACTGAAACACTTTGCTTCACCACCCTAGTGGATCACTGCTAAGAGACATATAACGTTTGGACAGTTCAAAGAAGACATGGCTTTGGCCTTCACCACATCTTCAAAAAATGTTGATGGTGATGGTTAAAGAAACTTTGAATGATTTTTTTAGTTTTATTTTTGAGTTGATAAATCCCAAAATGGGTGACCATCAATCAATGAAAAAAAAAAAAAAAACATTTTAATTGCAATAAATATTTTATATATATTACAGTATATTAAACATTTTAATGTATATTAAAATGTATTATTTTTAAATATATTTTGGAAAAAATGTAATGTTTAGATAGAAAACAGTAAAAACTAAATGAAAATATATGTAAATAAATATTTACATACTTAACATCTATATTGTCAAAATATTTTGGCATCTCCTGTATATTTTGAAATATACTTTGAAATTATGAAAAACACAATACTGGTCAAAATTTTGCAATAATTATGTTTGGTTTGTATTTGATCAAAATTTGAGAACTTTTTCATGTGAATAATTTAAAATGACAATTTTAAATGCAATATATTTTAAAATTAAATTTATTCATATGATCTGTGCATCAGCCATTACTCCAGTCTTCAGTATCACATGATCCTTCAGAATCAATCTTTGCAATCTATCTATCTATCTATATATATATATATATATATATATATATATATATATATATATATTACAATTGTTCATCTATACATCTATATATATATTACAATTGTTCTATGGATATATTAAACTGAAAAATATATAATGTTTGATGTATGCAAAGCATGGTATGAAGTTAGTCATGTTGCTGGTGTCAAAAATGTACAAAAGCAGCATCATTATGGGATTCTTGCCTGTAGCTTGATCTTAATGACATTGTAGTTTCCATCTCACACAAAAAGCCATGCGACGAATGATTCCACAATCCATTTATCCATCTGTTGATTTCTCCCTCTGTGAAAAGAGGGCCACCTTCAGCATGATCAATGTCAGTTTTCTTTCCACTACCTCTCTTCAAATCCCACATGGTCACATGACCTTGGACACTGATAATCGCCATGCCGACCTTGCCTGTGTTGCCATGTCCACCGGTTGAGCTGAACTAACAGGCTGCCTGCTGAACTTACCCCCGGGGCTAACACACACACACACACACACACACACACTTACCCCACATTCTCACACAACCCCTGCTTCAGCATGGCTGAAAATAGGGAGGCTGTTAGACTGGAAGCTACCATGTCTTATAGCACAGCTCGATTTCCTCGATTTGTAGTCTTATTGTAAGGAAAATTGAAGGTGATGGAAGATGAAAAGCAATAAATATATATAGAACATTCTCTAACAGTCAGAATTAAGTAAGGAATAATTGACTCCGGGCCATTGAATTATTAAAAAGTAATGCACACGCTCACGACGAGATGCAGAGTTGCACCTTGGGTGTACATTATTTTTCTAATAATTCAACAGCCTGGAGTCAATTACTCTGCTTATACTACCTGTATGGTTACCACACCTCAAGAAATTGTTTAGATGTTTTATTTCAAGACATTTGATAGGTTTTTGACGTTAAAATGCTCATGTGTGTGGGACTAATTTCTTAACCATCTCATCCCAAGCCTCCATTGCTAATTCCAAAACGGTGTGTTAGACCTAATAATGGGGGCTTAAAGGGTTAGTTAATCCAAAAATGAAAATTCTGTCATTAATTACTCACCCTCATGTAAGACTCTCGTTCATCTGAACACAAATGAAGATCTTTTTAATGAAATTGACATTTCACAGCCTCCGCAACTACCACTTTCAAGCCCCAGAAAGTTAATAAAGACATCATAAAAGTATAGTTTAACCTCAATTGTATGAAGTGACATGAGTGCTTTGTTTGCCCCAAAAAACATAATTTACCACTTTATTTTACAAAATATTAATCTCCAGCGCGGGTTCACGAGAGCACCGTGATGCATGTGTGTTGTTGATGCAAGAGCAGACGTTGTACCTGAGTCTGTGCTTGGCAGCAGCATCTCTACTAATACCGAAGCTGTACGTTTAACTGCTTCAAGAACAGCGATTGTTACTACCTCGATACAGAGAAATGTCATGAAGCTTTTCAAATGCAAAACTATTTTAAGTTTCTCTGCGCATGTTTCCATGTGTGTGATTTTTTATTTTTTTAGAGAGAGAGAGAGCGGGAGAAAGAGACTGTGATTTCCATAGATCATAAAACATCATTTTGTTGGGAAAACATGGCATAAGTTTGTCATTTTTAATCCTAATGTTTGTTATATCTATTTGCATGGTCAGTGTATTTGTGGGTTTTATTTATTTTGCTGTTGTGGGCTGTAAGGACCTTTGGAAACGGAAATAATTTGGCAGAATGATATGGAACTGTAATGTAAAGACCTACCTGAACTACTTTAGCTGTGTGTATCCAGAATAATAATTCCATACCTTAGAACATTCATCAACCAATTGTCATTTATTCACCTTCAGGTTGTTCCAAATCTGTATGAATTTATTTCTTCTGATAAACACAAAAGTAGATATTTTGAAGAATGTTGGTAACCAAACAGTTGATAATTAGACAGTGTTTCACAGATGAATGCTCATAGTATTTTTATCATTCAGGTTTACTTTCAAGTAAATTATGCCATTCTGATAAGTAAACGTAAGAAGCAACCAAAACAACCAACATTTCTCTTAAATTTCTAATGGATATTATTTACTGATGAACCAATTTTTATTTACCATAGGTTGACCAAATGAAATCGCTCCCATTATTATATGAATAAAGCTGTTGTCAATGGAGGTTTTCTAATTGGTGTCAGATTTATAGGTATAGCAGAATCTCTACCAGTTGATACATTTATGCTGTCATTTGGTCTATACCGTCATGCCACCAAGCCTTAGAGCCAGGACCTGCCATATGGACTTAGCAAGCCATGAACACTTAGTGAAAAATGCTCTTCTCAGTCAGAATGCATGAGTGCAGACCTAAGGTAGCCTGTACTCAAACCCTGCCTTTATCGCATTACCAATTACACATTATAAATAGAGCAAGGCTCGCTTTGTTTTCAAGGCTTACTCCATCACCCCACGCAGTCATCACTCAATTTGAAGCCCACACGGCGTCAACCTGCCCTACTTGCACGCAGTCACTCAGCGTTTCCACCCTCCTGAAAAGACGCATGCTTCATTATGCTTGGCAGTAATGGCACCAACATTTGACACTCTTTGTTTGGACTTAAGAAATCCCCGGCTGGCCAGAGAGAAAGCTGTTCACAAAAGCGATCAGAGATGATTTCTGCCAAGTCATGCTGTAAATACCTGCTGTTTAGCTGTGTAGAGGAAAGGGCCTCGTTTTGGCAAGACAGCAAGGCCTATTCTTTAGTAATTTGACATCGACATCATGATTTTGGCACTTGGAGAGTTGGCAAATCAACATAAAAAAAAAAAAATAAAAAAAACTGATGATGGAATCACTTTCTCACAAATTGTGTGTTTATTTTCAAGACCCCATGAAATGAAAATTTGAGTTTTGTGGCTTTAAGTTCATATGTGTTAGTTTTGTGCCCTAATAGCTTTAAAGCCTCTAAAGGGACATAGTGATGTATGAGATGGGAGGAAAAAATATATTTCAATGCTTTTACGTTCTCTCGCAATTATATAGTTGGGTAATTATATCGTATATATTTTGCGAGCCGCTATATGTGGGGTATCGAAATGACTTTTGAATATATTTTTTCACTTTCCAGTTTGTGACGCATACTCCATGTACAGGGAGCGACGATACTGACCACACAAATTTTACAAGATAAGATATTTGTCAATGACGCTCAGGATCTGCTGGGCACCAAATCCTCCAACATCGTCCTGTCATTTATCTCTTCGTACTATCTTCACATGATAAGTGAAATCTGTAATATAACCAACTTCCGAAGAAAGCCTAACCATGTCCCTTTAGGGGCTCCGTAGAATGCATTAACGCATCCTTGCTAAATAAAAGAGTTAATTGTTTTAAAAAACAAAAACTGACCTCTAACTTTTGAACATTAGTGTTATTGACCCTTTGAAATGTCCCATACTGCTTCTTTGTGTAATACGTCACTACATGAAAGAAAATTATGCTTATTAAATAAATTAAAGGAAAATTCTTTATTTTTTCCCTTTCCTATAGAATTTTTTTTTTTTCCCCGTAGAAGAAAGTAAATGATGACAGAATTTTCATTTTTCAAGTTTTTTTTTTAATGGTTAGATTAATGCACATAAATATTTATACCATAAAGCCAGTCTGAATTTAAACAGATCACACCAGGTAATTGTGTTCATGGATATCGCTTATGGATCCACGAATCAATTCCACCTTTTGATGTTCCCTCATCAGTAAAGTCCTTCACATATTTTAAGTGTGTTTTCACCTCATGTGAGAGGAGATTACACTGATATAACTGTGGAGGAGCTGGGGAGGTTGAAGAGCAGCAGTAGTTTTCAAGAGAGTTATAGCTGTTGGTGAAACTAGACGTGCTTAGAGCCCTCTGGGCTGCTGGGAATTAGACACTGCTTTAAATGGAGGGTGGATTCATATCCCTAACTCACCCTCGGTAAATAAATCCTTGCGAATTTCGCGAATACACTTTGTTTTCGTTGTCTTTGTGCTCTGTCTAGTATTATATATTGTGGAAGGCATGCATGCTGTCATGTTGCCCTTTTTCTTAACTGTTTTTCAGGCTGAATTATTTTAAGGGCTGCATTTGAATATATTTTTAATGATAAATTATCACAGCAAATCATGCTGATGCTACTAGATGCATTTAAAGCTCTTTTTGGCCTAGTGAAAGTTGAAGCTGAACTAAAAAGGTAGGTTGTATTATACAGCTTGGATTATCATTACTTACCCACAATCTTTAGTAAATGTGGCAGCCGTTAAAAAGCCTGAATTGTGTGTCCTTGGTTCAATACAGGGCTGTCAGATGAAAAATAAGATACGTGGTATCTAAAGTCGTTCTCTCTCACCGTGTCCATCCACCAGACAATTTAAACACAACATTAAGTGCATATCAGAGGAAATTATGCTTGAATCTCAAGCAAAACTGCCCACTTTTTTTTGGCCTGGGCTCAGTCGCTGCACAGATGGCACCTGGGCAAACAGTATTGTTTGTTGTGTTTGATGAGTTGGACAGCTTCAATTTGATCCGGAGATGTGAACTTAATGGGGCCGGTTTGCCAAAAGAGAGGCTTCATTTAAAAACTACTGCACTGGGAAATAACCCTGCTTGGAAAGGCCCTGTCAGACGCTTTCATTGGAGATGGCCAGAAGAAATGGCATCTCTTTACACTATTGCGTTACACATCTGCTCTGGCCCTCTGCTGAGCGTATAGCATTTCACTCCTGAGATGTTTGATTTTATTACTGTCTTAAGAATGAGCCAAACAAGTGTTCCTATTGATTTGCACATTAAATATATTAGTAATAAAACAACATCCTGAAGCTAAGTGATTGTAAAATCAATAGTAATTGGTGGCAAAATATTATGAGTGCTTGGTCTGCATTCTCATTGTCTATCTGTATAACTGACCACTAAAAACGGGAGATGTTTGCACAATAAATGTGATAACTATTGATGTCGGATACATAAAATGAAAGTAATTGAGCGAGCTGCAAACTTTGGACTCTTAGTTCAACTTTGAAGAGTGCTAAAATTTAAGATCACAGAGGACAATTCAGGACACTTTAGTAACCAAGATGAGGGGACAGTGACGTTACAAATCTGCAATACGGGACAACAGGGAGTTTCAGCATTTGAAAATCAGTGTCTGTGTCTCACACTTTGATATAATATTTGTATGTTTTTCTGCAGCAAACTGATGTGTTTTCGAAATGACTCACTAGGATGAGTTGTATAACCAATTGAAGACAGAGGCATGCTAAATGTTACATTTATTGTGGTAATCAAATGTATTTTATGCAATAAAAATAGTGTACTATTTAATAATCTATATCTATCTATCTATCTATCTATCTATATATATATATATATATATATATATATATATATATATATACACTCACCTAAAGGATTATTAGGAACACCATACTAATACTGTGTTTGACCCCCTTTCACCTTCAGAACTGCCTTAATTCTACGTGGCATTGATTCAACAAGGTGCTGAAAGCATTCTTTAGAAATATTGGCCCATATTGATAGGATAGCATCTTGCAGTTGATGGAGATTTGTGGGATGCAAATCCAGGGCACGAAGCTCCCGTTCCACCACATCCCAAAGATGCTCTATTGGGTTGAGATCTGGTGACTGTGGGGGCCATTTTAGTACAGTGAACTCATTGTCATGTTCAAGAAACCAATTTGAAATGATTCGAGCTTTGTGACATGGTGCATTATCCTGCTGGAAGTAGCCATCAGAGCATGGACACATGGTGGTCATAAAGGGATGGACATGGTCAGAAACAATGCTCAGGTAGGCCGTGGCATTTAAACGATGCCAAATTGGCACTAAGGGGCCTAAAGTGTGCCAAGAAAACATCCCCCACACCATTACACCACCACCACCAGCCTGCACAGTGGTAACAAGGCATGATGGATCCATGTTCTCATTCTGTTTACGCCAAATTCTGACTCTACCATCTGAATGTCTCAACAGAAATCGAGACTCATCAGACCAGGCAACATTTTTCCAGTCTTCAACTGTCCAATTTTGGTGAGCTCGTGCAAATTGTAGCCTCTTTTTCCTATTTGTAGTGGAGATGAGTGGTACCCGGTGGGGTCTTCTGCTGTTGTAGCCCATCCGCCTCAAGTTTGTTCGTGTTGTGGCTTCACAAATGCTTTGCTGCATACCTCGGTTGTAATGAGTGGTTATTTCAGTGAAAGTTGCTCTTCTATCAGCTTGAATCAGTCGGCCCAATCTCCTCTGACCTCTAGCATCAACAAGGCATTTTCGCCTGTGTCTGTTTGTATGTTTGTCTGTGTCACAATCATGTCTTTGTCACGTTAGGCCGAGTTCTAGTTTGTTACCTGATTAGTTATTGTTAGTATGCATAATTTTGCTCTGATGTTATTTGCTGTGATGCTTTTTTGTCTTATTTTTAGAATATAATATGATTGTACAGCACATTGGTCAATGCTCTGTTGTTTTAATCGCGCTTTATAAATAAACAAACAGAAGCAGAAACAGAAACAGTTATAAACCTATTTCTTGTTTCGTTGATCACTATCTCTGTGTATATAAGCCCTCAGTTAGTTTCCTGTTCATCGTCGTTAATGGTAGTTGTGTTGTATTTCTAGTTCTTTGTGTTCATTAAAGTCTAGTAAATCTTGTTCATTCTATGTCAGGCGTCTCTCTTTTGGATTCTACTTCACAGCCCTCTACTTGTTCTACTTGACAATCTGCATGAAATAGAAGCGGTTTCAATATCTATAACTTAGGGTGTAGAGTTGCATGATTAATCGTAAAAAGATCGCTATCTCAATTCTTGATGATTTCATTCCTATTTGACAATTCGCCTGCACTGTAAAAAATTATATGATCTGACCATAAGTTATGACAGCATATGTTTTTACATTGTTTTTAATGTTTAATTTTTTTATAAAGTTATACTGTACAAGATTCCACTAATTTTTAAGTCAGTTTAATGTAATTTAAGTTGAAATTACTTAACCATCCAAGTTGATTGTACTTAAAAATTTAAGGCAGCATCTTTTTTTTTAAACCTTTGACAAAATCTCTCCGGAACATTCAAATCTGTGTCTTCGCTGCTGCTGAGCCAGAGAGAGAGCAGTTGTCATGTATGGTTACAGTCATTTCAAAACAGTCAATCTGACAGTACTGTTCTTTGTGTGTTACAAATATTCATATTCTCACAGAAGAACTATAATAAAAGTTTATCGTTCGGATATAAACATTCATGTTCATCAAAATAGAGTAAATCACCTTTTTTTGGAGTAAAAGTCACCTTTTGAAAGTAATATGGC
This sequence comes from Scardinius erythrophthalmus, assembly GCF_964197995.2. Taxonomy (NCBI): domain Eukaryota; kingdom Metazoa; phylum Chordata; class Actinopteri; order Cypriniformes; family Leuciscidae; genus Scardinius; species Scardinius erythrophthalmus. The sequence continues at coordinate 19,542,700 of NC_138240.1, forward strand.
ACTTCAAATAACAATTATATCGATTACATCATTACGCCACTAGGTAGCGACAAGTGATTGTTAAAAAATCCGTTGAATCGTTCATTCAAGAGCTTCGTTCATCCAGTAATGAAACAAGGGAAGCAGCCTATTTATGAGTGAGTCATTGAATCATTAATTCAAACCGATTTATTTTAATATTTCATTTAGATTCATTAAACATTTTTAATAGACCGCAGCAATTAACATTATTTAGAACCTCTAGTAAATAACATGTTATTTTGTTTAGTCGTCTGTTTAGAATCATGATCTCCGAAACAAAAAACTGTGATTCTCAATTTATCCAGAATCGTGCAGCTCTAGGTTGTGTTGTAACACCAACTGATGACATAGATGTTAAATGTTACAGTAGTCCAATATTCTTGTCAATAAAACAGTTTTAATTCCAAATTGAACATAAGATTTTTAAATATTTTTTTTAGTTGTATAGTTGTAGATTTTAATCATTGCTGCTACTATTAGGAGTAGTATTTCTTATTAACACTGACCCTAACTAACTTTCCCGTGCATTCATGAGTATGGGCTGTTTTTCTTTGAATCCGAGTAAAGAATATGCTTATCCCTGTAGTTTACAGCTTGGATAATGAAAACACATCGCATCCCAAACAGTTATGATCGGGCAGTTGAGGATAATTGCATGGTTAGCCTCTCCATCTGTTCTTTCCTACAGCTTTTTAGTGCTGGGAGGAAATCAGGGCCAGTCAAGCTTCACGCACACACACACACTCAATATTTCTGAATACAATACATCAGGGTCCTGTTCACTCATAATCACAAATCACTAATCAGCATAACACATTACCTATAGCCCCAGCATACCACGCTGCAGATAATTTCAAAGCTTATTATTTAGTTTATGATACCATAATGACCTCAGCTGTTCAGCACCATCAGCAATGCGGGGTTCTGCATAAGCAAAGTGAATGGCTTATTGCATAACATGTTGAGCGCTGGATGCTAACAAGACATCTTAAGATTTCTGAAATTCCAAGAAATATTCTAACATTCTCTCCGGGTGCCCAGGAGGCGATGGAGGAGTGAGCACTCTGCCATCCTGGAGGCCAACAGTGCTTTATAACCCTTCTCACAGAGGACCAGTGGCTACACACCCTACTCATTAGGCATCAGGGCCCGATCCGCAAGCGTTGCCAGGGAGAGGGGCCTCACCCGGGGCCCAGCCGCTGCCACACCTGCTGCCCCACTCACGGAGCTCATACAGAAATCACAGGCATGAACGATGAGCCACTCGCCTTCAAACTCCAGGGACAAAATATCCACTCTCAGCCAACGTGTCATTTAAATAATGCAGAGCTGGAAGGAAAAGGCAGGAAGAAGCAAGTTTTGGAGCCAAAATGGATACCTCTGGGTGAGAGCTTTGCAAACATATCTGTTGTTGTTCAGCCAGCATTGAATCAGCTCAGTGGGTTGGTTTTAATAATGATTTAATCACAAATTAGAGGATTGGAGTTGTGGCTTAGCAGCTAGTGCTTGTGATCTATGCAAGTTTGCAAATTTTACTTCCATAATATGTGTTATGATTTTCATTTTTGTATTCATGGTGGTTTCACATGGTTTTGAAAACTTTCAAGAAAAGGCTTTGGTAACACTTTAATTTGATGGTCCACTTTAGACATTTTACTAACTGTAAGTAACTTTGCAACTACATGTCGGCTTATTCTACCAACCTAACCTAACAGTCTACTAATACTCCAATGAGAGTAAGTTGACATGTAGTTGCAATGTTACTTATAATTAGTAGATTGTCTAAAGTAAACCATCGAAATAGTGTAACCAAGTTTTTTTTTTCAATGGCTCCGATAATGTTATAAAGTCATCAAGTACAAAGCAATGACATATTTTTTTGACTGTACACAACTTAATCATGATGATCATAAAGTTTAAATATATTTAAGTTAAAACTTTTTATATAAATATTACGTTTTTCATAAATATAACAAAGTTTCTGCAAACCAATTTTTACGGACAAAGTTTTCTCAAATATTAATAAGCAGTGAAGCAGTTTTGCTTATTTTATTTATTTATTTTGTGCACTAAATGATTGACATCAGGACGGTATGAATCATCCTGACGTTTTTGACCCCAAAAATATCTAAATGAATCCTAATTCAGAGATGTAAAAACATGCTTCTCATAGAAAAATGTCAAGTCAATGTGTGTGTGAATTGCCTTTTTTCTGTATTTTCAAATAAATGAATAGATGTATCCATTTATTAAGAAACTAAACGGGGAGAGTTTTGATTAAACGATAACCAAAGGCCATAGATCGGACCTCAAAAATGCGCAGTGTTATTCCAACTGACAAGGTTTTCAAATGTCTCAGTATCCTTCAGCTAAACGGCTTTCATGGATATGAAGTTTGTCTGACAGGTTGACATCATTGTCCGGACTATACAAGCTTTCATGTTCGGCTTATCTGTATCATTCAAAGACAAGATCCGTCCACGTGTACTTCTATCCAAACCGGCGAAGGACAGGGGAGCTCCCCCTCTCTGGACTGACAGCAGAGGCTATGAGAAACAACATTTACTCAGCTCCTTCCAAGCCCCTTTCAGAAACAAACATCCCTCGTGCTATTTGCACCCCTGCGCTGGTGTTGATCGAGACAGATACATCAGCGGCTAGAGCAGGCTAAATTTTGATGGATGTCAGTGGTGTAGCTGCCGGATCCGCCAATGAGACGGGATGGGTGACATTTACTTACAGAAGGCGATCTCCGCCAAGGCTTCAGTGTTATGTAAATAGCACACCTGTCTGCCCATGGACATGGCTGGCTTATGGAAAAATCTGCCTTTCATTTGAAATATCGGCTTGCCGCTTTGTACCATCTGTGGTATTATTTGTTCAGCCGACTGAGAAGAAAAGGACTTCGCATATGAATATGTTGAGTGACAATTTTCCACGGATTTTCACGTTCGATATGAAATCCAGATATCGTCCTGTCACTGTTTATTTATTCACTCGATGTTTTATCATACATATCTGCTTAAGGGCAGGAAGCACTAAACGCAGAGGACTAACCGCTAACCGCAGCCGTGATGGTAACTAAAACTCATATTTATTTATTAGCATTTTGTGTCTTCTTGACATCCCCTCTGCCTGTGTAAAAGCTTGAGACGGGATACAAAACTACTATTAGGCCTTGTGGAGTTGTGTAGATGGTTCAGTTTAAATGCATTGCTCTTGTAATGCTGCATAGGCCTACTTCAAAATATTAACTACAAAACCTTATATAGAACTTTAGAGAAGGAGTCAGCAGATATTACTTTCTAGAAGATATAAGAAGATAAAAACATAAAAGAAGATATTTTGAAGGATGTTTCACCCGGTTCTGTTCATACAGTGAAAGTCAGTGGGGTCCAAAACAACATTGGATTTCATTGTAAAAACGTTTTACTTTATGTGTGTGTGCGTGTGTGTGTGTGTAACAACATTGGATTTCATTGTAAAAACGTTTTACTTGTGTGTGTGTGTGTGTGTGTGTCTGTCTGTGTGTGTGTGTGTGTGTGTGTGTGTCTGTCTGTGTGTGTGTGTGTGTGTGTGTGTGTGTGTGTGTGTGTGTGTCCGACAGGAAAAAAGTCATAATGATAACAGTTTTAATTTTTGAATGGTATTACTATTACTAATGCTATAAACTATTACTTTAAGTCAAATAAGTTACTAAATATCAAATATATTACAGTTGCTCAAACTTTTTTACATTAAAAAAATTAAATTACACTATCGTTCAAATTTTTTTTTTTTTTTTTTTTCACATTTTGCATTTTAACAAATGCACCAAGGCTGCATTAACTTGATCAAAATATAATTTAATATAATTTAAAATGTAATTTATTCCTGTGATGGCAAAGCTGAATTTTCAGCAGCCATTACTCCAGTCACATGATCCTTCAGAAATCATTCTAATATGATGATTCGGTGCTCAACAAACAGTTTTTTTATTAATCATAATGTTGAAAACAGTTGTGCTGCTTAATATTTTTGTGGAAACTGAAAAATGATTTGATGATTAGAAAGTTTAAAAGAACAGCACTTGTTCGAAATATAACTCGTTTGCAACATTATAAATTAATTTACCACCACTTTTGATCAGTTTATTGCATTCTAGCTAAAACAAGTATTATTTCCTTAAAAAAACTTTTCCTAGTGTACAAATGTACATGTATATGACTGTAAATCAGTTCAAATGATAAATGCAAGATTTAACTTTTTTTTTTTTAAGCATCCTAAATTAAAAAAATGCTTATAATGTGACACTCACTTTTATACAAGATGTAGGGTCCCTGTTCCTAGCCTCTATCCACCAAAAAGGTTGAAGACCTCTGGCCTTAGGTTGTCATCTTTTTCTTGCCTCTACCTCTCACTAACCTCTAGCCAGACAGTCACATTGGACAGTCAAGTGCAATCCCCTCTCTCTCTCTCTCTCTCTCTCTCTCTCTCTCTCTCTCTCTCTCTCTCTCTCTCTCTCTCTCTCTCTCTCTCTCTTTACTTTAGTCTGTTCTCTACCTCTCTCTTTTTTTTTCCTCTAAAGGAATGGTGAAAAATGAAAAAGGACAGGATTGGAAAAAACGAGGTGATGGATGGTTGGGCCATCCATTTCTGAAAGCATGGTCTTCTCAGGCAAGCCAGGCAGTGAAATTTACATTATTAATCTTGTGTAATAATCTACGGCAGAGAGAGAGGAAGAGACAGCGGTGTGAGAGAGGGAGGCACAGGGAGAGAAGTGAGTGTGTGTTTGTGTAAATCTGTTTGTTACTCTTGCCATCCTTCCCTTATAATATGGAATCATCCAAAATTTAAATAAATAATAGAATTGTGTTCCATATGAAATTCATAAAGGACAAAATTTACCTTGTAATGTAATGAGCCAAACAGCTGAGAATACTTTGAGTTACATTTGACTTTTGCAAGTATTATATAATCATTATAAAATAATTAATCAATCATTTAAAAAATATATAAATATAATACACTCAATACAATAAAAAAAACATAAATGGATAGTTCATTCAAAAAGGAAAAATGTATCATCCTTTACTCATCCTCATGTGGTTCAAAACCTGTATGACTGACTTTCTTCTGTAGAACACACAAAAAAATTTTTTGTGAAAAATGTAGGTAATTGTATGTTTTTTTCACCCACTGGGGGAGTAACACACACACACACACACACACACACACACACACACACACAGGATTGGAACAACATAAAAAAGCATTTAGGGGTGAACTATCCCTTTAAAAAATGTATTGAGTCTGTTCAATCCTGAAATATTCTTGACCTAAAAATATCAATTAATTTGTCCATTATGGCGTGATGCTATAGTCTGACATTAAAATGTATTTATTTATATGACAAATACAATGAAATTGTATGCAAAAATAGAAGTGATTGTATTTCTCTTAATTCAGTCAAGAAGAGTCTCTTTTTATACACAGTTCAAAGCTGCAGATGTGCACTGTAACTTTTTCTTTCATTTTTCAATGTGGTTTATTGTCACCTGCCACCAATATTTTATATAAATCTCAATTGGCATACAGAAATGTAGTGTCTCTTGTTTTCCTCAGCTATAATTGGCAACCCAGTTTGTTTGTGTCCAAATGTGTGTATAAAAATGAATGTTTGTGAGTGCAGCATACAGGTGAATGGTGCAGGTCAACATAAATACGATTAATTACCCTTAGGTAAATACTGCCCACTTTCATCTCTCTAATTAGTTTTGTGTCATCATTGCTTTTTTAATTATTACTTTATTTTTTTATTTTTTGCAGGAATGTGTAGAAGGCAGACGAAACAGAATCCACCGTGTTCCAACAACAATGAAATATTCATATTGTTTTCCCCCCTCTTGCTGCCACTCCTGTCCTTCCTTAGTATCTCTTTCTATTCCTCTCATCTTCCAGCACTGCTTCCCTCACTCTTTCTTATTCTGTGATATATTTAAATGTTAATAACCATTCATTCTTGACACCCTATCTGCTGAGCCCCGAGTTTAACAGGAAATCTATTTAATCTGAAGAATCTCATTACATGATCATGGCAGCAGCCAAAGGCATGAAGGTGCTTGAGAGAGAGAGAGAGAGAGAGAGAGAGAGAGAGAGAGAGAGAGAGAGAGAGAGAGAGAGAGAGAGAGAGAGAGAGAGAGAGAGAGAGAGAGAGAGAGAGAGAGAGATGGAAAAAGGCGAAAGAGAGGGGGAGATGGAAAAATGACTGCAATTCTTTAATTTAATCCATAGCTGTGCATGGAGCAACAAAGAGATAGCAAGGAAGCCCCTTCTTCTCCAGCTCCATTTGACTAGATAATGATTAAATGTTTTCTATTGTGCCACATCTGGTAGGTTTTATCATTCTGAGAGCGGGTGAGAGAATGAGTGAATTGATAAAAGAAAAGAGAGAGAGAGAGAGAGAGAGAGAGAGAGAGAGAGAGAGAAATACACCCCCAATGCTTTTGACTGTCTTCCAAATATTAACTCCTTTTAAGGCCATTAAAAGATTATCACTGATTTAGCAAAATGTCGGCTGGAAACATTAGCAACAGCCTGTTCCTAGAGAACAAACCTCCGAATCCCACCCTCCCCTCCCGCCCCTATTATCTCATTCACCCAGCACTATTTAATTTCATTTCCATGAATATGCAATGAATTTAATTTTGAGCACTATTTTCATCTGCTCCTGTAATCACAAAAAAATGCCAGTGTAATTAGTTTCTAATTACTTGCTTTAATTGTTGTAGTAATCATTTTAATTACCCAAATGCACAGACATTATATGCTAAAAAGGAAATGATCCGCACGCGCCTCCTACCTTGTCCCTCTTTCTTCTCGAGTTTGATATCTCGATTTTGACGTGGGCCAAACGTGTATTGAAATACAGAGCACTTGTGTTTGTGGACGTCAGATAAAGCACAAGAGAATAGAGAGAGAGAAAAAAAAAAAAAAAACACTGGCTAGGTAAGCTGGCGTACGCCGTAGCATCTCAGCAATCTGCCGAGCGGAAATTTGCATGCCCCGGAAAAGCTATTAAGTTAAAATATACAGTTATTGTACCTTTCTGGGCCTAGCGCCATACAATTGCTTATTGCATGTGCTTATAGCTGGGCCCTAGCAGATGGTAAATCATGAAATTTTATGAAATTATTACACTGGCGAGGTGTTTTGAAAAGGAACAGCTGTGAGAGAGATGGGACATTATAAACACTCACAGGTGTTCCGTCTCTAGCCTCCGCCAGCCCTGACATCAAAAAATTAAATTATAAACAAACCAGCAAATGTTGTAATCTCCTTTGCAGACACACTACTTACAGGGGGAAATTGCTTAAACTAAGCAAAGAATTAAATTTTCATTTGCATAAAATATTTACAGAGGCGAAGAAATTTCATCGCGGGGCTCTCCTCAGTGCTCGGCTGCCAAGTTTTGGGGGGAAAATTGCGGGCGCGCTAGTCGCAGCAGGCTAATGCTAACATGGAGGGAGCTCCATTAGGGACAGCGCTAATGGGTACTTCACCCAATCACATATGGGCGAGAACACCTAATAAGAGCTGGCTGGCCGCTGCCAAACTCTGCTGCGAGCTTGTGTTTCTCATTAAGATTTTATTCCTACCTTAGTATTTAATTAGCCACTTCTGCACGGGGACTGCAGGAGATGGCCTGGGAGTGCTAGCCTGCTAGTGTTTTTGGAAATTCAGACGTAGACGCTCTTATAGCACCGCTCTTCGGGTTCTGGCACACTTTGTGTGACCTGGCTGGACTTCTCAGTGTGAGGGCTTGACAACTGTGGTGACAACTTTGGCATCTATACAGTTGTGTTTTGTCTAGGAGACCTGGTTTTATTGTGATAGTAGGCTACTCCTGTTGTGGGAATTGTCATGGTGATCCCATATGACATAAGGTTAAAGCTTTTTTTCTTCTCCATATCCTGGGCTCCCATTGTTAATCAATTAATAACTGGCATTTATAGAAGCATCTGAAGTGAAGTACACAACTTGGTTTGCACTAAAATGATAGACATTACACTCTTTTATTTTACTACAAACAAACTAGTCATATTTTATGTTTTTGTGGCTATTCAGATTTTTTTTTTTTTTTTTATCATTATAATATACGGTGACCGGGAGGGGACATGTTCGGTTCACTTATTTTTGTCGTGGCCACAACATATAAACTCGTGGGAACGTGATATTAAGTCGTGGGAACGTCATAATATCTCGTGGGAACGTCATAATATCTCGTGGGAACGTCATATTAAGTCGTGGCCACAATATAATTTTGTTGAGGTAACGACATCATTATGTCGTGGCCACGCGATGCAAAGTCGTGGCCTCGAGATCATATGTTGAGGGAACGATATATTTTTCTCGTGGCCACGAGATCATTTTGTTGAGGTAACGACATCATTATGTCGTGGCCACGCGTTGAGGGAGCCACAGCGGCCAATACTGTAACCGTACCATAGACTGGGCTACAGCAGAGACGGAGATAACAGAAAAAATAACATTTTACTTTAAATTAGGAATGTCATATAAAGATATAGTGCGGTCTTTGGCATTAAGACATGGGTACGTTATAAAGATAAGCGCATTCTTAGACTTTTTTTTGTCGCACGCATATTTAGGGACCGTCTCAAAATTACATGCGACATTGGCATAAACGTTTCTAACTTCAATAGCATTTGAAGACAGTGACTTACAGTCATAAAACCAATTGTACATTGTTCACCCAGGTCTCATGTATGATGCACACCTTTTAGATTTTTGATATTTATGACAATAAACTGCTGAATCATATGCAAATATTGTAGGCCTATTTCACATCTCTACTGTATGGGATCATACACAAAATATGACAATATTTAAAGCTCAATATCATTTGAAGACAATGACTTATAAAACCAACTGTATATTGTTCATATAGGTCTCATGTATGATGCACACCTTTAATATTTTTGATATTTATGACATAAACTGCTAAATCATATGCAAATATTGCTATGTATTTCACTACTGTATGGGATCATATACAGAATATGACAATATTTAAAGCTCAATAGCATTTGAAGACAGTGACTTACAGTCATAAAACCAACTGTACATTGTTCATATAGGTCTCATGTATGATGCACACCTTTAATATTTTTGATATGTATGACAGTAAACTGCTAAATCATATGCAAATAATGATATGTATTTCACTACTGTGTGGGATCATATACAGAATATGACCACATTTAAAGCTCAATAGCATTTGAAGACAATGACTTACAGTCATAAAACCAACTGTACATTGTTCATCTAGGTGTCAGGTATGTGGCAGTAGTGAAATAGGCCTACAATATTTGCATATGATTCAGCAGTTTATTGTCATAAATATCAAAAATCTAAAAGGTGTGCATCATACATGAGACCTGGGTGAACAGTGTACAGTTGGTTTTATGACTGTAAGTCATTGTCTTCAAATGCTATTGAAGTTAGAAATGTTTATGCCAATGTCGCATGTAATTTTGAGACGGTCCCTAAATATGCGTGCGACAAAGTCTAAGAATGCGCTTCATGTGTCTTTCACTTATAACGTACGCATGTCTTAATGCCAAAGACCGCACTATATCTTTATATGACATTCCTAATTTAAAGTAAAATGTTATTTCTTCTGTCATCTCCATCTCTGCTGTAGCCCAGTCTATGGTACGGTTACAGTATTGGCCGCTGTGGCTCCCTCAATGCGTGGCCACGACATAATGATGTCGTTACCTCAACAAAATTATCTCGTGGCCACGAGAAAAATATATCGTTCCCTCAACATATGATCTTGAGGCCACGACTTTGCATCGCGTGGCCACGACATAATGATGTCGTTACCTCAACAAAATGATCTCGTGGCCACGACTTAATATGACGTTCCCACGAGATATTATGACGTTCCCACGACTTAATATCACGTTCCCACGAGTTTATATGTTGTGGCCACAACAAAAATAAGTGAACCGAACATGTCCCCTCCCGGTCACCGTAATAATAGGCTATTATAGGGGTGGGAAAAGACATGCACGTGTGAGTGAAAAATAAGAATACTTGGGAGACTGACATTGTAATGATGCTCTCTGTTACATTTGCCCTGTCTTGTGTACATTGTGTTTTCACATTCTGCCCTGCTCTCTTCTTGTTTCCTGTGCCACATTTTGTAGTCCTTTGTAGTTTTCTTGATGATTAGTTCTCTGATTGTGTCCAGGTGTATCTTGTTAGTCTATTATTACCATGTGTGTATTTAAACCCCAGTGATTCCTGTGTTCATTGTCAGTTGTTGTCCTTCAATGGCTGTAATGTTGGTGCTCAGTTCCGTTTTCAGTTCATTGCGTTTTTGTATAAACTGTCTGCACTTGGATCCAGCTAACCCTTGTTTCTGATTTGTTACACAGAAAATACTGATCCCAAATTGTATCTTCTCATTTTCTAAAACTGTTTTTCATTGAATGTGTATATTAATAGAGGCAACAGTATTGGTATTGGTATCGATATCAGTGATGTTGGCCTTCATGCGTAAAAAGAAGCCATTAAACAATTAGTCAAATAAGAACAACAGGTTCTAAGTCTAAGTGTGCTGATCAGGTTTTGCTTACATTATTTTGATCTTTCCCTGATAAATGATCATTTACATTGTGAGCTTATTAGGCATAAACTATGTTAAGATTGTGCATTAAAGGTAGCCTGGGAAAACCCAGACTACTTCCGGCGAATTTTAATTCTCTCTCCAGGATAGTCTGGAGAGGAGCCCATTCAAACTCATTTCTGTGCTGCCGAAATCGCGGCACCAATCAGAAACGTTTGGGGAGGGATTTACATGATGACGATAGCGCAGCGACGCTTAAGGAGATTTCATTACAAAGATGGATGCCGCCGTGGAACATCACTCGTTCGAATCATAGACAGTATATAAACGAATCAGTTATCGCGTCTGTTTTGAGCGATTTAAACTTACCGTTTTCGTTAAAACCGGAGCAAAGAACAACACTCGAAGCATACGTCATCTCCTTCATCGATCTGATTGGTTTTAAGACTATCCAATTGCGCCCAGAGGAATTTGAGCTACGTCGGTTGGTGACACCCCTTTGGAAATGATTTGTCTACATAACTTCGCCAGACCCTACACTCAGTTTCAACTGAGAAGGTTCTGGTTTTAACCAGGCTACATTAAAGGGTTAGTTCACCCAAAAATGAAAATTCTGTCAGTAATTACTCACCCTCATGTTGTTCCAACCCCGTAAGACTTTCGTTCATCTTCGGAACACAAATTAATATATTTTTGATTAAATCTGAGTGCTGACTCACTCCTCCACAGGTTTATGGACACTATAACTTGCTGGGCCAGAAAATGTATTAAAGACATTGTTAATATAGTCCAAGTGACTCCAGTGGCTCAATCTTAAGTTTATAAAGCGACGAGAATACTTTTTGTGCGCAAAAACAAACAAAAATAACGACTTTATTCCACTATTCATTTCATTCTCTCTCTGTGCCTCGAGTTAGTTTACGAAGTGTTTTTGCGCAGCGCGTCTGTGTTGCACGTCACCACGTAGGCTCACTATTGGGCGATGCTGGTCATGTGTGTGATGCGTGGTGACGTGCAACACAGACGCGCTACGCAAAAACACTACGTGAAAAGACTCGAGGCCCAGAGAGAAGGAAATGAAAGTGAAATAAAGTCGTTATTTTTGTCTGTTTTTGCACACAAAAAAGTATTCTCGTCGCTTTATAAACTTTAAGATTGAGCCACTGGAGTCACTTGGACTATATTAACGATGTCTTTAATACATTTTCTGGGCCAGAAAGTTATAGTGTCCATAAGCCTGTGGAGGAGTGATCCAGCTATCAGATTTCATCAAAAATATCTTAATTTGTGTTCCGAAGATGAATGAAAGTCTTACGGGGTTGGAACAACATTAGGGTGAGTAATTACTGACAGAATTTTCATTTTTGGGTGAACTATCCCTTTAACACATACTCACAGTGGAAAAGCACACGTTTAGAGTTTAAATAGTTAAAAACACTGATAATGATAGCAATCAAGCGCAGGTCATTTGTTTGGATTTGAAAAGCTGGCAGACATGTGAGAGAGCTGACGATATTTCAATGTTGCCAAATGCCAAAAGACGTTTGCTGATCTGAAAGTAATATCGAATGCACTGCCATGGGCTAAGATTGACTTTGTCCTCAACCCTGCGTTGACCGGTTTCACACGGCTGCCATTGATACGATCCGAAATACACTTAACACAGTGTTGAAAATAATCCTGACATCAAACTAAGCTATATTTGAATCTTAACACATTCAAGTCTCATTTAATAAGTATATTTACAAGTACACTAGTGGTGGTAAAAACCTACTGTAATGTGTAGCCAAATGTCAAATATAATGTATGCATTACGATAAGTTTGTTTTTTACATCCTGCTGTTTTCCAAATTATAATGTCCTTTCATGGCTAAGTATTTATCGTCTATGACAGGATATGCTGGTAAAGTATTCAAATGAGATGCTTGTTTTTCCATAGTTTTGTGAGTGGGCCAACGTGCACTAGGCACAGAGGCTGCGCTGCAAGGGATTCTGGGAGAGTCATGCATATTCAAATCCACTGCTGGACACGGTCGCCCTAAATAGGCGAGAAGCGTGCAGTACTTAGGGCGTGATTTGTGTATGTGCGCGTGTGGGTTTGTGTATGAGCGTCTGCGAGTCTGTGTTTTGCTTGTAATATCTTGTACCCCTGGCACGCATTGTACTCTTCTCCTTGCAGGCACAATTTTCACATAAGCTCCGGGCTGCTTTCACCCCTGTCTTGCCATAAGCAAGACAGATGCAGTGAAAGTGAAGCAGTGCATGAAATCAAAGAGTCTCTGATTAAACACCATTGGCCTGGAGACAGTCTGACGAGGCTGCCCTCCAACCAGCACTACCTGAGATGTTAAAAAAGGGGCGTAGGAAGAGGGAGGACGCAACCAATGAAGTAGGCAAAATTGCCCTTTCAGTAACAGGATTATATTGATTATTTATTGTACTTTATGGTGTCTGATTTTCACTTATTTGGTATTTAAACAAAATAAAGACCCTGTACCAGAAGTGTATTAATTATCAGTAGTCTTATGTGAACTTAGCCTATGTGAATTTTCCTTACAGCAGTCTTTGCAACTTCAGCTAATAAGTCCGAATACTTAATATTTGGTAATACATAACCCTTAAAAGTACAATGAAAACATCCAATGATGTGCATTTGTTTATATTATTTTTTATTAGCGTCATCCATATTCTGAGCAAATAATTTCAGTGTTTTAGATATTTTCATAAATTAATTGGGCTCGTAATTCCAGGTTCAATGTTTTATTGATTTAAGTATTTTGGTTGCAGTAAATTCATTCCATGAATTATACTTTTTTTAAAGTATCTAATATGTTAGTTTGTTCTGTGATACACATTTTATTATTATTATTATTATTTCTAAAGTGTTTCTTTGCCACACACATTAAGATTATTATTACTATTATTTTTAAATGTGGTTCTGACATCACGTTGGTTCATTAGCAATTGTGATCGTGTATACATTTTAAGCCAAAAGTTCAAATCAATACCACGTTAGAACTGTACGCTCTCCTCACTTGAACAGAAGCGAGTGGTTTATTGGCAAACTAATCACAGAGGTCGTTAATACCAGCCAATTCTACATATCAGCAGGCAGAATGACCTGTATCTAAATCTAACAGATTTTTCTAATAAATGTTCCAAAGGAATCGTACATACAAAAACAAAACAATTTGAGTGACATGATTCTTTGTGACGACAGAAACATTGCAATCATATTAGTAGTTAAAGGTGTTCTCTTTCAGATTGTTGGTCTCCTTAGACCTCCTCACGTCTCATGTTGGTGATATTGAGGTTGTGTTACTGGATCTTGAGCATTATCTAAAGGTCATATCAATGAGTCACTGACACAGCAGCTAGCTGTGTATTAGCAGCGGTAAACAAAGCTAAGCAGCTGTCAATGTATGTTTGCAGCCTTTGTGTTGTTCATAGAGAGTTTAAGGTGAATTGTTTTATATTAAATCATTTTACACATAAAGAAATTAACAGTAAATTTGACATTTATCTATAAACAATGTGAAATTGCATAAGAATGATCCCAAGTTAGATAATAGTGATTTAGCATTTGTTTGAAAGTTTCTAGCTTCTGTTGTTTTGAATGCATTTTCTCTTCTATTGTGGATTTCTTTAGGGTTTTTGCCATCAAAGAATGTATTGTATGTAGCCTAATGTAACTTTGTGTGAAGTACAACTTCACCCACATAGCACATAACCTCATCAGAAACAAAGAACGATATTTTGGGGGTGTTTGAAACTGCTTACATGCTACTGCCACCTGACTGTCAGGAGGCAACAGGCAGACAAAATGCTAATGCTAAAACATAGCTAAATTTATTTCACCTCCATATATAACTCATGATGGATTGAGAGGATGTGAATCCAACAAAGCATTAGGCTACATATGGTTACTCCACAGTGAAAGTTTTTTGAACACTCTGCTGCTTGTTTATGGTGCTCTAAAGCTAATCTGTAGCTTCTTTAGCTCAACAATGTTTCACTAGAAGTATCTCATTATAACTTCTAATGAAAAATTCAGCCTTTCCAATTGAACCCTTCTCGTTGTATGCTATCTAAACTGGGGTAAGTGTAAGACCTACTATAAACTATAGGAGCAGCTATACTCATTCAATTATATATACTCACTCAAGGTACTGTTAGTGATAAAATGTGCAGTGGGAGTAAATTACAGTTGATACACTACTACACGGTCTCGACAATTATGCATAAGATGGAATTGATTGTGGAAAAGATTCATTTTTTGGTGTCTAAGTAATTAAAGTAGATTTTTGACCCTACGCGCTGTCTCGTAAAGGTATTTTAAATAGACAGAAAGGCAAAAGTGGGTTCTCAACAGGAGAGGATGCTGAATATAGTAATTAAATGTGCCGGCAAATAGCACCAAACTCATCAACGAGAGCGTTTTTAATGAAATAACACTCTAAATGAACACTGGGAGAAAATAAAAAGTGAGCAATGGCTTTTCGTTGTACTCTGAAATTTTAATTGCCTGTCTGGAGAATATTAGATAAAGCTTGATTAGAAATAAATTGGAAATCTCCGCTGAATGCATCTGCTGATGGGAGTATTATTAAAGCAGACTGCTGTAGAGGACCAGCCCAAAATAAATAAATAAATGAAAAGTGAATCTGGAACTGATTGATTGAACACCAGCCCGTTTTTCCTAGTAGAGATTAAAAAACTTTGATAGACATGAAGGGACTTTTCTCCCTCCCTCTCTCTCTCTTTCTCTCTCTCTCTCTCTTTCTCTCTCTCTCTCTCTCTCTCTATGAAGAATCGTGCCTTTATTTATTTAGGAGTTTGTCTGTTTTAATTTAATTTTTTTGTTTATGGATAACCGTTTTGGTAACTGTCAGACATGTCCCATCAAAGCAACAGGTGATAAAAGTATTTTAACTATATATCTGGCAGAAATGGTAAAAGTAGTATGCTAGTGTGCTATTCTGAATTCAGCCCAAGTTTCTGTTTCAACCAATAAGCAACACTAGCCTGGAAATCCAGACCCAAATCCGAAAGATTAAGGGTCCTGGCATTGAGTAATGAAAATCGTCCAACTCAAGGGGCGGCACCAAGCATGCATTTGAAAATCTCACTGCACGCAACTGGATAACACTACAACCAATCACAACAATACACATGGTGACGTATCCAGAGCCCCATATGCTTAGCTACCAGCGGAGCTAACTGGTAGATTAGACTCTTGCCGTATCCGGTCGGCAAAACAGCAAAAACGTCCTTCTTTTTTTCAAATGATTTGAGCGCCGTCTTCTGTTCCTCTTTTAGATAAAAAGCCAAGTCTAACTCGTTCATTGTTGCAGCCAAAGCCATTTCAAACAACTGGTGTTCATCCATAGCCATCTTGCAATGTTTACTAGTGACTTCAACGTCGCAGCGCTGTCGTCATTTGTTTAGCTCGCCTCTGGCCCGCCTATATCAGATACACCGATGTGATTGGTGCAGCTCGGCTACATGGGCATAGTTAATGAGCATCATTACACAATGCCAGAGCAAATTCAAATTGTGCTCTCGCGAGAACTCTGGATTCCCAGGGTTTATCGGTTGCATGGTTACTATTTCTGAGTTGTGTTGAGTAGCTCTACCCACATTGGAAATTTATTGGACTAAAATCCTGATGCTAATGCTTCTCAAGCATTAAATCTGGACTGACTATAAAAGTTTAGAAATATTGGATATTATAAGACAAATCTTGTGAAGATGCCATCTGAAGAAGCATCACATAAGCCATGCACAAGGTATATGATTTACATTTTATTATTTTTTGCCATTTTGTTGTAGCAGAAGTGGCTAAGTGTGCTAAAGCTAGCTGCAACACATCAGGTGCGTTTGAAACGTCATTTCCTTCAAATGAACAACAACAAATGCTTCCATGTAGTAAAAAAACGTGTTTTTTTGAGATGTCACTATGGTTAAAAAATTCAGATGGCAAAGTCCATAATGTACAATGTAACTGCGCAACGTATGCATAATTCGGGGATGCAGCTTTCCAATCTTCAGCAGTGCAATGCGAGGCTTGACAGAACCCGCCCACACCCAGTTCTGATTGGCTGAGATGTTTGCTTTCAGTGTCGCTGGTCATGACGTGCCTGGTTAGGATGCTATGTAAAAGACAAGTCGGTATTTATATAACACTAAATGGGTGTGTACGTCCATGAAGAGGTCAAATTGACAAAGAGGTCAAGCAATTAAAAGACATAGAACTTAAAAAGTATCTGAGAACAACGTGAAGAGCCTCGTTCTCTCTTCCTCCTCATTACATATGTCTTCCTCATGTATAAGTGCGACCTCTGACTTTTCCCCCTGATTTATTTCCCGTGTCTGTCGTCATCATTGGTTCCTAGCTGCCGTTAGCACCCAATTAAACTTAAAGGTCTGTGAGAAGAATCCGACTGAAAAATTATTTGAGCCCCCTAATTATATAATTTCCACCTCTGCCTCACATAAATTCCAGCTACGCTTTTAATGGCCTTTAGTACTTGTTCAGCAACTTATAAATTTCAGTGATCCTTGGAAAAGGAGTGAGGAGATGTGCTTTGTAGACGAATCCCGCCATTGCAGAGACTCTGTAATGCTTCCTGCTGACCTTTGGGCGGTAAAGCAGATTTATTAGGCAGTGAACTGCATTTTCCACTGCAAGAGGATGGCGGGCACGTACACCCACTCTTGCCAAGATGTCATCACTGTATGTGAAATCATTTTAATATGGAGTAATGTAAACTCTTTCAAAGTTATGCATGTTCAGAGTATAACATATAATATAAAATAAATTATAAATTCATTTTATGTATTGTAAATACATTGGTGCAATTATCCAGCATGATTTAATTAGAATTCAAAGTGAAAGTGTTTGTATGAAATGCTTACATTTATGTTTTGTAGTTTTGGATATAATACAATATGGACAACAATAAACTAGTGTTGCACGATGTACCGATACTTCAAAAGTATCGCGATACTCGGAAATTAAAAACGTCACGATACCTAAATTTATCAGTATCGATACTTAAAAAAAAAAACGCCTCCCTATAGACGTCTGTGTTTTTTTCCTGACGCACGCAGCAAAGAACCTGCCGCTGTCAGTGTCATGTGACAAAACACTACAGCGAGATGGCAGCATGTGCGAGCACAAGTGGTCCACGACTCATAGAAAATGATGACGCGAGGAGTGACATATGGAAGTGCGTTGCCTACCTTGCTCTGCACGGTGCACCGATACTTCAAACGTCACGATTCCTTAATTTATTAGTATCGATACTTCTAAGAATGACCACGTTCCAGATTTGTAAGGCCGACACACTGGCTGCGTGTCCGTTTTTATTTCGGCTCCCATGTTAACTGCCTGCGTGACACACGCGTCTGGGCGCAGCTCGAGACGCGCGGAAAGCGCGTGCATGCCAGAAATAGAACCGACGCTTATTTTTCACGCGGCACGCAAGCGTGTTAGAAGCGTTTCCA
Source organism: Scardinius erythrophthalmus (assembly GCF_964197995.2). NCBI lineage: Eukaryota > Metazoa > Chordata > Actinopteri > Cypriniformes > Leuciscidae > Scardinius > Scardinius erythrophthalmus. The sequence continues at coordinate 19,560,866 of NC_138240.1, forward strand.
GGCAAAATTGAACAGGAAGATGTTTCTATGTAATTTTGACACGAATACATATTAATCAATGACATTTTGATGTTTGAAAGTTTTGACAAATACAATATAAAATACAATATGATTTTCAAATATTGCACCTCTCAATACAGAACGAATTATTCTGTAGCCTATTTTGCCGTCAACACTGCCGACGTTGTCTTTGCTGCTATATATTTAGCCTATGCTTAACATGAAGTATAGGCCTTCCACAAATCTCTCCCCACATGTCAAATATATCACCAATTAGGCTTATCATATGTTACCAATATTAAACATTGTTTAGTATAATCGCTGTTCATATTTTTATTCAAAGTTCAGAATCAAGATAAAGCTCTTATGTTTCTTATGATAAATGAGATAATGCTGCTAAATTTATATATTTTTTACCTTGAATGTCATTGCTCTAATTTATTTTTTATTTTGATATTTCATATTTTGTTAAAATGTTTAATATATCTGCTGTTCATATGTTTATTTATTAGTGTGTTATATGATTAGAATGTTGTCCCGGTTTTTAAATAAAGCACAGCAATGATATTTGAGAGTGTTTCTCCAATTTCAGGAAAAGTATCGAAAAAGTATCGAAATCGCAATACTTGACTTGGTATCGGTATCGAAACAATAATTTTGGTATCGTGACAACACTACAATAAACCAATCACTTCTATTCAAGCGAGGGGAGCGTACAAGTTGACATCTAAAACATAAAACCATTTTTATTAGATAAAATCCAAGAGAAACTCACAGGAGAATAACTTGGAAATAACTTACAACCACTACACATGAACACAAACGAGACCGAACCCTGAACAAAAAGAACTCAGGGCTTAAATACACATGAAGGATAATCAACTGAACAGAAACAGGTGTATGGAATTAATTAACAACCAACATAACTCATTCACTACTCTCCTCCACCTTGAAGTTAGACATCAACCTTCTTAGGATTCCTCAATCAATTCATTATAAACAATATATTTTTTATAAAAGAATGCCTGGTTTCACATTCATTTTTTGTAAAAATGATATAGGGTTGCTAACGACCCGAGGTGTGTAACAGTGTAAGTATATTTTTTCTGCACAACAAAAATTCAGCGATTTACTGCAGAGCAAGTACTGAACTCGTTAGTGTCACTGTCACTTGATGGTGGATCTGGTGAAGAAGCTGTCAGCGATCAAAATATTGATTTTGAAGATGTTGAAAATGATGTTTTGAGAATATGTTTGAGATTGCGAATATGAGCCAGATTCTGATTGTACTGGGAAATGAGCTCTGATGAGGACAGTGATTATGGTATAACTTTAAAACAATTCAAACTGAACTCCTACAAGCTCCGAAAGGCAACACAATATGCTTTATTTTATTCTTCTGTAATTATTACTGCAATATCAGGAGAGTTTTATATTATTGTGACAGGTAGAGATCCATCAGTGTTAGATATAGATACGGTAAATACCTGAATATGTAATAATAATGATTGGCAAAGCATGTATCATGCATTTAAAGGTTAATAGGCAGATAAATACACAGTGATAATTTTAGGTACAATTTTGTTAATACATTTTTTTGAGTTTTGAATTGAGTTGATGTGATGGCATTGCGCATATTTAATTATTCTCATGGATTAAACACAACAAATCAACGTATTAATAGCATGAATTCAGTATTTTATTTCAAATCATTTATGACTATAAAGTTGTAATTTGTTATAGATTCTTTAACTGTGTTGTTAATATTGTATTGTTCAGTGTCTCTGCAAGAAATTTGTGAACCTGGTGCTAAAACAATGCAGACAGCACATGCAAATAATCAGTGGCCGAAATTAATTTTCAATGAATTCCCATATGAAATCTTTCTTTTTCTGTCAATTTGAAAGACTGATTCGATAGATCAAAACAACACCCCCCAACCCCCAACAAACACACACAAACAAACAAACTCACCTTTCTAAATGACCGGTCTGTTTATGCCTGTAATTGGCTTGGCTTGATGTTTTCAATACAAGGAGGAACAAAAGGCCGTTTTGGTGAAATAAGTAGCCCAGGATAACAGTAGCCATCAGGGTGACAGGCAGGGCAGGAGGTCAGCAGACTGCAGAGCATGTTCAGTGGGGCGCTGGGTAATAGAAGACACTGGGGACACTCCAGCCCAGTCGGCCATGAGAGAGAGAGAGAGAGTCTGTGTTTTAATAAGACAGACACACACTGAGGTATCAGCGCAAAAAAGAAAAAAAAAATGAGAGAGAAAAAAATAGAAAGTTACTTTTTTTACTAATACCAGCCATGTAGTCCTGCTGATGAGTACAGTTACATGATTCTAGATGGGTGTTAGGGGGTCAGTAATGTGGCATTCTCATTTTTTTCCCCTACAAATCTATTGATTTATTTAAAAAAAATAATAATAATAATTCATACATACAATTACTTGAACACATCTTAGTCATGTTTTCAGTTTCATGAAATTGAAAGGGATAAAGTAAAAAAAAAAAAAAGTTATATCATAATGGATAAAAATCTTTATTCAAATTCTTATGAAATAGTTTGGCTGCCAATATTATTATTTTTGGCATTAATATTTCTTAGGAAAAATACAGTGAAGTATATTAATATAATATAATATAATATAATATAATATAATATAATATAATATAATATAATATAATATAAGTAAGGGATAATGTATAGACCCCTTCACGGTCGACGTCACAGGAAAATTCTAAGTTCGCAGTGCGCATGTCGGGGTCAGAAAGTTCATTCCATCCCATTGAATTGTGTGTTAACCAGAGAATTTCTCGTCAAGAAAAAATGCCTTATTGTTGCGTCGTGGACTGTGAAAATCACACCGGTTGTGGAGTCAAGTTTTTCCGGATTCCTGCAGGATCTCATCCGTTTTTTTTTTAAATAGACGACATCTGTTCAGATCTATTTTTTTACAGTCTATGGTTCAGATACTGCTGCTATCTGCTAAGTAGCATGACACAGGTCACAATTAATGCCAGATATCGAATTTCACCTAACTATTAAACCAGTCTACAGTTTACAGAAAACATTTGTTTACTTACCAGGGCTTAACTATACCGTTGTTGTCACAATAACTGTCAATAACACAATAACACTACAAACACGAGCATCTTTGATCGTAGCATTGTCCCAGTCTGCCCGTTTATTATATAAAAAATACACATACTATACTTAACAGTGTTAAATTTGAAAAAGTACTGTTCGACAGAACTGCTTGGTTTGTTACCACAGTTCTCTGCGTGCTTCCTCTGCGATGAAGTTCCACATTTGCGGCTATCCAACACGAAAATGCATGCAGCAAATAAGCCGTTCACAATATTTTCTTCAGATAACTCCAAATTTCTCCCACACACTGGACTTGATTTTTGATGACTGTCAACAACTTTACAATCTCCACTAGCTATTCTTTCTTCAACTCCTCAGCATCCATCTCGACGACTGTAAGCAGGTCGCGCGCGCGCGGTTATGATGCATTTTTAAAAGTGAAAGATCCTGGGAGGGCGTGGCGCGTGGGCAAATAAACTGATGTGGATTTTAAATTATTTTATCAACTTGAAATACAGGCAATCAGGCATATTTTTGTAGACGTGTTCCTAAAAATCTGAATATATTTTTACGTTTGCATGTGATAGTTTTAAACCCGTGTTTAGAACCGTGTTTCCCCCGTGTCCGACACAAATTATTGATTTAAAAAGGAGTTTATTGTTTTAAAAACTATTGTATTGCTTCCGCCAAAGAAAATAGTCCGTTCCGCGTCCATAGCAACGCGCTGTTTTGCATGGCAACGGTCTGTTATAGCTCGCAGTGGTCTGTTATCAAGAAATAACAGACCGCATTCTACATTGGAATTCAGCCACGCCATGTAATAATATAATATAATATAATATAATATAATATAATATAATATAATATAATATAAACTATGGCATCTAATTGGGCCAAAATTCTCAAGTTATAAAACAAGACAGCAAAAGAGAATCATCATCACCACCTTCTCACATGCGTTTTCTTCACAAATATAACTCACAGTCTGGATCAGGTTAATGTGATTCTCTTGTTGGTGTGAGAGTGAGATATAGTTATTGTGTCTCAATGTTTTTCCTTTTCCCTTTTCCTCCATTTTGATAACATTGATTAGACGAGGGGAAAAAAGGAGAGATAGAGAAGGAGAGAGAGGTGAAGATGCCGACATTCTATCACGGCAGACACATATTGACTGGCAGTCTGAAACTAGTCACTCACTCATCAGGGCTGGCTGGGCTGATTGAGTTGCCAGGAGCGCGTAAATGAGGCCTCCATCCACTGCGCTTTGAAATGAACTGCAATCTTTTTCGGGCCTTGTTGTTTGGGTAGCTGAGAGAAAGAAAACGACAGAGAGGGAAAGAAAGAGAGGGGGATGGAGATGGATTTAAAACCCTAGAGTATGGAGGAGAATAAGTTTATTGAAAGAAAAGGGTGAGAGAAGATAAAACGTGAGCAATAATGAGCGAATCTGAAATGGTGGAGCTGATGCGTTTTGGGTTGTTGGTGTGTACGGATTCTTAAGTACTGGGACAAAGGCTACTAACAGGACAAATGTAATGTATTAAGGAATTATTTTGGATGAGTCTGAAGTATTCGCTTATGTTTGAGACCTATCTCTTCCATTGCCTCATAAAATCTGTGTTTTCCATTGACTGGCACTAGTACTGCCAGATAAATTCAGTTTATACATTTATACATTACTTTGAAAATGAAATTAACTGAGACAACAGGATGGGTTTTTAGTTCCATCTATTAATTTGCTACAATAGTAAGACATTAGAAAATGCATGATTAAATAATTATATTTTTCATATCACACATATATTAAATGCTATTGCCATTTTGTTGATTTAACTTCTTCCTTCAGTCAAGACATTGTAGTAATTTTTAAGTCAAATTTTTATTTCCTTTTCTCTTACGATATACATATGGTCACACTTTAGTTTGGAGAACACAATCACTAATACGAGTCTACAACTTTTACCTCAATAAACTACTACTTTACTGCTTATTAATAGTTAGTAGTTGTTGCAGTGGTTAGGTTAAGGTATTGGGTAGGTTTAAGGGATGTAGAATATGGCATTAATGTGTGCTTTATAAGTACCAATAAAAGCCAATATGATAATATGCAAGCTAATAAGCAACTTAAAGGGTGACTCTCGCCAAAATGCAACCCTATAGGGTCTTTTTGTTAATCTACCCGAGGCAAACTTTCGTTTAAAAGCATAATTAGAATGGAAACGCCACTTTTAAGTTTGACCGTATTTTCGTTTTCGGTCAAATTGCCCTTTGAATGAATGGGAGTGTTTGGGCACATCTATGATAGCATCAAAAATCGCTATTTTTAAAACACTAAGAAGGCTCGACACAACATGAAACTTTGCTCGAAGTATCACCAGGGGCTCTACACATGAACTCGAGCATTGAGAACATTGTTTGTGTACACAGAGTTTACTAAAAAGAAAGATTTTGAACAACTCACTGTAGCTGTGTCCGCCGGCATTTTGTCAGTCAAAAATAGTCGATCTCCGAATGCAAATGAACTGACTCTGAATTTTAGTATTGTTTCTTATGAGGATCTTTTTTCAAATAGAAGGTCAATATTGATTTTCACTAACGACAAAACAACAAATTATCCGTGAATTTGTATGGAACTAAGCTTTAGGAGCTTTCCATCTTTACTCTCCTGTCTTCTCCATGTTACGCTGCATTCGGAGATCGACTATTTTTGACTGTCAAAATGCCGGCGGACACAGCTACAGTGAGTTGTTCAAAATCTTTCTTTATAGTAAACTATGTACACAAACAATGAACGAAAATACGGTCAAACTTAAAAGTGGCGTTTCCATCCTAATTATGCTTTTAAACGAAAGTTTGCCTCGGGTAGATTAACAAAAATACCCTAGGTTAAGACCCTTAATCGAGAGTTACCCTTTAATAGTGTGAATTGGTCCCCAAATAAAGAAATTGGATTATGAGTGATAATGCAATATCATAATTTTGTTATAATAAAGAAATAAAGGCACATTTATATTATTAACATTCATTAATGAAATAAATTTTCTACTTTGACAAGGAAATAAAACAACTTGGACACCTACACTGTAAAAAAAAAAAGTTGGGTCAACTTAAAAAAATTAGGCAACTTATCGCAAGCTCTTTTTTGAGTAAACTCCACAAACGGGGACTGAAGTCCACGCAACTAAAAAGATTACGTTAAAATCATAAGTTGCTTCAACATAAATAGTCATGTTTAGCTAATGAATAACAGAACAAAGTATTTTTAGTTGGCTGAACACAAATGGGCCTATTATCTTATAGGCCTATATTGATTTATTATATATTATTTAAATAGTTTAATTAAATAAGAGACAGACCATAACACGAGTCAGATCACTTTTTTTATTTAAACAGTTTGTGTCTGATGCACAACAATGACATTATCGTAGCAAGTCTTGAATTTGTTAACTCAATGCATGGTACTTACCAATGCATGTTAAAGAACATTAGCCTGAAGGTTTAGTTCACCCAAAAAGGAAAAGTCAGTCATCATTGATTCACCCTTAAATTGAAATTGAAATTAAAATGAAGATATTCTGAAGAATGCTGGTAACTAAACAGTTGACAGTAGCCTTAAAATACTGCGGCAGTCAATGGCTACTATCAAATATTTGGTAGTAACATTCTTAACAATATCATCTTTTGTGTTCAGCAGAAGAAATAAACTCATTCATGTTTCGAACAACATGAGGGTGAGTAAATGATGACAGAATTTTCATCTTTGGATGAACTGTCCCTTTAAAGCTAAGGTTGAAACCAATTAATACTTAACATTAATCAATACATTGCCAGAGCAGTATTTTTTTTTTAGTCATTAACTATAAAAGAACCAGTGTCCAGTGGAGGAATGTCACACAAATTTTCCCATGACATTTGCAAAATGGCTTTGTCTTGCAGAGAAGGTACCTCCAAGATCCATGAAAATCTTCTGAATTACTTTGAAAGTATACTTCAGTTCTTTTGGATAATCCATATTCAGTGCATTCATGAGTAGGGATGGGTACCGAAACCCGGTATTAAAAGGGCCCCGGTGCTGAATTTTGAAATACCGCTGGATTAAGCTCGGACGTTATCGGTTCTGCTGTCGGTACTGGAGAAATTAAGAAAGTACTATTGCTATTAAGAAATTATTATCTTGCAAATTTAATCTCGCCAGCCACTTCTATATATAATAATATTGAACTATTTGACTGTGATGCATTTTTGCTAAAGAGAGAGAGAGAGAGAGAGAGAGAGAGAGAGAGAGAGAGAGAGAGAGAGAGAGAGAGAGAGAGAGAGAGAGAGAGAGAGCGATCTTTCACGTGGAGCAACGGTGCGCACAACACAACAGCCCTGCTTAATGAGTGACGATGAGGACAGAACTAAACATTCAAACGGTTAGGCTACACTTTAGATCTTTGATATTAACAAATTTTATTTTAGATTTAGATTTTGGCTTTCAATGATTATAAAAAAGATATTTGATGTATAACTATTAAAAACTAAAGCCGCATTCTCTCCAGCGCAGCTTCCTTCCCTTCACAGCGGTGCGCTGTCATTTCTCCCTAAATCCCAAACGTAACTTCAGAATCTGCACGATCGGTGATTGTTGTAAAATGTAGTCTATACTGTTGCTAAACTGCGGGACGCGTTTGATAATAAAAGGCTATTAAAAGTACCAAAATTGAGCAACAGACGCTGTTCAAAATGCGGCGCGCGCTCCGAAACACACCGCAACGAGACAAGCAACGTATATTTTGGCCTTCGTGTGCGCATCTAAACGATCAAATATTCACAAAAATATGTCAAAATGGCCGTCTTGGAGATTCACTTAAACAGTTTATTCACTTAAATACAGTTTATGTCTTAAATGAGCGTAAATAGTTGGGAGAAAATATGATACGTAATAATGATTAGATCTGCATTTGGTCTTAAAGAGGCAGCAGTCTAATAATCCTGCTGATGATTGCACCATTAATGTGAATCAAACAACAAAAGGCAAAGAGAAAATCAGTCACAGCTCTTGAATGAATAATTTTGGCTTTTATAAGCTTTAATCTATGATAAACTATGCAGTGTTATTTTACATCTGACTTTATTAGATGTCTTTTTAGCCCATATTACTCCTGAACAGTAATGTAGACATTACTGAAATTAAAGCACTGGGTATATAATTTGTATATTTGTTTTATTGTATACTTTTTTTTTTGACCACGTGTTTGTACTTTGTTTTTGGTGTCCTATGTCTTCTGAATATAAAACACAAAAGCCTGCACCCTTCTGCATAACATGCATGTTTTATTTGTTTTGTTAAAGCATTGCTTTTTCTTTTGCTATAGATATTTATTTTACATTTCAAAATTTAAAGCAATATTAATTATGTTCTAAATAATTTTTTTCCCTTTTTTTAATATAACAAAAAGAACCGATAAGAATACCGTTAAAGTACCGGATCGATAAGGAGTATCGGTAAGAGTAGTAATACCGTTAAAACCTTAACGATACCCATCCCTATTCATGAGTCCGAACAAGCGTATACTGCTGGTAGATCTGTAATGTCCTCAAGAACAATGGCCTCTTCCAGTATAAGTTGGTCAGAGTTGGTAGTGATGTAACAGCGGCATCTTCGGCCACAGTAAGGATTCCTATCTCTACATCTTTGGTGCCGTGGTCTAAAGGATCAGTATCCTGGGAGAATAGTTTATGAGATAGGGGTATTAATTGAAGTGTAAATTTAAAAATAATAACAACAACATTATTATTATTTATGTTGTTGTGTAAATAACCTGAATACATGTAAAACATAAATAGATTAAAAAATGACCAAGAAATGAAAATGAAAATGGTAATTTACCAGACGCATCCTGGGTAAACTTGTAGTTTTCATGCTGGAAAAGTGGCAATCCCTCAAGATCTGTTATTTTCTGACGTGTGGTAATGTCACTCACCTAAAAAAAAAAAAAAAAAAAAAAAAAAAAAAAAAAGTTTTATTTTAATCTGCAGATGCACTATGACCTTAACTCTTAATAATTTAACATAGGGATCTGCTTTGGGAGTTAAATGTTTACAGCACACCCAAAAATGATAATTCTGTCATCTTTTACTCTTCCTCATGTAATTCCAAATCCATATGACTTGGTCCATAACAAAGATTTTTTTAAAGAATGTACAGAATGCTCTTTTACATACAGTGGAATCAAAAAAGATGTAAAATCATAAAATTTGTCAATAAAACATGCACAGTTTCCCAATTGACAACAACTGCATGAAAAACAGACTGATGTCATAATTAAGTTTATGATATTGATAACTGATATTATAAAGTTATTTACTTACTATTTTCCTCTCTATATGTGTTCATTCAAAGTAGATTCTCATGGTCGACGTTACAGATACACGAAAACTCCATGGAGATCTGTAAAAAACGAGTCAGTTGGAATCACCACAAAGTTTTACTACTATAAGTATTCCTAAAATGTTCTAAAGAAATAATAATTAATAATAATCTTTAGAAATAATAATTAAAATAATAATAATATTGACAGTTGCAATTAAATGGTTTACCTCATCCTTTAGAAAAAGTGCAGGTGGCAGGCCATCTCTCTCTGAACTCCTCAACTAGTGTAAATACATAATGAGCAAACATCTCATTTGATATGACATATACCATGAATGATAAATACCAGACATGTTCAAGTCCCTAAAGGCCAAATCAAGTCTAGTTTGTACCTTTTTTAACAATATTTCTTTTAGCTAAACTAGTAATTGTAATTAACAGTGTTTTAAACTTTCAAAACGGATTTCTATTTCTACTTCAAAAATGTCTAACATAGCACATCAATTATTACTTAAATCATTAATGAATTAGTTTAAAATAAAAAATTTATTCACAATAAAAAATATTATTTTTAAAATACATAACATTATGCCATTTGGAATGCAGGGAGAGTCACCACGAGGAAAAAAAACTAAACGTGCTGTGTATTTTGAGCTATTTGAGCTGCCGTAGTTTGCTGTAGTTCTAGGCAGTGATGGGTAATGTAGTCTTCCAGAGAACGCCCGCGGTAACAGTAAACAACACAAAGAGCAATATTCCCGTCAGTGTGTCGTTAATACATACCTGTGACTCTTTGGAAACGCTGGATTGAATAGGCAGGATAACATCAGCATTGGCCTCTTCCAGTATTAACGTTGGTCAGAGTTGGTAGTGATGTAATAGCGGCCTGTAACAGTGATGGTGAATTACATGAGGCCATCAGTTTGGGAAGAGCACAACACATCATATATGACAAATAACATACAGTCGATTATAAAAATGATTAATACATACCAGTGATTCTGCAGAAACGCTGAACTGAAGGCAGCACTTCGCTACCGACTTCTCACGAGCTGCAGACAGAGACCTAACCGCCGAGTCTCACACTGCGCATGCGTTCAGGGTTTAAACTGCGCACGCGCTAACAATAAACGCGGACTTCAATGAAAACTAAAACGATTTAGTTTGAACAACAAAACATTGTACGTTTTCATCATTTAAGTAACGAATTTGTTGAATCAACTTAGTATGATGCATGAACACTTCCAATAAAAATATCTCAGTTCATTTTACTGTTTTATGTTTATTTGGAGAACTTTCAGTAAGTTGGCTTTTTTACAGTGTAGCCTATTGTTTTCATAATACTGATTAGATCACTATAACATAAAAAAAAACATTAATGTGCATATAGAGCCCTTAGAAAGAAAGAAACACGTGGATGTTTATATTTTATGTGTATTTCTCCACCTCATTTCTCTTTTCCTCTAGGAGTCACCATAGTCTGCTTTCTCCCAGGTCCTGGTCACTGTGCCCTCACGTTTTAGCTTTCATGACCTCACTAACACTGGCCCAGACCTTAGTTAGTGCAACTAAAAGGCGTGGACAAAGGTTTGTGTTCTCAGTGTTTCCTGAAAGCTTCTCTATGTCTCTCTCTATTCCTCTGAATTTTCAATTGAGTGCTCTTTATTGGTTGGACAAAACAAATGGACATTTGCTTTGACGTAAGGTTTGCCAATTCAAAAGTTTGGAGTCAGTGAGAAATCTGCATCTATTTGATCAAAATAGAGTAAAAACAGTAACATTGTGAAATATTATTACAATTTAAAATAACTGTTTTCTATTTAAATCATTCATGTGGTGGCAAAACTGAATTTTTAGCTGTCATTACTCCAGTCTTCGGTGTCACATGATCCTTCAGAAATCATTCTAAAAGCTCAAGAAAAATTTCTTCTTATTATGAATGTTGAAAACACTTGTGCTGCTTTTTATTATATATTTTTGATGAATGGAAAGTTAAAAAGAACAGTATTTATTTAAAACAAATGTGTACAAATGTAAACATTTTTACTGTCACGTTTAATCAATTATATGCATCCTTGCTAAATAAAATTACTGATTTATTTTATTTTTTCTTTCTTTTAATCTTTTTGACCCCAAATCTTTGAACGGTAGAAGAAAGTCAAATAAAAATTATGTATTGCAATGCTACTGTATTAAAAAAACATATCAATGGTGCAAAATCAAAAATAAATTTATGTTAAAAAAATGGTGCAGAGTAACAAAGAAAGTAGCAATTAAAACATTTAAATATAAATAAAGACACACACTGTGCTACCACACAGCTGTCCAATGAGATGAGGAGTTTTGTTTATTAACCCATTAAGGGCCCTATCTTACACCAGGCGCAATGCAGCGCCAAGCACGATGCAAGTGTTTTTTTGCTAGTTTCAGTCTGACGTTGCTATTTTGAGGCAACAGAAATAGACTGCGCCATTGACCAACTGAAACCTGGTCTAAAGTCAATGAATAAATATATATATGTTTTTGTTATTTAATGATGTTAGTAATATTTTTGCTATTTAAAGATGTTAGTAATGTGCACCTTTAGGCGGGTCCACAACGCGTGTCCACTCTGCATATTAAACACACAGGGGACACAAACATACCAAATATTTAAAATAAAAGGATTACAATGTAAAAGATTATTATTGTGTACATAAAGATATGGTGGAATCCGGCTTGTCCCGTAGATGGTCTGCTTGCACACTTTTACCTCGCGCACGAGCAGTTCCGTTTGCGCTCTGGAGACGGCTTCAGTTTTTCAAATTCCGTCATGTAAATAGCGAATCTGCCATGGCGCGAGCGCAACTGGCATTTAAAGGGAATGGGAGATGAGACTCTGATTGGTTTAACGCACATAAATCCCAAAACACACCCATTACTCATTAAAGGTGCTGTATGTAGGATTCAGCGACCTCTAGCGGTGATGTTTCAGATTGCAACCAATAAGTTTACAAGCGCGTGCTCTTGCCATTGCGCGTGCTGACCGTGCTCGAATTTATGAGCGAGCACTGTGCATAGACAGTATATAAACGGCACTGTGGGTACCTTCCAGACTGAGACGCAACACACCGGAGAAAGCATCACACAACATGCTGGAAACTCAGGTAAACTCCCACTGCAACGTTAAAATAATAGGCTACTTTTATCAGCTTGATGTTGAACTAATGCTCCATGCTCGTACCATGATAAGTATGGAACCCTAGCAACCGTGCCGAATTCTGTCACTGCAAGCACCACTTCACATTTTCTTCAGGAAATGTACATTCTAGGTTTGTAGATAAGGTTTCTCCATGATTCAAATGCCCTGCCGATGTTGATCCGTGTTTTTTACCCGAAGTTCATCCGATTCACGTCTGGCCTTATGAGCTTCAGCAGAAAAAAAATTGTTTTTTGTTTTTTATCAATATGTCGAGTTTGTGTTGGAGTCTGTGTTGTGCTGGGAGCAGGTCGTTTCTTAATGTTATCAGACATGTCATAAGTTGCATACGTCATAACTTGAGTCCATGTCATAAGTTGCAGTGTCGTCGCTGTTGAGTGCAAAGTCAGTAGACTAGATGAGGCGAGAGGCTCGGGAGCGCGCGTGCAGGTGACGTCACTGGATTTTGCAGTAAATCCGACCCGGCACCTTCACATAAAAATAAGAATACTTGCTTTCCGAGGTAATAGCAAAACCTGCAAAGTGGATCATTTTAATGTGAGATTACAACCCCTTCACACACATGCAATAAAAAAAGGATTCATTTTAGTAGAAAAGTTACATACAGCACCTTTAAGAGAATAGGGACAAAACTTTTAGACCATGCGCCTGGCGCGCCGACCATTTTTCCCGTTGTTAAACGTACAGTATGGAATTTTTTTGTCCATTAGGGGTCGCTAACGTCTTACAATAACAAAGGCGTAGTTTGATGACGCAACGTATGCTAAGAATTATGGTTCTTGACGTCAACGTCAAGCCGGCCGATCTAGGCCCTGTCCCAAATCGCGCACTTCATGTGGACTTTCGGTCTCGTGGACTTGAATTGCGCGTGCTCGCCGAGTCTACGAGTCCGTAGACCGTCCCATTCAGCATTTTAACGCTCTGAAGTGTGCTCAGCAGCGCCCCCTTTGTACCCTTGAAGCGGTCTTCCGCGAAGCCCGCATAGATGCAGGCTCCACGCACTTTAACTACCCAGGAATCCTTGCGAAAGGCCAATCAGACAACGGATGGGAGGAGATTTCGCTCACGGATAATTGTTGACATGGCTGAGAAGAAAATATTACGGTTTTTATTACCTAGATGTATATTTTACTAGTTGTTACCTGCAGTTTATACAAACATTATGGTCATCGAGCAGTGGTTGATGTCTCAAACATAATAATAGTGTGTTGAATAATACGATCACATTATAATTCATTAAATAAATAGAACCAAATGTCAGGGCTTTACTGAGTCATATGTAAACATAGTATGAATATTGAAACCTGTAAATTCATCTGAAACTCATGCACATTTTCATTATGTGTTAAAATTGTAATCTTAGTTCAAATGGAACATTATGTATTATTATGTAGCTAGCTACAACTGTATACATCTTTTAAATAAGCATGATGTATCTATTGTCTAATGCTCAGGTGATATGCACAATATAAAAATATAGAACTGTAAAATTAAGCTGTGTAGTTGACATGGAGATAAGACGTCGGGAGCGCAAAAACGTGATTTCTCCTGTCCAACAACAACCAGGCCGTTATTTCCGGCGTGACGATCGAGTCTGTCCCAAAACTACCTCTCAATGCGCCCTCGTGGACTCGCGCCAAGGGCCCTATAGGTCTGCACTACATTACGTCACCAAAGTGTGGACTCTGAGGAAGTCCACAAGTCCGGTGTGCCATTTGGGACAGGGCCTTAATAATGTTTATGGATGACTGAATACATCGATGCTTTTATCATGACTGTGATATGAAGCAGTTCGGGATTGCTAAGAGACAGCAATCAGCTCCACACGCGACGCGAGCTCCCGCGGATATAAAAGGAATATGGACATTTCATTCAACCGAACTAACGTTACACGCGAGTGCAGAATTACTACTCACAGGTCAGTTTATTAGACAAATTAAACTTGTGAGGTAACGCAGCGCTGTTTCACTTGGTCTAACATTACATTTAGCACACTAAACTGCATTTCAATGTGTTGAAATTTATGTGTTAGTTTGTTGTTCATCTGTATGAGACTAGCAGTAAGCTACATCAACATGAGAATAACATACAGATCATATTATAACATTTTATCATTGTTGAACTATATAACATTGGTTAGTTTTATGTAAATGTGCTCACCTGTTTAATAAAGTACATGTAGAAGCGGTCGAAGTCTCGGACGTGGAGCTCTCGTTTATAAACTGTCTATTGGAGCTCTCGGCATCTCGAAAACACCGCGCTGATATTGATTCTCGTTTTAGTTCTCCTTTTTTATCCAAAGTCTGCTTGCCATGGTCCATAATGTTTGAACGCAACAACAACAGCGTGCAGATAGACATTGCGAACTCAACAGTTGTCTGCGTCTGTCGCTTTGGTTAATCAGAGGGCTCTGCTCATAGCTCTGGTTACCATGGCAGTACGAGCGGAAACCATAGGCGGAAACCATAGGCGGAAACCAGGGACAACGCGGATATGACGCCATTGACTGCGACAAAACGGAAATAAAGACACGGTCCGTGTCTTCGAATTAAAATATTAATTTCTCTGGATTTAGAAGTTAATTGGAACTGTCGGGATAATGTAAATACACACCTTTAAAAAATATATAACATAGATATAGTGATTTTTTTTATATTTTTAAAGCAAAAAAAAAATACATATTGTGCCTTTAAACTAGCAAAAGTGGATTTGGACACACTCTAAATGAACCTAAGTGGACACACCCTTGCGCCCTGTGCTTTAGACTATGCGCTTAGATCACTAAAATAGAGCACTTAATGTGTTTTTCTGTTTAATTCATTGGTAAAAAGTTATCCATATATCAGTGTACTTCATGTATTCGGCAGGTCTGTCTCGATTTACCGTGATCGCAGTGTGGACACAAGCTTTCTTCCTGTGGCAGCCATGTTTTCCTGTGTCTGCCCTTTTCTATAGTGAGGTTGTTCCACTGAGCCTCTCTCTGTCTCACTATCTCAGCTCACTGGAGATGCATAGACTGTGTGCAGCTAATTATAGTTAATGAAAGCTTGTTGGTGTATGAGATAGAAGAGCAGAAAAGAAGAAGAGTTCACGCTGAGGGTAGATGTCAACTGGCTTGAACCGGAGGGTATCGCACAATTTGTTTAAACCTGAAGAAGCTATCTGCATGATCATTTTCCTTTGGGGTCCATTTCCGATTTTTTTGTCTTCGTAAAAATATTGTAAATTGACTTGTCTTCATTAGGTTAATGAAAGGGCTCCTGTGTTTATCTTTTAAACAGATAATCTAATCGCTTACTTCCTGTCTCTGAAGATCATTTCAACACGAGTCGCTTACAGTGAAATGTTTTTTCATTTGCGGGACGTGCGGTGAAGTATGCAAGGTGTGTGTTAAGACGTCGTGTAGGCTATGTGTGTGTCGTAGCCATCCGTGACTGATAGGAACACTTCCTGTGCTCTCAGTAAGCACGCAGGGGGTAAAGGATTAGGATAAACACACTGACTCCAGGGCATTGGAGTGTGTTTCCCAAACGGGCGGTCCATAGGGCAAACTAACTGTGCTGTAATGTGAACAGTAGGGTGTTGATGGTGGGGCCGGGGAAGGAGTGAGGTGAAGCTCGGAGGGGGCTGTAAACCCTGAAAGCGGGAGGAAAACATGGATTTGTCTGGCCATGTTTTAAAAAAGCCAGTGACTGCACTATAAATCAGCTGTGCTTGTGAAATGTCCGTGACATTGGCCTTCACCCCTGGGCCCTATAGAAATCAGAGCAGCAGTAAAACTAAAGTACCTACACACACTGTCCGCCGAAACCCCACTGCAAACGCACACACATACAGTGTTTCAACACTGAATGGACTTAAACATCACACATAACACAGTAACTTCTTTTTAAAGGGATAGTGCACTCGAAAAAATGAACATTCTGTCATTATTTATTCGTCCTCATGTCGTTCCAAACCTGACCTGACTGACTTTTTCTTCTGTTT
Organism: Scardinius erythrophthalmus; assembly: GCF_964197995.2. NCBI lineage: Eukaryota > Metazoa > Chordata > Actinopteri > Cypriniformes > Leuciscidae > Scardinius > Scardinius erythrophthalmus. Next base: position 19,577,503 of record NC_138240.1, read on the forward strand.
TTTTTAATCGAACATTTTCTGAAACAATTCAAAAGAAAACACTGAAAAACACCACAAAAAGTGTTGATAATCTTTGACTCCAGTGAGATGTTAATTCAACAACCGCTGCAACTGAATCACTGAATCAGTGAGTCATTGAAGAGTCAGTTTGATTTGTGAATGAATCATTCATTCCAATTTTTTGAACCAGATCAGATGACTTGTTCACTGATCAGAACTTTTTTAGTTCTGGTGTTTTCTTTGTTTCTTTTTTATAGCAGTGAAGCATCTTCATACTCTCATTTTGTGTTCCACTAAAAAATAAATAATAATGAAATAAGACAATATGAGTTAGGAATGAGTGCAACTGAGTAAATAATGTCAAAGTGCACTGTTGATCAACAGCCCAGATGAGCACAGCCTTTGACTTGGGAAACTAACTGTCACACATCCGCATGTTTCTGTTTTTGATGTGTGCACATTTCTGACGGCTTGTACCGGTGTATTTGAGCTGTTGGACATTTGCAACTTCAGCTTCCATTAACAACTGAATTAACATGTGAGAGACAAAGCAAATCTGACATCACGGACTTGATTAAGAAGTTAGTGGAAAATTGGCACATGCCCAGAACAGTCTGACTCTTGTCACTTGACTCCCAGGCATTCAGATGGGATGGGTAATAGAAATTACACAACAACCGTCCGTTCATCCATTCATCCATCCATCCATCCATCCATCCGTATTTCTTTTTAATATGTAAGGTGATGCAATGTTTTTTTTCATTACTTAGTAATTTAATTCAAAAAGTGCTTGATTGCAGATACAATTAACATACTTTTTATCAAATTAAACATATGGAACTCTGTACACTAAGCACTGTATTGGATGAATGCTCATGTTATTATTTTTTAATAAATCTTAGTGATAATGCCCCCCTCATGTTTCAGAATGGAGTTGATGAATGCTACCTGCGCTGGCCTGACCGCAGCAACATGTGGCAGCGAGAGCCGCACACTTTTAGCTGATGTCCCTATAGAGGCCTGTAACACGTGAAGTTTTACGGGGTTGCCTGTAAAGTGTAACGTGGCTCTTAAAGTAAATCAACTTCCATTTTCACTCCTCCCTCTCCCTCCATCTCTCCCTCAGACACACGTGCCAGACTAATTCTTTCCTCACAGGAACACTCCTGAGCTTCAGCTCCGCTGTTTGCTTCATGTGTCCTGTCCTTTCTATTTCCTCCCTCAGATGCTGTCCATCCATCCCACATCTGTCCTCCAAGTAGCCCGAGACAAGTGGACACATCCAATAAATCACTTGAATGAAACTTTTCTTTTTGTCCAGATCTCAACTCCAACCTAAACACAAACACACGCACACGCACACACATACTCTCTCTCCTTTCACCCCATGCTTCTTTTTTCCTGCTGAAGTCACTTAAATAGAAGGATCGCAGTGGGAGACATAATGTGCAGGAGTAATAAGGTGATCCCGGCTGGGGTCACGGCTCAAGCGCTCTCTGTGCTCGGCTGCTCGGGCTCTGGGCTCTATGCGAGTTAATGGCCTGTGGTCAGTGAGCCAGAGGGCCCATAAAGACCCCATGCACTTCGCGCTCGCACCCCTCTGCCGTCGTAGACACTGCTGATCCCATCCAGATAACTACACTAACTGCACACAATCTCCGCTGTGGATTTCACACAGTGAGCACCAGTAAATCAAGAAGCACTTATCAGCTCATTTCACATGCCCTTCAAGTTTGATCACGATCTGCACACCTGTGCGTCAAAAGGCATACACGCACATTAGCGTATTATGACACTCAGTGTATTATTAACTCTGCTGAATGTAGGCAGTTTAATGCTTTAAACATTCTAAGAAATTTAGAGATAAAACTATTACTAAAAAGATACCTTTCGGAAAGTATATTTAGTCTAGGGCTCTTCTGATTTAATTATATATATATATATATATATACAGATATATATATATATATATATTCTAACAATATCACATCAATTCGTCAGTACCTTGAGACTATTTATTTATTTATTTGTTTGTTTGTTTATTTATTTTATTTTAAAATATATACAATATTTAATATTATTATTATTACTACTATTATTATTATTATTATTATTGTCATCAATATTATTATACTTTTCTCCTTATTTTTAGTCCTCCTCTTATTATTAAATTGTTAAAAAAATTATTACTTATCAAGGGACACTACTACTACTAATAAGAAGAAGAATATATCATTATTATTATTATTATTATTAGAAGTAGTAGTAGTAGTAGTATACCATCCCATAATTAATCATAATAATTGGGAATTAATATTATTAATAGTAAATTAGAAGAATATGATGAAGTAAAAAAAATGATTACTATTTCCTTTTAATATTTATTATTATATTATTAATTATGGGATATTTAATTATAATTACTAGAATTAAAATTGGAGAAAAAAAACATCTGAAATGATCTAAAACTAAATTGAAATTAAAATGAAATTAAAAACTAATTAATTAAACGCAAAATTATAACCTTGGGTTGCACAAAGCCAAATTGTAAATGTAAAAAAAAAAATTATAATAATGCAGAAATGTAGCTGATTATTTAGAATTAATCTCAATGTGGTACTGTATATTTGGAGAGTGCAGAGAAGAACAGGGGGAGGGAGGAGTGTCTGTTAATGGCTGTATGTAAGGGAGGGGGGTAATGAGGCCATGCAGGGGAGGTGTGAGAGTGGCACTGCGGTGAAACAGTGGGGTGTAGCTAACACTTCAGCATTTACAGTGATTACATGTGAACCCCTGTCACACAACATGAGCGCCCTCAGGGTACCGAATTAAACTCCACTGTTTTTGCTTCACATTTCCTAGCCGTCCTTTGCTTTAAATTTGCTTTCATTTTCTGTATTACTTCTCGTCTTTTGGTCAACACTGGCGTATTTAGTTTGCTTCATTTGGTTTTCCTGTCAGCCGTCATCAGCGGTGCATTAACAACTTAACTCAAATTAGCATGCTTGTGCTCACAAACATGCCAGCGAGTCCACAATTCATACATGCAGCAACTTTTTTCTTCTTTTAAAGAAACACTGAAACACAAAAACAAACAGGGTCCAAAATATTATATACACAAATATATATATGGTTTGTGTATGTGTGTGTTGTGTTTATTGTTTCTTTTAAATAAAATAGTTATATACAATATAATATTATATAACATATCATATGAATTTAATAACATAAATACTTGTATTAAATATTCACTTTTTTTGTAAATAATATACATTTATATTTATTAAAATAATTTTTGTCCTTGTTTCTGACCAACAGTGCAGGAGAATTTGTCACCTGCAGCATCTCCCTCATTTTCTCACTAAAGTTGCACAAAAACATGATGCATCTTGACTTTGTCCCTCATATTATCAATTTTGGTGGCTTAATGCGAGGAATATTCCACACATGGAGTTCTGGAGGAGAAAGCCTTTGGGCATCTTATAGATAAACCTTAGATGATACAATTTCAACTGTGGTAAAAGTTAATAAAGTTACCAGCCAACTGGCCAGTTTTATTTACTCGCCAAAGTCAATTGTTACTCACATTCGGCGCTTGGCGAGTATTCATTTTGGACCCTGCTGATAAAAAAATAAATAAAAAAATACACAGGATCCCAGCAATCGCTCTTTCCGGGTTTATTTATTTGTTTGTTTTCAGCAAGAAACAAAAATCTACCTCCAACCGAAAGCCTCCCGACTAAACGCACACACACACACACACACACACACACACACACACACACACACACACACACACACACACACACACTTAAAAACCCTGACAAAGGCATCACGTACAACATGTAGCGCCTTGGGTATCACGACACTACTAAAATAAACCATAGCAACAGCGGCTTAGAGAGTAGACAGGTGAATTTAGCCCCATAAAACCTTTACTAATAGAGTTTACTCTCATTTACAGGCCCAAAACAATTCAATTGTCAGCAGGGCTCGACAACTTCCACAGTCAGAGCTGAATGAGGAGCAACAGTAATGCTTCTAATGCAGACTGGTCCAGTTCACTCCCTCCTGAGGGCCACTGCTATAATAACAGACCTGATATTGCATTCAGGCTCTAGTGACACAAGCCATTTAGATTACTCACACAGAACTCCTCTCTGGGTCTCTGCTTTAAATGAAAGAGGTTTATGAATGGAGAGTTTAGGTGCTACAGTCAAACGTTTGAATAAATCTTAAGGACACACAGTCAAAAGGGACAATGAGGGCTGTGAAAAATACATATACTGTGTATGTATGTTTAGTGGATTAATTTCAAGCTTTCATGCCCTTGGCACTGGATTGTTCAGTGAAAACGCCATTAAACGGCTGGATTTGCTGGTTATTTTATTATTGCTATGTATCAGTATAACCAAACTCGATTACTAAGGCTTCTAAATTTGAAAAGGCAGAATGCCTTCAATATATATACGGTGCTCTCTCTGAGGTGTCTGAATGAATATATGTTTGAATATATACCTCTATATGTCTTGATTTATTGCTGACTCTCATGTATTGAGTTACCCACAGCCAGTCATTACATTTTAGCATGCTCTCTTACAATATACCCAGGTTGCCAAATGAGCCAATGGAGAGTAAATTCAGTTTCCTGACAATAATATTTCATAACGGCCACGAAAAAGTATTTTGCAATTTTCACAATGTGTCACATGACCCTTCAGAAATCATTCTAATATGCTGATTTGGGGATCAAGAAATATTTACTATTATTAATAATAATGATATTATTATTATTATTATTAACAATGTTGAAAATAGTTGTGCTGCTTAATATTTTTTGTATTAAGGATGCTTTGAATGTAAAGTAAACCACACAAATAATTTATGTGAAATAAAAACAGTGTAACCATGTAAATCTGAATAAAAATGTATGACTTTCTTTAAAAAAAAAAATCGTACTAATCCCACATTTTTGAACGGTAGTTACGAGTAAATGTAAGTAAGTGTAGAATGACAGGTAAAAAAAAAAAAAAAATTGTTTACTCATATTAATGCACTTGGTGAGTGTTCATTTTGCACCTTGAATATGACTGATTTAAATCCTTGTGTTTCTAGACCTAAAGTGAAGTATCAGAAATCTTAGTTTCTCAATTATTTCAAACTTTTGTGTCTCGTCAGCTTATGTATTTACTACTGAGCATTTTGTATGCTTTCGTAGTCTTCATAATTAATTTTTTGGGGGATCAGCAGCAAACTATCACTTTGATTGATCTTGCCTTTCATCATGGGGGCCTTAATTGTTGATCTTCATTGAACATGATCAGCGCACATCGACATGTCATCTCTGGATTAAGTGATGCTGTCAGCTTGTGGCAAAACAGAAAACAATACATCCATGCAGACATGATTCCATCGACCTGCTCTTCTCTCTCTTTCTCTGTCTTGCTGTCTTTCACTCACTTTTTCAAGCTCCTAACACATGTGGTCCTTGCATATTATCATCACTGTAAATCTGCAATTGATTTGAATCTGCAATTGATAAAATGGCATGTAAAATTTAAACTTCTTACTTTACATTTATTTTAACCTGTCAATCTACCCTTGTTCCACTCTCCATATTCAACAGTTTTCTTCATGGTATCTGTCAAAAAAGCACCAATGTGCTCAAGTGTAACATGGAGGTGAATGTGGAGAGAAAATGCACACACATCCGTGGAAGGACAAACCGGCCAGGAACACATGAGCAAGCAAGACACACCTGGAATCAATGACAGACAAACTAGAACTAGACTAAAAATACACAGGAAACAGGAAGTGAATAGACTTAAAAATAAAAAAATACTGTTCAAAACCTCATAAAACAGACCAAAACCATGACCAAAAAGGTGTGGTAAAAACAAACACACACACACACACAACTATTTGTTTACTGCGAAAGGCATTTACTATAATTACAAGCTTTTAATCTAAAGGCCCGTTCACACCAAGGACGATAACTATAAAGATAACGATAAAGATATAATTCTAAAAATCGTTCTCCATATTAAAGAATAACAGAGTTCACACCACAACTATAACGATAAAGATATGAGGAACGACATCGTTGGGATCACTTTCAGAACGATTTTTTTTCAGCTGTCAAATGATAAAACACTGACAGTCAATCAGAATCCATTCTAATTTAAAGGTCTCGCGCATTTAAAATGGGGCGCGCGCGCGCGTGCTTAGAATAAAAAGACCGTTATCGTTCGTTGGTGTGGACGCATATATAGTTATCTTTGTCGTTATCTTTATAGTTATCGTGCTTGGTGTGAACGGGCCTTAACTCAGTAGTATCTAAAACTTGGAGCTTTTTCAAAATATGAGCATGTTGCTCCCATTTTCTTTTTATCTGCTTTAGCCACATCCTCTGTTCCACACAAAAACACTTCCATCTTCAACAGAATGGCTATAATCACTTTCTTAACACCCCTGCCTCCCCTGCCCATCCAGTGAGAGATATCCTTGAGCCTCACCTCCATCTCTTTGCCAGGTCAGGCAGTGATAGTACTGATAGTGAGCTATAGTTTAGGTCCAGATCTGCTATCTTGCCCTTGAATGATGGAGGAAAGCGAATGGGGAGGTGTTTATTGTCAACCAGACGGTCCACAATGCGGCCGGTTTGCGCAAGGCCCCTCCGTGGCTTCCTCCTCCCCCCACCAATATAATTCATGGGGTGGCACCATTGTGTGGGTGACTGATAAGGCCTTCACTTTGGACCGTTCTGGTCACTTGTCTCAAGGAGACTCCAAAGAAACTTCACTCAGTACAAATGGTGGTGGAAATGTGCTTTTCTCTCTCTCTCTCTCTCTCTCTCTCGCTCTCTCTCTCACTCATTTCAGAGAAGTGGAAAGCTAATACTAAAACCTTCACAGAGAAAACTATAGTATTAGCAAGTATTCAAGTGGGGCTTTGTACTCCTGAGTCTTTTCACTGTAGCCTACATTTCACTGTACAACTTGAACTTCTGGTGCTATTCAAGCAGAAAACTGAGACCTGAGAGCAATATTTAAATATTGCCCCCCCCCCCCCCCCATAAAATAAATTATGGCTAATTAATGTAATATATCAATATTCCCAATTTCTGTTATTAAAAAAAAGTCTGAAAACAAGTAGCTTTGGAAATATCTTAACATTATTTTATTTTATTGTTACTGTCTACTGTTAACGATTTGAACAAACTTCTACCTCTGAATATCAATATTTTGTGTGTACAGTATCTTGTCCCAAACATTTTGTTCTACAGACAGAATGTCAAAGTGACTTGGGGCTGGAGACTTTGGGCAGTAATCAATCCCCTAAAATAACCCAAAACAACCTAGCAATGGCATAGCAACCACTTCGAAAACCCTAGCAACCACAGAGCAGTGTGCTAAAACCTTCACAAAACACCTTAGCAATGTCATGGCAACACCCTGGAAACGGCACAGAGATTTGCATTTGCAAAGACATAAACACATCTACCACAACAAATATTTATGAAACAATTTGAGTTGAGCATCTGAGCAAAGATCATAGATCCTGCTATGGATCTGCATGGATGGACACATTTATGGCTTCTTATTGGTGTTACAATCACATGAAGTACAGTCAACAAATAAATCCCAAAAGTTGTTTTTTGTCTGTTTCTGTTCTTAATATGGAGTTGTTTTCCTCTGCTCTGCACCATCGATCCACCCTTGACAAATTTTGATTCAGTGCTCATATTTTTCTATCTAAGTAAATGTCTAACAAAACACTTGACGAATGGACTCACTAGTTTATCGAGTAAATAATGAAAAGATCATTTGGTAGACTGGATGTCGGGAGCAGGATCAGTCAATGGGGAACTACAGAATAAGCTACGTCCTTCTGAAAGCCAACATGAATTGTTTTCCTTTTCACTTTCACTTTCAAATAGCATTTCATCTAAGAAAGCCCATATGTGTCAGCCAATCGATGTCACAAAGCATAATCAGAATGTCAAATATCTTAAGTGCTCTGATATTTTCACGAAAACTTTCCTGGACAGAGCAGTACATTAATTAGCATCAAACTGCAGTTAAGAAGACACTGTCTGGCACATTTTAAAAATGTCTGAGGGTAGTTTTTTTAACCAAATGTGGACTGTCATTGAATATGAACATAACAGTGTGTGACCACTCCCATGTGTCATGGAAATATCGATCTGACACATAGGAAATGTGTGCGTGTTCAGGTTTCCCACATCTGTTCTTTGTCAGGATATCTGTGATAGGCCTCATGGTCTCCAGAGGCCCTTTGTTTCAACATGGAAAAAGCATTACTGCATTGCAAGTGGTTCGGTAATCCACTCCAGTAATTACAAGAAGCACAGAAGCTTGTAAGTATGTGTGCATGTTATGACCTAATGTGCTCTGAGGTGACTTGTGATGGGTTTGTAAGAAATTAAAAGGATAGTTTGTCCAAAAAATTCTGTCATAAAAGGATTTTTTTTTTTTTTTCAATACAGTAAAAGTTGGCAAACGCTGTTAGATTCCATTGTTGGGCCAATGGGTGATCCTTATGGGGTCCAAAATAACACTTAACCCCATTGACTTTGTAAGGATCACCCATTGGCCTAACAATGGAATCCAACAGCGTGGGCAAAGGTATAATGCTTTTAGGTCTCAGATTAAATGCGGAGCTAGAGTCAAATTGTAACTAAATTATTACAAATTAAGGGATCTTTGCAGAAGCACAAGTAATACCTACGCGCATTATACATTCACCCACATCGATAGATTCCGTCATTGGGTCAATGGGTGATCCTTACAAAGTGGTGACCCCGACATGATCTAGATTTGTAGATTAATTGTTTTATTTACACTTTCTTTGAATGTTCAAAAGCACTTTAAACTTTAAACATTTTTCAAAAAATCTATTTTTGTGCATCAGAAGAAAGTCGGTTTTTCAAGTTTGGAATGACATGAGTGTGAGTAAATAATTAAAATTATTTTTATTTTAAGGTGTACTATCCCTTTAAGTGCTTCTGTTTGCTATTTGTGAATATTAAAAAAATGCACTGAGATTATTTATTATTCTGATTTGTTTTTTGGTCGTATGGACGATATAACGATGTGTTCACTTGCGCTGGTCTATACCGTCAAAACGAGCCGGGCACTCAACATAACTAGCCGAGAGCAAGAACTCTTTTCTATGAGACTGGCCTTAGACTGTGGATGACTGGACTGCTGCCTATCGAAGCAGCATCTTTATTCGGTCGGAAAATGAATCCTCAAGGAACATGGCCAAAGCTCTTTATTGTGTATGCAGTGTGTGGCCAGGTTCAAATTGGCAATCAATTATCCAATTAAGACTGACAGAAATGCACATCAGGAATTCCAGCCCATCCGTCCAGGCTCGTGATTGGAACACGATTAGAGGGACTTAATTAAACCCTAGGTGCAGGGTGTTTAAACATCGTTTGTGGGGCGTTAAAGGGGTTTGAAAATATTAAAAAAAACGCTTACTTTAGATTCTCCACACATTCTTCTGTGTGGTCTGTGGAGGACACTTCTCAGATAAAAGGTGACGTGTGGAAACAGAGGTAATCGGAGAGAGCTCTGGCAAAATTTTAGTCTTACAATGCCAGAGAGAGGTGTAGCCAGTCAGGAAATGTTTTTAAAATGTGTAACACATTCACATTTATGGATTTGAAAGAAGTCTTAGGAATTGAACCCATAACCTAGGTGTCACCATCAACATGCTGATCAAGTTAAAGCCCTATTCGCACTGGATAAGTATTACCTGGTGACCTCTAGTCATTTGTAATAATTGCAGAGGTTGTCTGTGATCTTAATCCCGTGCGAATCGGCCACGTCTGTAATTTGTAAAGTAAAAATTCCCCTGCAAATGACCTACCATATTTCGCAAACACCGAGGTCCTGTGATAATATTAGTCCCGACATTTCCAAGCAATAGCCTTTTGACATCGTATCCGGGAGATAAGTCAGTAATTTCCAGTAAAATCACAGGCTCCGCTTATCCCGTACGAATGCGCCACACGAAATTCAGATGTGGGTGGGTAATTTCCAAATCACACGAGGTCCCCAGATAATACTAATCCAGTGCGACTAGGGCTTTTGCTTCATAAAAGAGTAAATCATAGAGTAATTCAAATTTTATCATAGAAGAGACCCCTGGAGACCTTATTGACTAAGTTTCTTAAATTTTCCCAAAATTTAGATCTCTGCCTCACCAAAAACTTAATGATGTTTCTGAATTAAATAATATAATTAATTAAAACATGCTGTTAATTTTTCCTTGATGGTTACACCATCAAGGAAAAAAACATGTATTTTAAATGCTTGTCTCTGTCATTAACCCTTGTAAGGACGAATAATTAAATAAATGAGTGATTAAATGAAAGAATGTATGGAATGAATGCGTTGACCTGTTATTGTCAATAAATAAATATGCATAATTAGGAGTAATGCAATAAAAGGGCACACAAGTTGTTTGCGTAAATTGCTTTCAAAGCAGGATTAGAAGTGAAGGGTGTATTATGTTTCATATTGTTGAATAAATTGTGAGTGTAAATCAGATTTTGCCCTCGCCCCAGCAGGAAAACAATGAATAAACATCACGACTTGAACGAGAAAACTTCAATATCATGGGCAGCGCTACTGATGCTGAAGCAACACAATTTGCTGAGAACACTTCCCGCACAGCTCAGAGAAGACTTGAATAATTCAAGATCATCATCCATTATACCACACCCCACATCCGCCTGGCATTGGAAATGTTGAATATAATGTGTTGTGAAGCTTCAAGATTCTGTCGAATAAATTCCTGCTGGCCGGCTTCTTGCCTTCCTTAGCTGCCCCATTCGGTGCCTGCATTGATTTCTGAGCGGAATCTTCTGCCTTATTCCTTACATGTCCGTGGATGTGGAATGAGAACCACTGCATTTTAATTTTTAGGGGTTTGTGAATTAATCATTTCCCTGGATAGCTCAAGCTCAGCCTGGCCCTTTCAGGAGAACACCTTATCACAGCAAATAGGATTCAAAGGGAGAGGGGCAGCATAATCCACAGCTAATTGGATGAAATGGCTCTCTCCCCCTCTCTCTCACTGGCTGGCTGTCTGGCTCCTGTACGCTCGACTCCACAGGGACCAGGGAGCCACTGAAGAGGTTATTACAGCATGTCTTGAGGGAGCATTAATACCTTACCCCTTGTTCAGACATGCAAATAATCTAATTCAAGGTCTAGCTAATTAACAACCCCACTCCAATCTGGATAAAGAGGTGCAATAACAAGCAGGACTTCTTTAGGGAGGCAAAATCACACCTGGTCCAGAACACCACAATTACATATGCCAATAAAATTCTGGTTTAAAAGAAAACCTTTGGTTAATATGCTGTAGGAGTCATATAATTATGTTTTATTGAAGTTTATAGGAATCCTTATTCATCTCCAATATTGTAAACCCAACATGGTATGGCCAAAAGCGACTCCACAATGATGGGTGTGGCCACCTGCACACTATCAGGATTATTAGCGTTGTGCATTTTTTTGTTATTTTAATAAAATGTGTCATTATTTTTATTATTATTATACAATTTAAGATTTTTATATTCAATTTATGTTTTTAATTCGGTTTTATCCTATCGTTGTTCGTTTTTTTAGTTTTAATGCTGTTGAATTTCTTACTGTCTGTTGATTGCTATCTAGTGACATTTATGCCATGCGTCAAAAATTACAATTTGTCGTTATTTTTTATTTAATTTTAATTTAGAAATCAAATGCATTTTTAGTTTCGTTTTTTGTTATTGTAGTGAACAAACTGTTTATTTAATCGTGTATCATTTTAGTTTTCGTTAATGACAAGAACACTGAACAGTACTCCTCACTGCAGCATGTCACCATATGAACTCATCTGCTGTTTGATATGCTCTGTATCTTTATGACACCCAACATGCTTTGAAATATATTTTTCTCCTCCAGTGATCAGGCTGCTCAGTGAGGGCCTTCATTAGTATTTGTTGTGGCCTGATGGGAGACAGCAGGCTGAAATGTAACATGCTTTAAGGCATCTTGACTCTTTACTTGCAGGCCCCAAATGTTAATCTGGCCCTAGCAAGGTTACGCAGTCAAGGTTGTCAAGTAGCAGCAAAATACTAATCTCCCGTGCCTCAGGGTTAGTTTGGCCCAAGAATGAATACGGCCCCTAGCTCTTGTTTCTCCTCATTGCTGCTTTGCCAGTTCACGCAAATCCTGCTTATAAAATTGTGATTTTCTACAGCATTTTACATGTGCCAATAGCCTCGTCTTAAATCTTCTTGGTTTTCGGTCTGAGTGTGAGTGTTTCCAGTCCCCACGTCCTCCCAGAAAATGCACATTAGGCTGAATGTATTAAAGTTTTGTTTGTGGATCACACTCGATAAGCATCAACATGGCTATTGACCTTTGTAGATCTGCAGAACGACCATTGCATTAAATTTAGTTTAAGGCAGAATGCGCAGAAAGAATATACTTTAACGTTTTTGCTACATTAAATTATCCATGCAAGTAACCAAATGTATTCTTCATCTGTAGTTAATGTTTGACATTTAGAAGTAGAAATAAACAACAACAAAAAAATGTTTAGTGGTTATCTGATGCGCGCCGTGCCTCAAGTGTTAGCGTTGCAGGATCAAAGAAAAATCTATTTTGTTTATTCCCTTGAATATTTAATTTCAGACAAGTTTTGGACCATTTCATCCAAAACCATGCTGGGATGTTTTTATGGTGAGGCCATAAACAACACATTACATAACAAACCAGCATTTAGTTTGAATCATTAATAACCTGTCTAGGAACTATAATCGAGCAAGTGATAAAGTTGTCTTCACAAAGCCCACAGCCTACATTTTAGTAATGCATGGGCAATTCCGTGCTGACATATTGAAAGCTTGTGTTGAAAGCATGTGCTTTTGTGCGGTATGCATGACTTGTGTGCACATGGCTAGAAAATGATTTGAGAATGCAAATTACAGAAACAGAGCTCTGCTAAATTGTTTGGTCGGCATCCATGAGAATGTTAAAATCGTAAATTGCACTTTTGGCACCAAGGTGGAAAACATTATAATGTACATCTAAAGTAGCGCTCGGAGCTATTTACTAAATCAAACATTCTGAGGAGGCTTCAATGCGTTCAGCATGTCCAGCAAAGAAGAACCCGAACAGCGCAGTTGAGGATTCAGGCCTGACTCGTGCAGATCTTATATTGTATAAGTTTTATATTCCTTTGCATCTCCCATTTCAGCCATTATGCATCAACAAAACTGATTATACACAAAAGGGTGAAGAGCATGCATGCAAAAAGTCCTTAATGATGGTCCAACATAAAATATGGTATAGTCTTGGAGTCCAATCACTCTTTTTAATAGCTTTATAGCAGTCTGAAAATAAAGTATTCATGAAGATTGAGGAAGATGATCCGATGAACTTCAATTTAATTGGCGCAAATTAAAACAATCCATCTTTCTGTGGCTGTCCATCTCTCTGCCAGCTCCTCTTCACTGTTCATCTTGCACCTTGATTACAATTATCTTTTAATGGCAAAACTTGTCAGACGGTTTTCTCCCTCTTTGCTGATTTACACCTGCTCGGCACAATATAGAGTTACAGAGATAACTCATGTGTAAGTGTTCATTTTTGACTATACTTGTCTCTCAGGCCCTCAGCGTTCTCACACCAACCAACAAACTTCCATGACTTTTCTGTATTTTTTTCTCCAGTTCTTAGTGATTGGATGAGGATTTGCTAAAAAAATCAATCAAATCAAAAATTATTCACTCAATAAAAGTGTTACCATTTCAACTAATCCTAACATTAAATAAATTAAAAATACGTAATCCACATTTTTGCAGATTTTAGGTTAGGTTAATGTTAATTTCTACATATACTAATACATTTTTAATATTTCTAATAACATTAAGTATAAAATAAAAAGTATTTATTCAATACTATTGTGAAATATATTATTGGCAATAATATATGTATAAATTGTCTTTCATTTTAATTAATAAATGCTGTAAATTCCATACCTGATGCTTTAATGAAAGCCTTGTCGTAAAGCGTAAAGAGATTGTACTAAAAAGCTATTTCTATCTTGTGAAATGTTTTAGAACATGAATACAAAAACATATCGAAAATGTCTATGACTTTTCCCAAACTTTTTAAGATTCAATTTTCCAGGCCTGGAAATCCCAATGTTAAAATTCCATCATAAATGTAGGTGTTCCATGACTGCCGAGACCCTGAGGCCTTACACAGATTTATCAGTGGCATAATTGGTTAAGGCATTTTCTCCTCTGCGTTTTTATTGTTTTCATTGATGCATGTACACTCAGGATGAAGTCCTAGTGGACTAAGTCCACAGCAACAGATGAGCAAATAAAGTGCATGTGCAGTGGTGTTTTTCTTCAGTGTCCGATAATCTACCCAGGCAATTAGGAAGAAAGATGGCATTTTGACTTAATTTGGGGACAATGTGGTGTGGCTTTTCTCTGCAGATGACTCTTTCATGCTCTCTTGGCACCAGACTGAAGTGCTGAGATTGGACTTACCCATGAGCTAGAGTCTTTATTTTACCATATAGCACCTTTTCATCCTGTCTACTTCCTTCTTTGTGCTGCGCTGTCACTTTTCCAGACCAAAGTGCTTATTCTAAGTGATGCGAGATATGGAGATGGAGAACAAATGTGTCTCTGGGAGTAGCGAAAGATCAATAAGACATTGCGACTCACCTAAAATGTAGTGGTATGGGGGAAGGACAAGGAACAAAAGAGCGATACTCATAGAATAAGCGGATTTGGGCAGAAATAAGTAGTAAACAAACACAAGGCAACCTTAACACAACATATATCAGACTATGAGATATCTCTTGGCACACTTCATAACTGCTGTTTGTTTTGAAAGAGATGATATTATTGGGCCGTGGAATGATAACCTCTCCTTGCAGTTCTCATCAGAACGTGTGTCTGGGAAATTGATGCTTGCTTTACGATTAGAGCAAATGTATTGTTCTCGGAAAGGCATCAGCGGCAGGCCCCGTATTGCCTCAGCTCAGCAAGCAACTATAAAAGGCATCAAAGCAAACGGGAATGCAGCGCGTGAGACCATGTGCATCGCTCAATGAGCCATGCATGGCCAATTATTGTTGCCTGCCGATGAGGAAACACTGGACAAACTAGCGAGAGTGAGCCATTCCAGCATTGCATCCCACAATTGAGATGAATACATTTCTCTCTCCCCCCCCCCCCCCCCCCCCGGCTTTCCACTTTTTACATCCGTTCTAATCGGCAGGAAAAGGCTTAGAGGAAAAGGGTGCAATTACCTTCAAGAGTCTTCAAGCTATCTTTGAGTTTCTCACTTGAACTCTTGCAAAAACAGTTTGTGTAAGTCCAATGTTTTGTCAGATACTCTTGTGAAAGGTGAAATGGATTTTTTCTGATGTATTTAAATGCCGGCAACACTAACAGTGTTTTATTTAAAAATGTTATTCAGTCATTTAAAATGAAACATAAAATAAAAAATCGGTTTGAACAATCGTCATATTTGAAATATAAAATAGTCAGTCTGATCATGTTTAAGCTGGTACTGAAGGTGAAAAGTAAATGTGTCCTTAAAGGGGCTATATGCTTTTTTCTGAAATTTAAACTCGCGACTGACACCTGTGGCCAAAAAACGGAACTGCTCTTCCTTTCTGCTCGCTCTCGTACGTGCACACTTCACAAGTCATCCGCTGCAAAGAAGTCAACATTATGTTTACAGAGGTAAGAACAGTCAAATACATATATTGTTTGAGAAACTAAGTTTGTTTACTGACTAGCGGTGGTGGCAGAGTGATCTGAAACGTTTAACATGAACGGTGAACGCGCTTGACGTCACATCCGCAGACAGCGCGCGAAAAATCCGACCCGACAGAAAATAGGAAAAATAGGATACAGGCTTATAGGTGCACCCACTGTGAGCTGACAAGGTGTGTCAGTATGCTCATCAGGAGATGTTTGAGTCATACATGGTCAAATAAAAAGGCTATTGTTACGTTTATTTTGGGGAAACAGTTGCATATAGCCCCTTTAAACCAGATGTGAACAACTGGGATGTGCCCCCTGGTGGAATTCCATTTAAAAAAGTATCAATAAAAGATCCCAGATGTGACTATAAAGGGGGTAAAAATTGTAAATAGAACGATGATGACGATTTTGTTCTCTTGAACACATGGAAACGCCATTTATTCGCAAATGTTTTATGTGATATTCCATTTTTGTGCATAAGTCAAATTCGCAACTTTGAGTAGAAACATAGATTTATTATTTTAAACTCTGTGAGGCTAAAATGTGCTTCCATATGTTTGGTAAGTGCCAGAACAAACAAGTTTTCCAAACATTTCTGAAACCCTGCTGTAGACGTGGAGCTTTCGACAGACTGTCCCCTTTGTGTGGTAGGGTTAAGGAATGGAGGCGCAGGAATTCGTCTCACCCTTGCTCTGTTGTATGAGTGATTATGACCCCCTCACGCTGACCCTCAGCCCCACATTGGGCGCTATGATGATCTTTTTTTAAAGGCTGCACACAGGGAGCGATGGGGAAATGGCTCTAGCGTTTTCCACTTCTGCCCCAAATAAACTATGATGTTCTCCATCCATCAGTAGGCTGGGTGGCACACTGACCTGTCATAAATTCACCCTGCAGGAAAAGGTGACAGGGCCCGAGCCAATCTTCATGAAAGAATTAAAAAATGGTACAGGACCCCTCCCCTCCCCCTCCCCTCTCTTCAGCCCTCTCCAACCTATGCTCACCCTTTACCCCCTTATAAAAAAGCCCTCTCCGTATCTATTCCCTCTTTCATCCTTCCCCATGTGTCTCGGTGTCTCCCATCTCTTCTCTCCCTCAACCCCCCATTTTTCTCTCTCACCCAATACCTTTTCTCTCTCTCTCTCTGTCTCTGTCTTTTTCTCTCTCTCCCTCTTTCTCTCCATGGGTAAGCAGGTAATCATGAGCTGTCACAGAAAGGTGACCCATTAATGTGATGGATACGGTGTGAAAAACAAATGGTGTGAAACGTGTGGATTGCTGTCCTTACTGCACCTTGGCCTTTTGTTCTGTCATATCAATATCCACACAGGGCCTCATTACACTGCCGCACTACACAATGAGCGCCGCGCCAGGGTCAGGCTCCCAACGCCACGCTCCCGCTCGCTGCCTGCCACAGGCACCCGCGCTGTGGGCCTCCTCCTCCTCCTCCTCCTCTCCTTTTCTCTTCCTCCTCGTCCTCGTCCTCCCCCTCCCCCTCCTCCTCCTCCTCCTCCTCCCCTCAGGACCCACAGGTAAACAAGCAGCTCAAATCGCCAGTATATTCAACCTCGTGTTGTTTTGTTCATTGACTATTGTCGAGCAGTTTTGAAAAGGAGGAAGCGCCAGCGTTGCCAGCATGCGCCGTCTGGAGACAATGGCAGTGGTGTTGGTGATAAGCAGATGCAAAAGCTGGCTTTTGTTGATGGTCTCTGCTCTATTGTTTCTGGTTTTGTTGTCCAACTGAATTTCATTAACAGTGAAAACAGAGGATGTGCAGAGATACTCAGCTGGCATTGTTTGAGAATGATTTGGGTAAAGAAAGAAAAGGAGAGAAAGCTTAAATGACTGTTTTGTGACTAGCTTACTGAAGTCTAGAACAGAAAGCTATATTTTTATTGATCCAGCATTAAAGAAGGTGATTGGATATATACTGTCTTACTAACTTCTTCTGTTAGAAGAATAAATAGTTCATTCACATTATTTTTATCGCATAATTACTCTAACAATGGGTCTCATTCTCTGTACTGTGCAGACACGTAAACATGTGCAAACCTTTTCCCGCAAAAAGTTCACAATTATATGTATATTTTTTTAAATTAGGATAAAATTTAAAACCACATTTACTCAAAATGTTTTCCTTTTGGCCTTTGAAACATGAATAATTTGAATCTGTTAAATGTATGTATCTATATTTATGACGCAATATAAATGAGCTTTGGCCTTGTGGTAAAGTCAAGTCATGGTGTTCATGTTCCCATCATCCTCCACTCCCTGCTCTCTCATTCAGTAAAATGTTAAATGCTCCCCATGAAAATAATTTGAGGGTCTGTGATTAATGCATGTTAAATAAACATCACTTTAAAAAAAATAGCCTGAATGCAATGTGCGATTAAGAGAAAAAGACACAGACAGATACTTAGAGAAAGCGCTAAGCTAACGGCTAATCTCTACAGCAGCCATTACACCTCCACAGTGACATGTGGTCAGACGTTTATTAAAGGCAGAGGCTAATTTTCCAGCCAGGACCTGTGATCCACAAAGTACCTGCTAATCACCAATTAAGGAATATTATAGATTGCCCAGCATTGATTTTGAGGGCTGGATCCAGCCCCTGGGAAAGAGAAGAGGAGTGAGGGATATACTAGCGTCTGACAGGGCTGAGTGGAGAGGTCTCGCAGCCGCTGATGGGCCATCAGACGGTACATGGGAACACTGACAGCCCACAATTCACCTCAGAGCATTACCTGACTGAAGCTTTACAACAGAACGGAAGCCTGTAAGTGCGGATTAAACAATAAGGTATGTTAATGATATTTCTGAGTGCTTATTTTGGATGAACACACTCCCGGACTGACTCTGTCTTTCCCCAGAGGTTGTAGAGGTGGTCCAGTGGACATTTGAGCTGAGCAAATGGAGACTCTATTAAGGCCAGTGGTTACAGGCCACAGACTAATCTAGTATGACAGACCAGAGGTGTCCTGTTATTTCTTTTGCTTGTGATGAATGGACAGCCAAGGTCCCACACGCTGTCACGTCAGGCCATACCTGAAACAGATTGAGAGAGAGAGAGCGGAACGACCAGATTGATGGGCCTGAAGCCTCACTATTCCCCTCATTTGAGAACAAACACGCACACACACATGCACAAATACACACGGTTTCAAAAGAGAGTCATAACTCATTTGCTTGATACCTCTTTACCAAATAAGAGAAGTCTGCATGGGGAAGGAATCACAGCAACTAGCAAACAAATCATGGCATCTATGTTTAACTGAGATTTTAAGACAAATCAGTTCACGCGGCAGCCATCTTATAATAGGCATACACGTACATCTAATATCTGCTTGGATGGTTAAATCATTTAATCATCTCCTCTTTAAATGTTATTTGATTTTTACATTTTGAGTGGATCTTTTTTATTTTTTATAATCCAGCCAAAAATATTTTTTTCTAAACATTTTTGCCATCTACTGGACTGGAGTTTGATGAAGCATATGATAGCTGCTGTATATTACTTAAATGTCTTAAATAACTTAAATGCCAGGATGTTTTTCACCAAAACCAATCAAAGCACTTCAGCCAGCAGCATGAACGTATATGCTAACACTCATATGCTAACACTCTTCTTTTGTGTTTCACAGAAAAATACAGGTTTGAAATGGCCTAAAAGTGAGTAATTTTTTTTTTTTTGGTGTGGGGGGGGGTTCAACTATGCATTTACAACAAGAGTAAACAAACTCTATGAAATGCTTATGGTTGCTATTGAAATGCAGCTGCTATTGAACAGCTGCTATTGAAATGCACAATTTCTTCCATTCATTTTTCACCTCTGGTTCAGTAGAAAAGATGCATCACAATTTTAAATGTTGCGAGATCGAAGGTCTGCTGATTTGGACGGACCTGGAACACAGCTAATGTAATGTTCCAACAACTTTCATTAATGTTTTGTAAAGTTTATGTAAATGTTAAGATAAAATGTTCTTCAAATAGAGTTTATAGAATGTTCTTATAACATTAATATGTGTTCTCATGTTTTTGAGAAAAGTGTTCTTAGAAAAAGGTTCTTGGAATGTTTTTAGGTTTTTTATCTTGATGGCCATTCTCATAACGTTGAGATAAAACGCTCTGAGAACAACATTTTCAGAACATCCTTATGATGTTCTTGATATTTGCTAAATGTTAACGTTAATGGAATATTATAAACATTCAAAGAACGTTATATTGTGAGTAAAAATAAGGGGTGAGCGTGATTTCCCCAAGTACAACATGTTCCTGGAACAACAATCCAATCAACCAATCAGATTTGAGGAACACGTTTACAGTTTATGTCAAGTTTAGGCTTACAACCAGGGTTAAGTGCTTCTACATCAGTGTTACTCACCTATCATATTTTAGGGATAACTTATGGGTAGATTTAGAAGTATATTTTTGGACAGGAATGTTGTTCCATGATCAACAAAATTTGATGATCCAGGACCATGTCTTGGCAAAATTACAGTGACCAAAAATAAGGTATAAGGAGAATATTGTACTAACATTATCATAACATTCTATTCACGACAAGAAAACAGGACATTTTAATGTTTTACAAACATCCCACAGTGTTTTAGAACATAAATTTGCTAGCTGGGAATCTACTGTTGATCTCCAAGTTGCTGATTCCAGAGAGAAGACTTAGAAGAGATGAAGAGGAACCTCTGAGGCTGGTGCTGTGCTAATGGGAGTGATGAAGATGGTGACACCTCCACCTGTCACCATGGTGACCCTTCAAGTGCACATGTGAGTCTGTATATATGTGCGTGTCCCTCATGCCCTATGTCCCCACTGACCACATCCTCTGTAATATACCTGTGAGTGTCTACGTGTGAAGGACATTGTGGCCAGCAGAGCTATCACAGACACAATCTCAGCCTGACATGCACACGCACACACACACACACACACACACACACACACACACACACACACACACACACACACACACACACACACACACAGACTCTAATAACTTTGAGAGCGGTCAGCACCCTGTGCTTTAATAACACCCGCTGTCAGCTCACCGAGCGCTCCACAAAATTGTCTCGTTGGAATTCTTTATGGTGTAGAGGCCAAGCAACTCGGAATGGAAATGGAGCACAGCCGCGCTCAGACTATTCGCAGCTCCAAGATGGCTTTCCAAGAGCATGCTTTTATCTCTGGGGGGTCAAAAACACACAGGCGGAAAAAAAAAGAAAAGACATTTACTTGCTCTGCCATGCAGCAATAAGCTTTTAAAATCAGAGCTTGTCCGTTGCTGCCAGTGGATGGGGTTATTGTAGAAAAGTCGACTCGAAATGAGCGCACCTTCAACTGTGATGGAGCTTCTTGGTTGACAGGGCCCCTCACACATGACGTGAATGCAGTAGAAGAAGATCTAGTGCAATGCATGCAAAGCGGTGTGGAGAACATCAGGAACGGGAAATTATATGGAAGGTGACATAAGACTAATGTGGATCCATCAAGTCATATCTGCAGGCCAGTGGACTGTCTGAAATGGGGAATAAGAATGTAAGACTGAAGAAATGGTCACAAAGTGCATCACCGACATAGTATGTTTAATAGGCTTTCTATCTATTTTTCTATAAAATTCTTTGGTGAATATACATAATATGAAATCGAAAGCACAGCTGTGATTGGCCAAATGGCATCTGTGCTCATGTTCAGTTAAAGAAAAACTCCATTTTTTTTGTAAATTTGGAGTGCTGTCAGTACAGAGAACAACGACAAAAATCGGTGTTGCCTACACCGTGTTATCCTCTTTTTAAAATTTGCACCCTGTTGACTTCAATGGGGCAAGTTTTAAACCTGCTTTTAGCCTCTTAACATCCTTGATGTGTCATTACAAGTGCACAGCTAATGTGAGTGATTCCTTCGGAGTGAACACGGGTGAATCTGACTGCAGTAGATGTGAAAGATATGAATAAAAATTATGTTATTTCAGCCAGCGCACATACCTGTATTTACATCCTGTTTTCGGTCGAAGTCCACAGTAGTCGATTGTCGAGTTCACGCGCATAGGTTTAGTACCTATGATCACGCGCGTGAACTTGACAATCGAGGATGTACAGTAAATACAGGTATGTGCATTTTCAGGATTATTTGATGAATAGAAAGCTCAAAAGACCAGCTCAAAAGACCTAGTGTTTTTTAGTTATTGTTTTATGAGTGACAAAGTGTGTTTGTTGGATGACAACCTTTGCTATGGAAGAATGACTTGATTGACTTGATGACACGTATACAATCTTTTGGTTTTAGTGTATTTTGAATGTGAAATTAACTGTGGTGCAAAGCTGAAAGTTGGTAAGGAGAACTGTGTGAAGAGTTTTGAAAAAGTATTGAGAAATGTGTCCAATTGTAAAATAAAAAAAAAAACATTAAAAAACATTAAATAAATCCTGTAATATGTTTTGATTGCACAGCAACTATAAGAAGCCTTGGCATTTTTCAGGGGCTCCAAATATAATTTCAGAAAATCTTAAGTGCTACTACCTGCTCCCCCTCTCTGAGCACATATGCACATGTCTATTTAATGCAAATCTGAGGTGGATAAAGGCAGCATGTTTATACCCTCACACACAGTATGAAAAAAAAAAACAGTAATTTAAGCCTACAGCATTAGGAGTAAATAAGCTTGTGTTAGCTTGGAGCTGTGTGGATGTGGGTTGGTAGTTTGGGTCAGGCCTAGTGCCTTTGCTTGGCTTGTGTGTGTATTTGAGCGTGTCTGTTTGTGTAATAATGGGTTTGGGGCTCTGTTTGGAGATGCTGGGATTATTAGACTCTCATCCTGTACCACGGCAACACTCCTGGTCATCAGTGCTCGGCCCCCGCGATCGCTGATTAACATAATCAGTCGTGCATTAGTTATTCATGCGCAACGCGGAGGCGCTCAGGGGGTCGCAAGCTCGCTCTGTCTAATAACCTGTGTTAAATATTAAAGAAGAACATGCAGGGGAGAAAGCATTAACATGGCTATTCGCTCCGGCCAAAACAGGCACTGGCTGCAGGCCTGGAGATGTGTGGCTGAGAGGGACTCAAACTGCCCGTGGCAGTTCTAGAAGCCCATGGCTTTGTGAACTTGCTCTCTGGCTATGTGTATATTAGAAGGGTGCGGGGCGCATGCTAGGCATGCTAATACAAATACCCTTGTGTGAGGAGAATTGCAGGTAATATTAGGACATGGAGAAACCCTGCTAAGTCGCTAAGGACAATTAGCATGTGTATGGTGTGTTTGGGTCATTTCAGTGTGGTGGTAATATAAATACTGCATATTTTGCATAAAAATGTTAATCAACTTTCATGTCAAATGGTTTTCCATGCATAGATGTAGGCCTAACAAAAAAAATCATAATGATCATAGGGCTTGATATTAACTTTTTTGCTCACCAGCCACTGTGGCTAGTGGTATCCGAAAGTTACTAGCCACTCAGCTTTTTCACTAGCACTAGTGTTTTACATATTTCAGTATCAATATGTATAGAAAAAAATCCCTATTTTTGACAACACTACATTGCACTTAGTTTATTATTTCAGATGCCCTTTTAAAAGATTACATTTGAAAAATGTACATATTATATATAAAATTCAACCCGCCAAAGTGCCCAGTAGGAGTGCTGAGATCCACCCTCATTTGGAGAGGTGACGTGTGTTAATGTCAAGCCCTGTATACACACATATATATATATATATATATATATATATATATATATATATATATATATATATATATACACACACACACACACTAACTTTTATGTTTGATGTGAATAATCGATTTGACAGCACCAGTATATACACTCACCTAAAGTATTATTAGGAACACCTGTTCAATTTCTCATTAATGCAATTATCTAATCAACCAATCACATGGCAGTTGCTTCAATGCATTTAGGTGTGTGGTCCTGGTCAAGACAATCTCCTGAACTCCAAACTGAATGTCAGAATGGGAAAGAAAGGTGATTTAAGCAATTTTGAGCGTGGCATGTTTGTTGGTGCCAGACGGGCCGGTCTGAGTATTTCACAATCTGCTCAGTTACTGGGATTTTCACGCACAACCATTTCTAGGGTTTACAAAGAATGGTGTGAAAAGGGAAAAACATCCAGTATGCGGCAGTCCTGTGGGCGGAAATGCCTTGTTGATGCTAGAGGTCAGAGGAGAATGGGCCGACTGATTCAAGCTGATAGAAGAGCAACTTTGACTGAAATAACCACTCGTTACAACCGAGGTATGCAGCAAAGCATTTGTGAAGCCACAACACACACAACCTTGAGGCCGATGGGCTACAACAGATGAGTCCCCACCGGGTACCACTCATCTCCACTACAAATAGGAAAAAGAGGCTACAATTTGCACGAGCTCACCAAAATTGGACAGTTGAAGACTGGAAAAATGTTGCCTGGTCTGATGAGTCTCGATTTCTGTTGAGACATTCAGATAGTAGAGTCAGAATGTGGCGTAAACAGAATGAGAACATGGATCCATCATGCCTTGTTACCACTGTGCAGGCTGGTGGTGGTGGTGTAATGGTGTGGGGGATGTTTTCTTGGCACACTTTAGGCCCCTTAGTGCCAATTGGGCATCGTTTAAATGCCACGGCCTACCTGAGCATTGTTTCTGACCATGTCCATCCCTTTATGACCACCATGTACCCATCCTCTGATGGCTACTTCCAGCAGGATAATGCACCATGTCACAAAGCTCGAATCATTTCAAATTGGTTTCTTGAACATGACAATGAGTTCACTGTACTAAAATGGCCCCCACAGTCACCAGATCTCAACCCAATAGAGCATCTTTGGGATGTGGTGGAACGGGAGCTTCGTGCCCTGGATGTGCATCCCACAAATCTCCATCAACTGCAAGATGCTATCCTATCAATATGGGCCAACATTTCTAAAGAATGCTTTCAGCACCTTGTTGAATCAATGCCACGTAGAATTAAGGCAGTTCTGAAGGCGAAAAGGGGGTCAAACACAGTATTAGTATGGTGTTCCTAATAATCCTTTAGGTGAGTGTACATTACTTATTCTATTACTCTGACATAAAATTTAATTTATTGTGATACAGATTTTCTTTTCATGTGAAAAACAATTAAATTACTTTGTCTGTCAAACTCCAGTCCACCTTGTTATTTTGTTGCTAAACTTGCCATTTAAAATAAAAAATGCATGCCTTAAACTTAAAGGAGAACTCTGGTCAATTTTAACATTGAGCTCATTTTTTTGTAAATTTGGAGTGCTGTCAATACAGAGAACAACGACAAAAATCGGTGTTGCCTACCGTGTTATCCTCTTTTTAAAATTTGCACCCTGTTGACTTCAATGGGGCAAGTTTTAAACCAGCTTTTAGCCTCTTAACATCTTTGATGTGTCATTACAAGTGCACAGCTAATGTGAGTGATTCCTTCAGAGTGATCACGGGTGAATCTGACTGCAGTAGATGTGAAAGATATTAATAAAAATGATGTTATTTCAGCCAGCGCACATACTTGTATTTTCTTCCTGTTTTCGGTCGAAGTCCATAGTAATCGATTGTCGAGTTCACGCACATGATCATAGGTAACTAAACCTATGCGTGTGAACTCGACAATAAAAAATGCCAAGGCTTCTTATAGTTGCTGTGCAATCAAAACATATTACAGGTTTAAAAAAAAAAAATTTGATTTAATGTTTTTTAATGTTTTTTATTTATTTTACAATTGGACACATTTCTCAATACTTTTTCAAAACTCTTCACACAGTTCTCCTCTTCCTATGCGCGTGAACTCGACAATCGACTACTGTGGACTTCGACCGAAAACAGGATGTAAATACAGGTATGTGCGCTGGCTGAAATAACATCATTTTTATTAATATCTTTCACATCTACTGCAGTCAGATTCACCCGTGATCACTCTGAAGGAATCACTCACATTAGCTGTGCACTTGTAATGACACATCAAGGATGTTAAGAGGCTAAAAGCAGGTTTAAAACTTGCCCCATTGAAGTCAACAGGGTGCAAATTTTAAAAAGAGGATAACACGGTGTAGGCAACACCGATTTTTGTCGCTGTTCTCTGTATTGACAGCACTCCAAATTTACAAAAAAATGAGCTCAATGTTAAAATTGACCGGAGTTCTCCTTTAAATCACATGACTTGCTAAGAGTTACAGTACATAATTTCTTTGGAGGGAAAGTAACTCCAACTCCAAGTTACTCTTTTTCCTCATTTTTAGAAGACTTATCTAATAGCATAACATGTTCACCCTGTAATGTCAATTTATACTGGACATAATTTTATTTAATTTTTTTAAATATATATATTTTTAAATGTTAATTTTTTTCTAATTCTCCTAGCTAGTAATGGGCTTCATTAGCTTTAAAAAAAAGTCAACTTTTCCTAGACCACATGTCAAATATTTGGTCAGGATTGGTAGGATAAGTATGAGAAATTATAGATTTTTTATTATTACTTTTTCAACAAACCTGGGCTGCATTTCCCAAAAACATTGTTAGCCATCCATGGTTGCAAATTCCATCATTACCAACATAGTTGAACGCTTTGGCGTTTCCTGCAATCATAGTTCCAGTCAAACATCAAATAAAGCAAAATGACAGGGTCCTCTGTTTATTATAGCAGCATTTCAGGAAAATGATGTTGATGAGTAAGAGGGTTTATTTTCCTTTGCCTCTGCTCCAGCGGGCAGGGTGAGGAAAGACACACACTGTCTGAGAATAAAGCCCCTTGTGGGCGTTTAGGAGCTCACTGGCCCTGTCCTTCTGCCCCCAATTCTTGATTAAGGCCAACAAGCAAGCAGAGCGTTAAAGCTGAAACCAACCGAAGATGGGGGGGAGAGGGAATATTTTTTTGGAGGGGGGGGGGGGGATCTCTCTCTCGACCAGAGAATGGCAAGAAAAAAAGGTGTTAGAGTAAATAAGAAAGAAAAGGAGATAAAGTCTGGAGAATTGAGGCCTGAGAGGAATGCAAGGGGAGGCTGCGGTCGAACCCTGAGGAGGTCATTAGGAGACCAGTGACCTCACTGGTGTAGCCCTCCGATAGGCCACCCACTGGCATGATGTCATACTTCACATGTCAGCCCTCATCAAATATCCACATGACCGCTGGGAACTCCAGGAAGTCATGTGGAATTCGGCACACCTGATTATCTCACTGTAGCCTCCAGCCTCACAGATACAATCTGCAACGTTCCCACCACTTGGGGAAAACAAAATGGGCCCATTAGAAGTTAATTCAATCAACTTGTCATGTAACCTCTTCAACGGCGAGGCTGCATTTCACGGCTTTTGAGGGGTGGTGGAATGATTTCAGCGTCTATATGCATCAGAGTTATTAGAATTATGCTAAGCAGCTAATAACTGGCACATTGACACATTTAAACAAGTTTAGGTTATTACCAGAATTCCTATTTTTGAGAATGAGACAATTAGGATTAATCACATCCAGAGTGTGTTTTGAGGATATCACCTCAAGACAATGGTAAGTGCAGTGGCTGGGTGAGCAAGGGAAAAAGTGAAAGGAAGAAGAAAGTCCTCATTAACAACAGTGGCTTCGCAAATTGAACGGATGCACAATTCATCACATCCTTTCTCCCCAGCCGGTAGAAGCAAGAAGGCCAGGCGAGCCAACTAATGACCTGGAAATAGTTCCTCTAGGCTTCCTGTAATGATGCGGCTGCTTGGGATTTCTTTTTTAATTTGGTCCTTAAGAAAATAACAATCCTCGGTGGCAAGTGCTCATTATGAGCCGGTTGTCGTGGGTGACCATTAGGAAGTGAAAATAACCTTGCTCGTTTACGGCCAGCAAAAACACTTAAGTTGGAAGGCCCCGAGGCCAGGCATGTGTGTAAAGGATGAAATGTCCGAAAATAACTGCGCTTTTTCAATGCTAAGACCTGCCAGTGTGATTTGAGTGGAAGGAATGAATGTGTTGAGCCCATGTGGTATCTTTAAATGATACCAGTGAGCATTATTAAGAAATGTTGCTCTTAGACACCTGGCATGAAAAATATAAACATTTGTTCATTTTATTTTTATATATTTAATGTATTTTGATTCGCGATTAATTTCCAGCCAAAAATGGCATATAAATTCTGCCATCATTTACTCCCCATGTAATGCCAATTTCATAATTGTTGTGTTTAAAAATAAATAAAAATAGTGCTAATTTATAATAATAAAACAAATTCACAGTCATTGTGTAAAAAACTACATGAAAAAGAGCAGCTTGCACAATTTCTTCTTTTGCATTTCATCAAAAAAAAGTTTGTTATATAATATAATATAATATAATATAATATAATATAATATAATATAATATAATATAATATAATATAATATAATATAATTCTGAAATTGTGGCAGCTGGTCTACATTAAACAGATGTAAAGAACATTTAAGATAACATTAATTTCCTATCATGAATAATCACTAGTATTCTCTATAGTAATAAAGAATAAAGTAATAATTCACAAGCAATATCCTAAATTCCCATGTGGTTGGATGAAAAGCCCAGTGATGAGGTGAGTAGTATATTGTGGTCCTCTCATGCTGGTGGGAGGGGGCAGCTAGGGGCTGTTTAAAATGAAGGGCTGGTCACACTTGGTGTGTACAGGAGCACTGAGGCATGGTGAGCACAGAGACGCTTTTCTCCAGCCACTGTTCATACCCATGGGCATGCTAATCAAATCTCAGCCCATCACACACACTCACAACACTTAAAGGCCAGGAGGACACCCGCACATGAAAACATGCATGCAATTCAATTCCAAACAAAACGACACAGACACACACATACAAACTAAATAAGACACACAAACACACGCACACTCGCACATGCACACACATGCCCTCACACATACACGCACACAATTTGAACCTCTTTTCCCTTTCCTCACCGTTGTGACATTTGAGTATTTCCATAGGTGCTCTTCATGCAAAATTATCAACAAATGTACAGAGAGCAGCTTTTGAATTTGTTAGGCTTAATCACGGTGAAATGTTTGGGTAATAGGCCCACGTGATTTACTGTTTGTTTGTTCAAGTATGTTTTAGTTCATAAAAAAAAAAAAATAATCGTACCTTTCCTGTAAGATTGAGGGATAGAGTTACTGTATGTTCCTCATGTTCTGTCGAGACTGACCTTACAGTCTTTATGTTTGGGGTCCTGATGTAGGCTATAATGTGCAAAAAATAATAGTATTAATGTAACCACATATTTTTATATCAAACTCTTCCATGATCCTCTGACCTAATCAAAAACCGGCAGATGTTGTGCAAGCGTGTTTTGTTGTATGACAAAAGCATTTCAGACTTTCCAAAGTGTGACTGATATCATATAGTAATGTTAATTCTGTCAATATGACCCAATAAAACGCATTTTGGAAAAAGTAATTTAAAAACTGAAAATGCTTTGGCTTTATTAATGTTTTATATCCAAGGCCTCTAACATTTGAAGCGTGTTATCAAGTTGAAATTATTTATTGGCATAATCACTTTTCATAAGATTAGGAGCCCCTGGTCTCGAGTCAAACCCCATCATAAAGGTAATGGGAAATAAGCTAAATAAGACTATATGATTAAACAGTTCACTTGTGTGAAGGTTATAAACTGACATCAACCATAATCAAAGGACCAAAACAGAAAAAAAGAAAGAAAAAGTATATATATATAGCCTATATTTAAACATCCTGAAATGAACTTCCACGACATTTCAGTCTTGTCGCCAGTCCACTAAGTTGAGTTTTGGTTTAGAATTAGTCTTGGAATTTTTCTTTTTCCATTTCCTGTTTATCTTTTCACATTCCAGTCTGGCTTTTCAAGCACTTTAAGCGACAGCGGGCGGTTCCTGCCATATATTAAATGAAAAACCTTAATGCACTGCCGTTACTTATACACGCAGTAGGCTAAACATAAAATCAAAACGAACAGACACTAAATTGTGAGAGCTCTCTATTTGAGCCATTGATCTGACCCTGTCCCCTCTTATCATAAAGCATGTCCATAGTGTCTCCGTCAACAGCTTCCTCCTAATGTGATATCTCTCTGATTACTGTATCCACTCCCCGGCCCTCCCTCCAAGCCTTTAATGCACACAGCACTTTCAAAAAGCATTTGTTTCTCTCAAGATCAAAATAACACCGGCCCATCCGTGGGGAAAGAGGCATTATGGTTCCTTTTTTAAAGGGGCTCTCTAGGGACCGACATTGATTCATTAATGAATGGAAGTGGGCAGACAAAATGGATCTCTTCCCCGTCGCGGATATGTTTGCGCGCTTGCCCTTTAACATGCTCCCTCGTAGCATTGCGTTGCATGTGATTACACAGCGGGAAGAGCGAGATGTTTGCATCTTCATAAAATATTCATCGCCAGGGCTAGAAGGGTTGCCCTGCGTGGATCAACCAACCCACACGGAGAGGAGGATTAAGCCAAAGATACTGTGAAGGATATCTGTCGGTTCAATCACGTGACCTCTGAAGAATCACTATAGAACTGATAAAAATGCATTTATCTGCGTGTATTTGACGTGGCTGATAATATCTGTGTGGTTTATTCACAATTAATATGATCGCACATATCTGTCAGTGGATTACGGAGAATTATCACGCATCAAAGCGTTCGAGTCTAACGTGTGTAGGCTAAACCTATTTACGGCACTATAAAAGCTGAAAACAAACTCTCCGATTAAACCACATCGCGTCCTTACATCCATATTCACTCATTATTGCACATCATTTGGTGAATACACGTCATCATTAATTAATTTAAATAGTTGTCATGTAACATGTCTATATGTGCCTTTATTGAGTTGTTAATTATGATGAATATTTAAATGTGAAACGTAATTAAATTAATTGCAAGTTTCAAGCGGATGACCGTAATTAAAAGGAATCAGGCTGGAATCGTTTGACAAAGAGAGACAGATGAAGTTGGGCGTCATTTTAGAAGAGTCTGGAATTGTTTATCCAATTTAATGTTCTTAATCTAAGAGAGTTGCACAGGAACACCTCCTTTTATGATGGAGAAATTATATGAGATTTGTTTTTATTCACACTTAAAAAAAAATGCAATGGCATCTGTCCTAATTGTTATATAACTTGAGTTTATTTTAAAACCGACTCCATCAGCTCTTGCTTTATTCCCATAAATGTAGCTGTACTGTGGGTGGAATTAATTGTGTGTGGGTGTTAAAAACCTCTCTATTAAAATGACCTTTGTTCCATATTTTGTCTTGTGCTATATTTGTTTTGAAGACATGCCAGTAGATGTCACTGTTCCAATAACAGCAAAACGTGTTGTCTTGTACTGTACTTGAACCTTTTGTGTTTTAAGTCTAATCTAAATTGATATTGTGAGGTAATTATTTAACTTTTATGGGCTTTCGATGAAAATAATCTTTAAAATTTGCTTTATAAATCATGAAACCAACTTGGTGGAAAACATAAAAGATATCTCATCTCAGCAGTTACATCACGAAGGCCTCTTTGGACAATTTCCCATTATCATGACAATCTCTAAATGAAGCACTTGACAGCTAGCCTTACTATCACTGCATATTCTTACCTTTGACAGTGAAGAGAGCGAGATATGATGGAGGGACAGAGCGAGAGGGAGAGAAAGAAAGCAAGGCAGAAAAGCTTGTCAGAGGAATAATACTGCTGCCTTGGTATCTTCCAAATTGACTGGGTGACAAACATGTCTGTCAGAGCTGTGCCAATATAGTTTAGGGCAGGGGTGGGCAAACTACGGCCCGCGGGCCACATACGGCCCGTTGGGCTGTTTAATCCGGCCCGTCGAGTATTTAAACAATTGTCTGAAGATCGCATTCATTTTGCCTTTTTCTTGCAATACTTTGCGTTATATATATATATTGCTTTGCATATATTTGACAATCGGAATATCAGATATTTCATGCCATAGATAACAAATGTAAAAAAGAAAAAATGACATAAAAGTAGATCATCATTCATTCAGCGCTGTTGTGGCTGCGGTGTGTCACGAAACAAGCAATGACGCGTCACTATGGAAACCAAAGTGACACGTTATAATGGTCGCTTTAAAGCACTCACGCTGAGGATTCAGCCGAAATATTTTAAATGTAGGCTACGTGTTAAATTAATAATGAGTGGATCAAAGAAAAGAAAAATGGACACTGAATGCCGAGTTTTTAATAAGGAGTGGACAGCTAAATATTTTTTCACCGAAGTCCGATCAAAGGCCGTATGTCTGTAATAATTGACATTTCAGCACTCCTTGAACAGACAGCTGCTTAAGCGCATAGACTTGTTACACGTTAATGTTTTTTCCTTTTTTGGAAACTCACAGAGAAAAAAATAGTTTGGTAACCGCTTGCACACCTGTTTAGTTTTTCCTTTGATTTGTCTGCTATTTAGTTTCTTTGCTCCTCTGGATTTGTGGATGTATCCTGACTGATTCCGTTTACCGACCTTTATCGCCCGGCTTTCGACTACGCTCCCCTGTCTGCCATGTAGGCTACAGAACCCGGTTTTGTTCATTAAATGTTCTGATCTGCCTTTGTTTGCTTTTTATGTTTTATTATACATAAAAATAAATTTGTATATATTCGTTTTTTTCCACACATGTATGACTTTTGGAAGTGCAAATTGATTGCCTGCAGTTTTAATAAAGTTGAATTAATGTAATCTTAATTTTTACTCTTCTAAGTGTAGCCTACACTTGCAGGTGTTTTGTTTCTAATTCACTGTTAGGCCCATTAAATAATAATAAGGATAAACAATATTTAAAAAGTATAGGCTATAATTATCTAACATCTGACTAATTAAAAATTAACCTCAAAACATAGCATGCTAAATGGGGGATATCTAGCATAAAAAAATGTATTGTCAGAATGTTGTCTCTCAGAATTTCGTGCAGACGTTGCCACAACGTAAATGTGTTTGCTCAGCCCGATCTCATGAAAGTGCGAATACCACGAATTGTATTTGTAGTGCTTTTACGCAGTTTTCGCGTGCATATGATACGCACTTTATGGCGTGTAATAGGCACGCACTCCGCCGCACCCCTAATCCTAACCAAGGGGTTTACAGTACGTAGCATGCATGCAAAAAAACATTTGTGACGTATAAATGGCACGAGAAATAAAATTTGTGGTATATATACGCACTTTCATGAGATGGTGTTTCATAATTTGTGGTATAGATACGCACTTTCATGAGATCGTGTTTCATAATCTGCTACTGGGCCGGCCCTCTGTCAAATTTTAAAACCCAGTGTGGCCCTTGAGCCACAAAGTTTGCCCACCCCTGGTTTAGGGCCTCTCGTGATGGGGCACACACCCAATGACAGAAACAGGTCATTTCCACCGGCTGTCCACATAAATCCACAGTCTGGCCCCTGTCCTAATGCTGAGACTGCAGAACACACTCTCGCTTTGAACACACATGTACGCACACGACACACACAGACACAGTAAGGAAAGGACAACTGTAAAGCATCACTCAAAATACTCTCAGTTGGACTAGTAGATCGAGACAGGGAATGGTGAAAGGGTCAGTGACGTGACTTTTTTTTTTTTTGCTCGGATCTCTTAAATTATTCCAAAAAAAAATGCAGTTCATACTGTAGAATGTTGTGAAAATACTTCTATAGGATCAGGATTTTTTAAATAATATTTTACTTCACTTGATGTTACACCAATGGTGTTTTAAGTGTCAAAGTTTTCTTGAAAATGGGGTTTAACCCACATGAATACAGAGAACTTAGAATTTTTTTTTTTTTTTTGAATTTGATTTTTTTTATCTATTTTCTTTATCTCACTCTAATTTGTCATTGACACTATTGGTTAGGTTGAAAAACGTCAAGCAGTGTGACTCTTCAAAAACATTTATGATTTAAAAATTCATGATATTTGTATTAAAAGAAATTAAAATATATATATATTTTTTTAAATAATGTGTTTAAATTAGATATTTAAAACTTTTTTTTCCCCTATATTGGACAATTTTGTTTGTCATTTACCCAAATGTACGCACAAACATTTGAGGTAGCATGGAAGGCATATACTTTTATTTGAACCAGTAAACGATACATATACATACATATATGCATATTTAAAATACACTGCCAGACTTATTTTACCGTTGCGGAAAAGAGGCATAATGCACAAAGACGTGCTAAATTTGAATTGGAAGGCTATAAAAAAGCTATTTTTTTCCATGTCAAGGTGACCAAGCAAACCTGAATCAGAATAGTTAAACCAGACTCCTTTATTCAACTCAAATAATGCATGATTGAAAAAAAAATGAGTACAGATAGACCCTCTAAAGCACACACATACCCTACTGCCTTTCTCTGAAATGCTAATACCTCTCCAGGTCTCATCCCCCTCCTACAGTAACATGCATTGACAGTCTGCATAGCCCCTTTTCTCCGGAAGGCAGAAAAAAAAGCCAGTGCAGCGCCTGTTTAGAAAGGAAACGTATTAATGTTTCAGTATGTACGAGCCGTGATCAAATATGCGCTTAAAAGATGCCTGAGCCAGGGGCTGGTGTGGAATGCTAAAACACCATACATCTTCAAGGTTATCTAGGGGGACGGAGACCCTTTTCCCGTATCCGCTTTTGCCTTATTCCTTTGAACGCATGCATTAAGTCGGCGGCGAGGTTTTGCGCTTGAAGGTGACTTCTAAAAGGCAAAGCCAAGTTGCTGTCTGCGCCTGCTGTCTCGCGCACTTTTTTAATGGCGTGGAGACGGCGCGAGCGAGTCGTTTATGGGGTCGGATTGCTGTTATGGGGTTTAAGGGTGGGTCAGCTTCAGGCGGTGGCACGTACAGTAACTGTGAGACTTTCGCCCACAATAGCTGTCATCAGAGCGGGGGTCATTTTCTCAGCTTGTGCTGCGATATTATAATTAGGTCATCATCTTTGCGGCACGGGCCACTTTCCCTCCACCATAGATCACCACAGGCCCACTCCCGGCTCCTCATTACGCCATATTTGGTCAATAAGCCATTAACATGCCGCAGAGGATGTTAATAAGCATTCCGCACGAGATGAGAGCGAAAAATGTGCTTGTGTCAGTGTGTATATGCATGTGGAAAGAGGGCGGGCTGAGCATTATTCCCTGTAAAGAAGAAGCCTTGCTGTATTTTACAAGAAAGCGTCCCCTCTGCGTGGTCGAAGTCCCTCTGACTTACCAGACTTGACGCCACGCAGTGCATTCATGGTCAAAGCAGTCACATTTTGCGATTGTCAATGTGTACAGTTGACCTTTAACCCTCATCGCCATGAAGCGATCCATGACACGTGTCGGAATCCGACATCCCAATCAAATCCTCAGATTTTTGGCATTGTTATCGAAAGCATCTTTGTAGCATTTTAATTTTTGTCTTGGAGGAACAAAGTTCTGCATAAACGAACAGTGCTGCGGCCTAGTGAAGACTGCCTACACAACCTCACTTCGCTTAAGTACCACACTTCAAATTTGGATGAAAAATACTCTCGAGTTCATGCTTACATGATGTTTCAGCAGTCTGGTGTTTGTGTAAGGGAGAGGCAGAACTTTTTAGTAATATCAGATACATGCAATTTTCAAGTCAGATTAAGGCCGTTGGGAGTTTATGTATTATTGACTAAAATTGCCAAACAACCAACCCATTCTCACTCCTAAAGTGTCAAAATCTGAAGCAGTCAAGTGCCTTTAACGTCACTTTTAAGATGCTAAAGGTACTGTACCCCTAGGTGTCACTATATTGACTATAGGAACCTTTATTGTCATGAAATTACATATTGAGCTATCATTTTGTCATATACTGCATGTTGGTATATTGTGTTCTAGATTTGATTATAGAATGTTCCAGGTTAAAACTAAGTTTAGAGTCTCTGTCCTACTGTCAATTACAACAGATGAATTGGTTTATAAAAACAAGCAAAACTGTCTCTACAACAACACACTTATAATGTAAGTATGTGGAATGACAATTCCATATATTTGAAGAAGAAATGTATAGGTTGTATTTTTGTTAAAAGCACCTTAAGTAGTTCACCCAAAAAATTACATATTTACTCAACCTCAAGTTTTTCCAAACCTGTATGAATTTCTTTCTTCTGAACACAAACAAAATTTTAAAGAATGTTGGTAACCAAATGGTTGATGGGACCCATTGATGGGCCCCATAGTGAAGAAAAAAATAACAATACTAAGGAAGTCAATGGGTGTAACACTATCCACACGAAGCGAGCTTGACATTCCCAAGTGGAGTTTTATTTACACCCAATGTGAACAAATAATAAACAAACAAAGACTTGACATAAAACTCACCAAACAGCAGGGAACAACACAAGACAAGGGACTGTGGAAACATGAGGTCAATAAATACACAGAGACTAATGACTTGACAAGACACACCTGTGAACATGATTAAACAATGAACCAATGAGTACAACACATTAAACAAGGAAGCACATGACAGGATAACATGACTGTGAAAACCATAAAAGAAGGCTACGTTTACACGTGGCCGGCTATTTTCATAAACTGACATTTCAACCTTTCCGTTTTCAAAAATAACATGGTGCACACCAGTCAGTTTTCAGAAAAGTGTTCGTTTACACGAACCCGTGTATATATGCCGTCAAGAGCATGCCAAACCTGTAGGTGGCAGTGTAACGAGAAGCCCAAGCCCACATTAGCCAATCAGAATCCTGAAAATAGCAACAACAGCAATGAATCACTTCCTCCTTCTGGTCGCACTTTTGACGCAGGTGCAAGTTCTGTCGTATACTATGACGTCGGATAGTTTTCTCAGTTTACATGCAAACGTGCAAATGATGTTTTCCAAAATCTCCACTCTGGCCGGAGTTTTTAGAAATAATCGTTTTTAGAGGCGAATTATCCGTTTGCATGTAAACGAAGGGAAATGTCTCAGTTTTTCAAAATAACCATGTAGGCCTACATGTAAACGGGGCCTGAGACATGAAACATGAACATGAAACAAAACCAACACTAGACGTGACAATGGGCCAGATAGAATTTTCATTTTTGGGTGAACTATCCCTTTAAAGGAATTCTTCCATAGAAAAGGATGCTTTTAGCAGTGGGACCATAGTAATAGGCAGAATCATTTTGCGTTTTGATTTAATTTCTGGAGGTGCATATTTAAATAGTCCTTTGTATCCTTTCACATTTCATTTAGATATTACCATGTTCATTGGTTTTATATGGTCATCACAGAATAACTGAATTTAATATAACTTTA
This sequence comes from Scardinius erythrophthalmus, assembly GCF_964197995.2. Classification (NCBI taxonomy): domain Eukaryota; kingdom Metazoa; phylum Chordata; class Actinopteri; order Cypriniformes; family Leuciscidae; genus Scardinius; species Scardinius erythrophthalmus. The sequence continues at coordinate 19,614,599 of NC_138240.1, forward strand.
AACAAGAATTTTAAGCGCTTTTATCACATTTGTCAAATTTTAACACTTAGCTTTTAGGTTTTGTGGTGAAACTTTTTTAAAACGGTGTGTATTTTAAAGTTTTTTCTTGATGCAAGGTCTTACCCAATACACTTCCATTGTGAATATTACTAAACACAATTATTATGAAATGATTAATTATTAACTTTGTGTTATGATATGGTTTTTAATTTTTAGTGGCTTTGTACAGTGTGTTAGCATTCTCAAGATGTTTTCTGTTTCAAAATGATGTCAGATGTCACAACAACATACAAACATATAGAGAGCAGCTGTATGAATCAGTTCACAAAATCAGTAACAAAAGTCATCGTCACGAGTCACGACCCATGTTCTCATTTACTGTAACGTACTTACACACGTGTAGCATAACATTTACGACCGACTCCATCCAGCGCGGGTGGATTACAGCAAAATCAAGCCAAACCTGGTTTCCCGACTCCCCTCATCTGATGACTCGCTCCCAGAACACAACACAACAACGAAAAAGCACATTATGAACACTGGCCTGTTATTTTATTATATTTTCTTCTCTTTGATTTAATTTATTTTTCCTTGCTTTTTTTCTTGAGTGCCTTCTTCCTGCTTGTGAAAATGGGGTTTATATTGATGAGCTGGGCCCTGATATTGATTTCCCATCACTCCCGGTGTGGACATTTTCTGGTCTATTATACTACACTTGCAGCATATTCCCACAGCAGTTGTAAACTGGATATATGGACAACCTGACCTTGGCAATATGGAGATAATGAAATATCCTTAATGACCCTCTTGCAAAGATTTTACAGGCAGCACTATAGACTGCCTGCCCATGTACAATAATAGCAGCGGCAAAAGAGGCTTTCTTTTCTAAAAGTCCTACAAAATTCAGACGCTGTAAGTACACTCATAATACTTGTTCCTCTATTTGTGTCTCCCGACTCCCAAGAGTTAACGTTACCTATTAAAGTTGGGTGAACAGGCCTGAATTGTAAAATTCAAAGTATTGGTCAAAAGATTGGAATGATTACGTTTTTTTTATATGTTTTTGAAAGAACTGATTACAGATATTGTTAAATATTAAATATGAAAAAAAGAGCTGTTTTCTATTTTAATATATTTTATGTAACTTATCCCTGTGATGGCAAAGCTGAATTTTCAGCAGTCTTCAGTGTCACATGATCCTTCAGAAATCATTCTAATATGCTGATTTCCTACTCAGTTATGATCAGTTATTATTATTGGTGTTCAATTACTAATAATAGTTGCTGCTTAAAATATGTGCTGCTTAATATTTTTGTGGGAACCGTAATACACTGTTTTGAACATGAAACAAAACCAACACTAGACGTGACAATGGGCCAGATAGAATTTTCATTTTTGGGTGAACTATCCCTTTAAAGGAATTCTTCCATAGAAAAGGATGCTTTTAGCAGTGGGACTATAGTAATAGGCAGAATCATTTTGCGTTTTGATTTAATTTCTGGAGGTGCATATTTAAATAGTCCTTTGTATCCTTTCACATTTCATTTAGATATTACCATGTTCATTGGTTTTATATGGTCATCAAAGAATAACTGAATTTAATATAACTTTAAACAAGAATTTTAAGCGCTTTTATCACATTTGTCAAATTTTAACACTTAGCTTTTAGGTTTTGTGGTGAATTTTTTTTAAAACGGTGTGTATTTTAAAGTTTTTTCTTGATGCAAGGTCTTACCCAATACACTTCAGAAATCATTCTAATATGCTGATTTCTTACTCAGTTATGATCAGTTATTATTATTGGTGTTCAATTACTAATAATAGTTGCTGCTTAAAATATGTGCTGCTTAATATTTCTGTGGGAACTGTAATACACTGTTTTTCAGGATTTTTTGATGAATAGAAAGTTCAATGAACAGCATTTATTTGAATAAAAAATAGATATATAGATTTTGCTTTTAAATGTGTTTACATTTACTTCAAATAATCCATTTAATTTTCAAAACTGCTCAAGCATTTTGACAAGCTGCCTTGAGACTTTTGGACCCCATTGTTTGAGATATTTAGGAAAGCTGTGGGGCGAATACACATTTGTATAAACTAATAACCTGATGTGCAAATGAAATGGCCAAATTGTCAAAAAAATACCTCATCTCTTAACAAGTATTGGTTGAAAAACAAAAACAGGGTGGATAATGATAAGGCATCTCCAATCCTGAATCTCTGAATGAGCAGCATGTTGAACGTGTCTGTGTCTTGCTGTGAGTTGAATCCTCAGCATCGGGTGTATAGATCATTACTTGTCTGACTGTCTGACAGGCCCCTTCACTGCTCTGTGCCTATGGAAGATAATCATCGGCAGAGCCGGGTAACAATGAACTCGTTCCTGCACTCCAGTATTTCCAGGAGAGCACTTCAAACGCACCTCTTCTCCCAACACAAAAGAAGCCATCTCCTTTGATGTCACTGTCAAAGACTGAGTTTTGTTTCCGTCGCCTTCAGAAACTCCACCCCTTCTCTCTCTCTCGTTCTTCGTCTCAACTGTAAAAAAAAGAGGAGAAGTAAGAAGTGCGTGCTTCTGAATCGTGAGAAAAAGATTTTCACATGAAAAGTGCACCTGCGTTGTTGGCGAGGCCCCGTATACTCCGCCGAGAGGCAATCAAACAAATACTTCACTTTTAACGTGATCGTCTGGGGACTGTCTCTGTCATGAACGGCGTACAGTTCAGCAAGAGATTTTTATTTTTGAGCCAATTAAACCTTCTGCTAATTACTCTCAGTGTGTTTTGGGTGGGGGAGGGGATGGGGGGTCTTAGATTATTGTGGTGGATTTTTCTTTTGAAGGTAATGACAGGAAAAGCCAATTAATAGTGACAACTGACTGAAAAGAGTCAGGATGCATGTAGGCCTATCCCCTCAGAAGATCCAATGATGTTACCATCACAAATAGCAGACAGCTGGGAAAAAAAGTCAAGGAAAGAATTACTGCATTATTGTATCAAGTGCTGCAGTGATAGGCCAACCCAGAAGGTAGCACCACACTGGATCCCTTGATAAAAACCCAATAGGATTTTTCCATAGGCTTTTGAACTATGGCAAAAAAATAAGCTCTTCGATCAACAAAAGTTTATTATATTTACACGTTTTGGCCATCAAGGTCATTTTCACAAATGAACACAACTTTTATGAATATTTGAAGCCTAAATACAATCGCCAGAAATAAAGGCTATTAACAAACTACACTATGGTCGCTCGACTTCAATGTCACCACCACCAAGCTATGGAAGCTTGTTTCCGCCACGCAATAAAACAATTTAAAGGATAATTGCTGCTATTTATTTCACAGTTCTGAATTTTTTTCTCAGAATTGTTGGATATAAACTCGCAATCACGAGTTATAATGTCAGAATTGAGGGATATACCCCCGGTTTCACAGACAAGGCTCAAGCCAGTCCCAGACTAAAATACATATTTGAGCTGTTTTATCTGAAAGAAACTTGCACTAACATAATTTAAAATGTCCACAGTCATTGTTTTGTCTCAAGATGCACACCAGTAGTGTTTTTTTTCTAAGGCACATTTATAAAACCCACTTAAAAGTCCTAATTAAACTAAGGCCTAATCCTGGCTTAATCTAAACCCTGTCTGTGAAACCAGGCCATAAACTCACAAATTCGGACTGTCGGACGCATTTGCAATTCGGACTTTTGCAATTGCGAGTTATAAAGTCCAATTCTGAGGAAAAGACTGACTTTTTTTTCTCTGAATTGCGAGTTTATACCTTGCAATTCTGACTTTATAACATGCAATTGTGAGTTTAAATCTCACAATTGTGAGTATGTCTCACAATTCTGACTTTATAACTAATTCTGACTTTATAGCATGCAATTGCTACTTTATATCACGCAATTCTGACTTCACAACTTGCAATTACGAATTTATACCTCACAATTCTGAGAAAATGGAGTTTGAATAGTTTGCAAGAGTGTGATTATAAACACAACAAGGTTGTGAAAGCAGACTAGTGCGTAGATGAGTTTACCTGTTCGGTTTTTGATCATGTTTAATGTCCCCGACAACCTATGTAGTCTTAAGGTCCGTTCACACCAAGGACGATAACTATAAAGATAACGATAAAGATATAATTCTAAAAATCGTTCTCCATATTAAAGAATAACAGAGTTCACACCACAACTATAACGATAAAGATATGAGGAACGATATCGTTGGGATCACTTTCAGAACGATTTTTTCCAGCTGTTGAACGATAAAACACTGACAGCCAATCAGAATCCATTCTAATTTAAAGGTCTTGCGCTTTTAAAATGGATCTGGATCATCCGGGCGCGCACGTGCTTAGAATAAAAAGACCGTTATCGGTCGTTGGTGTGGACGCATCTAGTTATCTTTATCGTTATCTTTATAGTTATCGTGCTTGGTGTGAACGGGCCTTTATTCAGATACTTGTCAGCAACTGTCTTTTTCAAGACACATAAAAACTTAAAAAAATCACAAGTGGGGTATTACTTGTGTGTTTTATGTCGCAGAATAAAACGTGAAAATACATTGAGCTTGTGTTATCCACAGATCTTATTTCAGACTTTTAACCAAATCCCATTCAAATAAAGCCATTGACTTCTAGATGATGGAACTGGAAGTGCTAAAATTCTAACTCGTTTCCAGGTTTTGGCCTACAAAAATACGCCCCTACCCAACGGATCACACCTCTAACTTGATAGCTCCGCCCACAAATTCACAAACACGCTATGCAACAAAGGCATCTCCCCCATAATTAGTGTATATGTTACCGGCAAAGTGTGAAATCCCGGTATTGTATAGAATGCCTAGGCAATGTATAGAATGCCTGATGGTTTTTGGCAAAAATACATTACCTAATTCTATACATTACCTAGGCATTCTATAGAATGCCGGATTACACACTTTGCCGGTAACATATATACCTCTTACTGCTGATTGACTACAAATGTGTTTTGGTGCTCGGTCCGATCCCCCTTCCCAGCATGCTCTAAAGCATGAATGCTTAGTATTTGCATGCATTCCAGTTTTATTTACATTGTTGCTCTTGATTGTTTTGTCACATTTAGTAACTTGTTGTCCTGTGATGTCAGGATGTATTTGTTCCTTAACTTAAACTGCTCTGTTTGGTGTTTGGAGATAGATCATATTTAGTTTGATCAATATTTTCTGATATTAATGGATATCGGTTTGGGAATACTGATATATGGATCCATTTGGTGGGTCTCTACAGTTTAGGATTAATTTGCTCCTTTCACACAGCGCGTTGATCCCGGGAAATTGACGTAAAATTGTCAAGTTCGAAAGCGCATATCATTAGTAAAAAAAATCCACCAAGTGCACGACTACAATGGAAAGAGCAGTTGCGGAAGATTAGACTGGCCTTTCTACAACACATCCTGACGTCACGTGTCTTTAAGGGATGTGTGTGAAAGCACTCACAGATTCCGTAAAATCAGTGGCAGTGTGAATGAACCAAAATCAAACGATCCCAGGACAAATCCCGGGACACATTATCTGTGTATTTTCCGGAATCTCTGTGTGAAAGGGGCTATTGATAGTTATAAAGAAATTTAAAAAATAATTTGCAAACACCCATTGCAAAGCGGTAACACGTTATATGACAGTGTCCTTGTTACACATAATTACCATGTAATTACTATGACAATAACAGTCTTTTTTTTTTTCATATTGGTTATGAGACAAATAAGTAAAAAAATAAATAATAATTGTTGAGTTGAAGCCGATAGCCTTGGGCAGGGTTCACCAATCTCGGTCCTGGAGGGCCGCTGTCCTACAGAGTTTAGCTCCAACCAGCTCTAACACACCTGTTTGAAAGTTTCTAGTATGCCTAGTGAGACCTTGATTAGCTGGTTCAGGTGTGTTTAATTGGGGTTGGAGCTAAACTCTGCAGGACAGCGGCCCTCCAGGACCGAGATTGGTGAACCCTGGCCTTGGGGGTACATGGGACACATAGAATGGTTGTGCTTTGCATGTCCCAGCTTGTGGTCCTTTCCTGATCCGAATTTATTTTCTGTCAATTCCCTGTACCGTCCCAATAAAAGGCAAGAAACGCCTAAAATATATCTTGAAAAAAAAAAAAGATTAATATTGATATAAAAATCACAAATGCTGTAAAAAGGCAGGACAGCTGACTTAGTGGTTGCTTAGCAACATAAAAAAAACGCAGCGCGTTGCCAGTTCTGTGTGATCGAGGCCGATTGGCAGTGCTGTGTGCCTCACGTTTTCGAACCTGAAAAACACGTTAGGTGTGATCAGGGCCAAATTGTTGTCCTTGGCATCTTTCATGTACCAAATGTTGAGATCTGTGCTTTGTACACTTCTAATAGAAATCTATATTACATAAAGCACATATAAACAACTTAAACAACTAAAAAAAAATACAAATTATATATATGTATATATAGAGAGAGAAAGAGAGAGAGGATGAGAGGATGAGAGAGGATGAGACATGGGGAAAAACAGAAACAGGAGAGAGAGGGAGAGGTAGATTAATTGATTCTTTCATCCATGGTTTAGGATGAAAGAAGAGGTTTTGAGAGCAAATAACATTCAGATTGCATGGGTACCCTGTTCTCGCCGGAGTAGATATCACAGTGAGCACAATGGAGGCTCTCAGGCTTAGCATCCGGCTCAAACAAGCGAAAGACTGTGCTCAACCCAGAAGGCTGCAGGGGCCTCAGCTAAACTGGGTATTATCTCAGATAACCCAGAGCAGTGATGTGTGAAAAATAGCTCAAATTAAACATTTATATATATATATATAACTTTCCCTTGTATAGCAGTGGTGTGTGGTGGACTTCTGAAACGAGAGAGCAAAATAGTTTGGCTTTTTTGTTAGTCCAAGTTAAATTCCTTGTTCCTTTTCCAATTGATGCACACAGAACACAATTTATCTTGCACCTTTATATATAATGTCAATGCTATATTGTTGTATATTTATACTAGGCTACAATAAAAAACATTTAATAATTAAATAAAAAATCTTCAAAAATAATAATTACATGAAATAATACACTTGTAAGAATATGTCCTGCGACTTTTTAAACATTACTTTTTTTTATTTAAAAAGTTTCAAATATTATTATTTTAATTTTGCAGGGGTTATTACAAGCTACAGGCAAAACAAGTGAAAAATGCACATTTTGGTCGAATTTGAGGTTTTCACAAAAATTAGTTCATTAAGCCATCGTCTAGCGATCCCAGTGCTCCAAATAATCTAAAATTATCTTTATTTCTACATTTTCTGATAGGAGTACTTTTCTTTGTCCATGAAAAATGCAGTTTCTCAGGCAGCACGTGATCCCGATACACACACATACAGAGAATTACAGTATTTCAAAATGTATGTATTGGCAAGTATTCACGCAAACATGATCTGTTATGTCTTAAACCCTATTCACACTGGATTAGTATTATCTGGGGACCTCGTGTGATTTAGAAATTACCCACCCACATATGAATTTCGTGTGCCGCATTAGCACGGGATAAGCGAAGCCTGTGATTTTACTCGAATTTACTGACTTAACTCCCGGATATGATGTCAATAGGCTATTGCTTGGAAATGTCTTGCCGTTATTATAGGTCTGTATGATATATTATAAACAGAATAATGTTCCTTACCGCATGCTGCTATACATGTCATCCATCTCCATCTAATCATTCTTTTTGTTTTTACTCTTCTGATGATTTTCAGCCTTATCTTTCTGCAAATTGTAGTTGTGTTGGTATAGAGATTTGACCCAGCACCCAAATTACTATCAAAACACTCCAACGCAGCCTCCATTCTTCACGAAAGATGGATAAAAAGGCTCACAAGAAACAAAAACTTTGAAAAGATTATATACGACCCTGCTAAATCACAGAGATGCCGATTCGCACGGGACTAATATTATCACAGGACCTCGTGTTTGGCAAAATATGGTAGGTCATTTGCGGGGGAATTTTTACTTTTCAAATTACAGAGCGCAAACACCATTGCACACCTGCAGGTGATAGGTGCGTGGGGAAAAAAGACCATGTAGGTAGGTCAAGTAAAACAAAGAACTCCCGCACACTATCCGTACTTGCAAAAAACAATCAAAAATTCTTTAGCAACGGTTTGGTCTCATGACCTTCATCAGGCATATACAAACATTACAAACTCAATCACATTTAAAATAGTCACATGATGACCAATCAATGTAAGGATCCATTTGCACCCAATTTTACAAATTACAGACATGGCCGATTCGCACGGGGTTAAGATCACAGATAACCTCCGCAATTATTACAAGTGACTAGAGGTCACTAGGTAATACTTATCCAGTGCGAATAGGGTTTTAGGCAAGGCAAGTTTATTTATATAGCACATTTCATGCACTATGGCAATTCAAATTAAGCGAACTTTTGGTTAACTGTTGGGGGAAACATCTGACGTGTAACATTATATTAGATCCGTGCGGTAAAGTAGGTCTTAATATATAGGCTGTCTGTTTCATTAACATTAATCATGGAAAAAAAAGTTGAACATATATTTTTTCCTATAGATATTTGGTTTTGACTTGGTGTGCACCAAAATTGGTGTTAATATATGGATTTTAAGGTATAGCTACTGTAATTTTGTTTTGGAACCTTCAGAAAACTTTAACTTGATTTTTCTCAAAATTCTCTTTGCTGACTCTATCGACCTCAAACAGGTGTAGCTCATTAATTTTTTTTGTCTTATTCCAACATATCATACATCATTTTGAAGGTTTTTAATAGAGAATGTGAAAATATTGCACATTTTGGAAAATTTGCTCATTTGACTCATTTCGCCAGCACAGGTCACAGGGGCCTGTCAGACAGGGGCCCACTGGAATGTACTTTTATTTTATTTTTTTATTTTTTTAAGTAAATTATATGAAATTTGTAGTTTTTACTAGCAAAAACCCTACATTTGGCAGCATTTCACAGTAAAATTTAATTTAATGTGATGCTAAACCATGTAGGCTTCAATTTTTCACAGAATATGAAAAGGTATCGTCACACGAAGATGTACTTTTATTTTAACCAAAAGAGGTCACTAAAAACTAGCTCATTCACATATCACTACTATAAGTCATTTCAAG